>NW_005871093.1:1879103-1922243 GCF_000147115.1 Myotis lucifugus
TGATGGAAAGAGACTTGACTGGGGTGGTGAACACACAATACAATATACAGATGAGGTATATAGAATTGTACACTTGAAACCTATACAATTTATTAACCCAATGTCACCCCAATAAACTCAAATCCTATATAATAAGAGAGGAATATGCTAATTATCTATTACGCCGTAACTTTACGACCAATCTACAAGTGGTGGAGAGCTACAGGAGGGTGGGGCAATGAGCTAGAAGCGGAGAGAGCTACAGGAGGGTGGGCCAGTGGGCAGAGAGCTACAGGAGGGTGGGGCAGTGGGCTACTAGCAGTGGAGAGCTACCAGCAGCGGTGGGCAGGTGGCCAGCTGAGGCAAGCGGCAGCGAGCTACTTGCACAGTAAATAAATAAAATTAAACTAAATTTTAAAAAGAATTATGTACCTAGCATAGCACAATTAAAAGCTCATCAAATTTCTGCTTATCAGATATTGCTTAAGCAGACCCACATACAAAGTGGAACTGTACTCATCATGATGAAGATAAGCTGCAGCTTATTTAACTTCTTCAAGGTCATGTTATGAATAGGACTGTGTTACTAAAAACTTCATTTGTGACCCTATAACATTTGAGAGTTATGAGGAGCTCAGTATTCTTATCAAGGGTCAAGTGTACAACAAGGTGCTGCCCATGGAGGAATATCACATTACTTCCCTGTCTCAACTGTACCATTAAAGGAATTTTCACGGAATAATAATTTGCAGTACATCTACTTGAAGCAATTTTGTATTTATTTATTCAATTGAATTATTTATGTTATTCATAATGAAATGAAATTCAAAAAGCATTGGTTCCATCACATTTTCCTTTGCTTTCATTTGGTTTCCTGCATATGACTATTTTTATGCAAATGAGGTTTTGATGACATTAAACATTTTCTACTGATTTTCCAAGAACAAATATGTTCTCTCCATATGCCACCGCCTTCATTTTCCTGCATCCATCCTCAAAGCTCTGTTGGCTGATCGGAATTTCTTCTAAATTAACTCCGAGGGCATTCCATCTGTAATACTGATGAACCTGTCTTCCTCTGCAGTGCCCATGTAGCACTCCCATTAATACCTGAATTTAGCCCATTTTGCCCATTCCACCAGAAGCCTTACTTATCCCCCCAGCTCTAACAGCGCTGTAAATCTCACCTTGTTACAAAGCATCCTGTCGATACCCTGCTCTACTCACAGAGCAAAAACAATGAGGAACCCCCCACATAAAAAAGGCGTTGTGGCTGCACAGACATTTGCCTTATCTTCAGGCTAAGGAACAATTGTTTTCAGGACAAATCAGAGTGGAATTCGGCAGGTTGCCTACCCTTGGGCTTTCATGTAGGTGTGTGTGTGTGTGTGTGTGTGTGTGTGTGTGTGTGTGTGTGTGTGTTTTACCTTAGATGCACAGGGCAGGCAGAGTAACCCCTTAGAAATATAAGATCGCAGGTTTCAAGTCTAGAGTCTCCAGTAACCAGCATTATAGAAATTTTTGATTGCTCCATGAGCTGTTCTCCTACAGTTCTAAAGTGCCTACAATCCTGACATAAGGCAGCAAAGGGCTACAGAATCAAGGACAACATTTATGCAAATTCCAACGCTGGTTTGATTTAAGGTTATAAGAATCCCATTTTCCATAAACACATCTACATTTGGGAAACATGATTTGGGGGAACATGAATTTGGAACTCAATGGCCCTAGAGGTTGTGAACAGGCCACGGAGCAGATCCATTTGCATAGACAAGACAAGGTGCACACTGGTTTCTATCCACTGATTTCAAGTTTCTCATGCAAGAAATTGAAAGTTGTCCAGAAAGCTCTCTAGAACAGAAATGGAGGGGTATCTTTTCCGTGGCCTCACTTTAATGCATTTAGATGAGAATCCTCTCAGGTCCCAATAAAAGACTGAATTAATTTTGCCAACTCATAAACTTTTAGGCCCAGGCTGACACTGCCTCTAGCAAGAAGCTGGAATCCTTTCTTAAAAATGAGGGAAATCTTTGACCCCCATCATGTTTAAGGTGCCTCTTGCACTGCAAATAGTATCTTAGCTTCATATTTCTCTTCCTATTCTACATCTCTGTGTTGGAGACACCCCAGAGAGTTATCAACCATTTCATGGGGTATAATAAAATTCTAAAAGGCAAATAATTCAAAATGAGCTTGATTTCTATTAACTTTCCTTTGTTAAAATAAATGGATGAACGTGAGTTGGGAAGAAACAGGTGGGGAGGGAGGGAAGTGACACAAGCTGAGCCACCAACAAAGGACAGGAACTTCCCCAAGTGTGGGAACCCCCACCCTGACCTTACTTTCTCTTCCACCTGCCTCCTGGAGGATCTCAGAAGATGGTGGGGTCCCAGGATGCTCACATTTTAAAATTAAGAATCACTCACGGAGCTTGGAAAAATATAGATGCACTGCTTCTGTTCTGGTCTACCATCTCTGTAGCAGCCCTGTTGATTCAAATGCAAGGATCCTATTGCCCAAACCACCACAGGCCTGCAAGCTCTCAATCTTGTGGGACATTGGGGTCACCTGGGGAGCTTCTTAAAAATAATTTAATACAGATGCTTGGGGCCCACTCCCGGAGATTCTGGTTTGCTTACTCTGGGGTAGAGTCTGGGCAGTCCAAGCTTCCAGCTCCCCAGATGATTTCAATGCCCAGCTGAGACTGAGAACCATCGGTGTAGGGAGAGCAGGGATGCGAGCCCTATAGGAGCTTCTACCTTTTACTTTTCCAACTTCTGACACCTTTACCCAAAGATCATTCCATCCTCTTTGAATACTCATCTTTACTCCGAGGTTCACATCTTTTCATAGCAGGCAGGAAATGATAATGAAAACTGAGCCATTCACTCTTGACTATGACAGTCGGGGATACTAAGACAGGAGCATCTGATTGAGGTAACAAAGGGTTTCTTTCTGCTGCCCAGATCCCAGACAGCTTGCAAGGAGGAGGAGCAGTCCCTTCAGCCCCTCCCAGCCACGCCTGCCCGAGCTTTGGAGGCCCAGTCAAGCTCCACCTTGGAGCAGCTTCACCAAAAGTCTCCAAAATCAAAACTTCACTGAGTACACAGGCCTCTGCAGGCAAGGCCACCACTGAATGATGCCCAATCTTTCCCTCCTGACCCTCTCAGAGGTTCTCAACACACAGAAGTAATTCACAGGAAGTGGCCAAAACTTCAGACCAGGAACTCTGTTGGGCTCGGCAACCTACATTATTAGAAAGCCCCACAGACTTCCCTTTGAGAAAAAGCACTCTATAATGTGCTTTTTAATATTCAGCCCTTTTCATGAAAAAATTATTTTCATATGTGGGAAAATAATTTCAATGTGTGAAAAAGTAGAGCATACATTGTACTGCTTTTGGTCTAACCCAGGGGTGGGCAAACGTTTTGACTCGAGGGCCACAATGGGTTCTTAAACTGGACCGGAGGCCCGAAACAAAAGCATGGATGGAGTGTTTGTGTGAACTAATATAAATTCAAAGTAAACATCATTACATAAAAGGGTACGGTCTTTTTTTTTTTTTTTTTTTTAGTTTTATTCATTTCAAACGGGCCGGATCCGGCCCGCGGGCCGTAGTTTGCCACGGTTGGTCTAACCACTATTGACGATGGCAAAGAAGCAGAGGAGGCAGCTGGCCCCATCCCACTGGCTTTCCCAAGTGTCCGTGCCCTCAGGACATCTGGACTGACCTCCTTCATAAGGAAGCTGCTGTAAATCTCAAAGCCAAACCTCTGATCCAGCTCGGAAGAGCCTTAGGAAGCGAACATGCCCTTCCCAGACACTCAGCACAGCCTGGTGTCTGTCTCAGGCCGGCTGCCTCGCACTTCAGAGCCAAGTTCAGGACAAGGAGTGCGAATTACCCTAGAGCCAAGTTTTCCATCTGAGTGAGACATGCAGTACTAACCCACTTTTCAGAGAGATACTTTCCTAAAGAATCTATCATTCCATGCAGTGTGTTGTAAGGATAAGAGGGATGTGTGGCAGAGGATCTCTAAAAATATTGCAGCTAATGTGTACTGTTCAGATGTTAATACAGGAGAAGGGCTGAGACTAATGCAGTTCACGTGTAACATTTTACTCCCCACAGCAATCCCATAAAGTAGATATTATTACATCACCATTTCACATATGAGGAAACCGAGGCACAGAAAGGTTATATAATTCTCCCAAAGGTCGCATAGCCAGTAAGAGGTGAAACTGGAATTAGAACAGAGTTCCAGGTCCATGCTCTTGGCTTCTATGAAAAACTCTCTCATGAAGGTTTTTAAATGGTCTAGACATGCTTTTCAGATGTAGAGAGCTCACAAATGTGGGATCAACATTCACCCACAAACGCTTCAGGAATTATCATCCTCACATGTTAAAAGGGAAGGCACCCCTACCGGCACATTTCCCTTCACCCCCCAGCTGAATAAGGACCAGCTCTGACAAAAGAAGTCCCCCTGGTTGTGCCTCTAGGTTGAATCAACTTTACAGTAATGTATTTCCTAAACATAATAGTATTTTTAAAAATTTATTTTTCCTGAATTTTATAAAAAATACTCTATCCCTTAAAGAGGGTTTCAACCATATCTATAATAATAAAAGCATAATATGCTAATTAGACCAGACATCCTTCCGGATGAACTTCTGGATGAAGCCGGGGCTGCAAGGGAAGCCCAGGTCCCCGGTGCCAGAGAGAAGCCGGTGCTGGCAGCCAGGGGAAGGCAGGCCAACTCTTGCACGAATTTTGTGCACTGAGTCTCTAGTTACACTGTAAGGCTATTTTAATGGGCAATAGTTAATCAAATTAGCCCTTGTGGTAATGGGATTCTGTTACAGCTGGAGGGGGTAAAGGGACCAACAGAAGAAGACTAACTAAGGAAGCATATGTGCATGCACACATACACACACATACACATAATTTCTCAGAGAAATGGTCCTGTCTTAAGACTCAGAATTTCTTCTTCTTCTGGTGATACCAGTGTGAAGTAGGAGGTTCCAGTCCACACATGGGAGGACAGGCAGGACACCTGGTGTGGAGAGGGGCACAGGCCCTGAAGATACACACACACACACACACACACACACACACACAGGTGTGCACACACACACTCACACACACAGCTGGATTTGAATCTGGGCACCAGTACTTACTAAATCTGTGACCTCAGGTAGGTTGCTCAACTTCTCCAAACTCCCCACCACTTTCCTCATTACAAAACAGAGATGGCAACAGCTACTTCAGAGAGCAGTTACATTTAAATGAGATCAATAAAACATGCAGCACAGTGACAAACACATAAGAGGCAGTCAATAAGAGGGAATTATTATTGTGGTTAGTGAATCAGAGACACTCCTAAGCAGGTACCTATTTATCATTTCAACCAAGTATTTACAGGGTAGCTACCCTCTGTGCTGACTTCTGTGGAAAAGAAAGGTTAACACAGGATCCTTGGCCATCATTAAGGTTCTTTCATTCTACATGAAAGCCAACTTATGACCCACAGCAATCTCCTGCCCAAGGAATGATTCAGAAAACAAACATACAGAAGAAGCCTAGTTGCAGCTTTAATGATCAGATGTTTCCTTTTCAGGGAGGAGGGAAAACTTGAGCTGGGTATTGACCGATGAGTAGATTCTTTCCACTAAATTATATCTAACACCATAACTCACATAGGCACACAACTCACATACACACAGACTCAACCTAAAACATCCACTGGGCATGGATGACTCCAAAAGCCCCATGGTCAGTCCAGCCATCATCCTGACCTCCAGACCCAAACATGCAGCTGTCCGCTGGACATGACATGAAGATGGTCCACAGGCATCTCACGCTGCCTGTGTCCAAAGCAGGCACTGTTGGAATTTAACAGGTTAGAGTTTATGGCAATAAAGGGAAGAGGAGACTGTCTGAGTGAAGCAAAATGAATTCCAAAGAAACTTGACATCTGGATTTATAAGCACGAAGCCAAAGGAGAAATTGAAGATAACAGTAGTAGAAACTGTCCATAAATTACCCACGCGGGCTGGAAACAGGAGGCAAGCCATAAACTGTGTTCAGGGACCTCAGCAGTGGCTTTAATACACACAGATTTCTGTGCTGCTAGGGGTTCCTGCCCCACATTACAAGATAATTGGGCAAGCAGATCATTAATATGCCATTTTATGATATGAGATGGTATATCTCAGCACAGGAAAGGAGTAGAGGTTTTTTAAAGCCTTGCCTGGCTTCTGGTGTCACCAAATTTTACCTTCTGGCTCACACACACATAGCCAAATAATGAATGAAGCTGAAGAGATTCGTCTCCTGTTGTGACCTCAATAAATCTGTAACTATGGGGAACCCCGGCCAAGCAGAACGGCTATCTTCCCCACAAAACAAGTACCTCTGCAGGGGTCTCCCTCCTGGTTAAGGAATTAACTCCCCCTTTGTCTCCCAAGCTAGAAATCTCTGATTGCACCTACTTCATCCATATCCAATTGCTTGCCTCATCTTGCTGATCCTCCGAAAAATGTTCTTGAATCTAGCCATTCCACTCTACCTCCTCTTAGTCCCTGGTTTGTTACAGAGAAATAACTGCTGTGAAAGCCACACGATCATTATAAAACATCCGCTGTGTTATTAGAATTCTCTCTCTCTCTCCACGGTGCAGTGCCTCACACATAGCTGACCCTCGGCACAGGTTGGGTGGATGGAGAAAAGACTTATATTTAGCCATCCTGCCATCAGCCTTTATCTCCTCTAAGCTATCCCCCACATTTCTCCCACAATTAGTCATAATTTTAAAAAATGAGAGGGTAACAATAATACCATCTTGCCTCACAGCCTTCATTGGTGTCCATTGAAATGATAAAATCTGTGCCTAACACAGGCTGGCACGTGAAGTGCTTTGCAGGGCTCCCCTTACCCCCAACCTCTTCCACAATTCACTCTGGAAACTGAGCTGAGCCACAAGATTCTGTGCTGTTCCCCTACCCCCCAAATCCAAGATCATTTCCAGTACTCCTCCTGCACTCGCTCTTCTCTCTCAAATGCCCTAGATTCTCTTTGGAGGGAAAAATTCCCCCTCACCCTTAAGACCAAGGTCACCTCTGTGCCATCATTTGCTTCTCCCAGGAGGGAGCATTCCCTTGTCTTAAGTGCTAGTACCCTCTGTGCACAACCCCAGGACTGTGGACAGTGGCAGCCATCCCCTCTCTCAGATTTCCCAGGAAGCCCAAATGTGCTGTGCTCCTCTCCAGGCTGCCAGCACAGTGCCTGGCAGGTTGGAGGCTCCACTCAAAAGCCATCCTATATAATAAAAGCCTAATATGCTAAGTGTCCAGTCATCCAGTCATCTGTTCAACCAATCAAAGCATAATATGCTAATGATATGCTAAGGCCGCTCAACTGCTCGCCATGATGTGCACTGACCATCAGGGGGCAGACGCTTCAACCAGTAGGTTAGCTGCTGGGTTCTGACAGATCAGGACTGAGCGAGACGGGCCAGACATGCTCTGGAGCCCTCCTATGGTCCCTCCCTGGCTGGCCAACCTTCCGCATCCCTCCCCGGCCCCGATCGTGCACACAATCTGCGCTGAGGGACCCTACCTTCCCGAGTGCATGAATTTCGTGCACCAGGCCTCTAGTTTTTAATATTTTTTTAAGAATGAAAGAAAAGAAATATATACCACAGTAGTTTTCTATCCATTCATCCACTGATAGGCACTTAGGCTGGATTAGAAAACTGTGGTACATCTACACAATGGAATACTATGCTGCTGTAAAAAAGGAGTGCTTACCATTTGCAACAGCATGGATGGTACTGGAGAGCATTGTGCTAAGCAAAATAAACCAGTCAGAGAAAGATAAACATCACATGATCTCACTCATTTGTGGAATATAATTAACATCATAAACTGATGAACAAAAATAGATACAGAGACAAAGAAGCATGGAAGAGACTGTTAAACTTCAGCAAGAAAACAGGGAGCATTGGGGGCGGGGGTAAGAGATCAACCAAATGACTTGTATGCATGCATATAAGTATAAACAATGGACACAGACACTAGGGGGGTGAGGGCATGTGCCGGATGGGTAGGGGAGGGCAGGGGGAGTTCAATAGGGGAAAAAAGAGACCTATGTTCTAGTATTTATAATACTTTAAACAATAAAAAAAAATAAACAATAAAAAATAAATATATATCAAAGGAAAAGCAAAAAAAAGTATTATCTTTAGCACCTCCAAATAAGAGAAAGAGGTATTTACAAAAATGTTTTTGAAAAGGCTGCTTTGAAACAGCGTGGGCAAGCATTTTAAACAAAAGATACATACCGTGTACTTTCAAAATAAACTCTAGATAGATGGAGGAGTGAAATATGAGAGTCAGGGAACAGCCACACAGAGCAGAATATATTTATAAGTGTTCTGAGGGATGACATCTTCCTCAACTTTGAAGCAGTGAAGAAAGGAAAATGGAAGGATTGACAGTTTGGGATTCAAACAATTTAAAGTATCTGTCCAGTGGAAGGAAAAAAAATCACAAAATTAAAGTAAAAGCAGCATATTGGAAACCATCTGCATGAACTATGACAAGCAAATGGTTAATCCTACTACTGCCTAAAAATTCACTCATATTAATAAGAGAAACAAATTTCTCAGGAGTAGTCTAATAATAAAACCACAAGAATTAAATCAACATGAGATTTTGCATAAAATTTGCAATAGAATTTAAATACTCTAAACATGGAAGAGCTTTTGGGGGGCTTCACAAGAAGAGTCTTGCCCACTGGGGTGCAATTTCTCCTGGGCCTGGACCTGCAAGGGAAGAAGAAAGCAGCCGCTCTGGCCCTGACAGCTGCCTCCCTACCCATCCCCAGGGCTCAAATACCAAAAAAGCAGCTTCTACAGGCAAGGCCTTTCCCACTCTTGGACAGCAAGGATTAACTTGCAATTAAAAAGATTAATTTGGTAATGTCTGCTATGAAGCCTACAATTTACAATGGTGCCCCTGGTTATCATGTGTGGCCTGTGGGCAAGCTCTCAAATTTATCTCTAATTTCCCCTTCAAATCCCTCCTCCACAGAGCTGCCCGAATCATCTAAAAAGGCAAATGTGGCCATGTCATCCAACTCTTTCTTCTACCCTACTTTCACCCTTCCTATCTTGTGCTTAAGTTTTTGGTATAGATTTACATGTATAGCTTAAACTTCTGTTTATTAAAACAAAACATGTATAGTCTCATCCCACTTTTCTAATCTCCATTTCTTAATAACAATGATTGTGCTACTATTTCTTGATGTTTAAATTTTAGATATTTTCAATTAATTTTGTTTCTGAAGATTAAGATTGAATTTTCTTATACTACCCACTCACACCCCCATTCCTTCTCCTTCCTCTTGCAATATAGTTATATCATAATTAGTAGTTACACAATTATCCATTATTTACACTTGTATGACCATATTGTTTACAGCTGAGCCACAGACTGTATGGAATTGCAATTCCTTTCTTGAGAAAATTTTGTTTTGTTGTGTAGGTAATAATTGCTTTGCTTTTTCACAATTTTGTTTCTGTGACTATCACTAATTCAGTCCCCAACTTTTAGAAAGAATGGTTTAAAGTATCTTGCAAAGGCAACTAAAGAAAAAATAAACAAGTGGGACTATATCAAATTAAAGCTTCTACACAGCGAAAGAAACCATTAACAAAATAAAAAGGCAATCTAATGAATGAAAAAAACTATTTGCAAACCATATATCTGATAAGGGGTTAATTTCTAAAATATATTTTAAAAAGTCCTACAACTCAATAGCAAACACAAAAAACTGGTTTAAAAATGAGCAGAGAATCTGAATTTTTTCAAAGAAGACATACAGATGGGCAACAGGTACCTGAAAAGATGCTCAATTGTAACTAATCATCAGGGAAATGCAAATCAAAACCATAATGAGATATCACTTCACACCTGTTAGAATGGCTATTTTAAAAAAGACAAGAAATAATAAGTGTTGGTAAGGATGTGGAGGTAAGGCAACCCTTGGGCACTGTTGGTGGGGATGTAAATTGGTGCAGCCACTACGGAAAACAGTATAAATGTGCTTCAAAAAGCAAAATAGAACTACCATATGACCCAGAAATTCCACTTCTGGGTATTTACTGAAAGAAACCCAAAACACTAATTCAAAAAGATGTATGCACCCCCTCATGCTCATTGCAGCATCATTTACAATAGCCAAGATGGAAACCTAAGTGTCCATTGATAGGTGAATAGAAAAATAATATGTGATATACATATACATACACACACACACACACACACACACACACACACGGGAATATTATTCGGCCATTATATTAGGTGATGTAAGTGAGAAAAAGATAAATACCATATGATCTCCCTTACTAGTATATAAGGAATCTAACAACAACAAACAATCTCCTATATACAGGAAAAAAAACTGGTGGTTGCCAGAGGCATGGGGTGGAGGGGTGGGAGAAATGGGTCAAGAGAGTTAAAAGATACAAATTTCTAGTTACAAAATAAATACTTCATGGAGTAGTAATGTACACCATGGTGACTACAGTTAATAATACTGTATTGCATATTTGAATGCTGCTAAAAGAGTCGGTCTTAAAGTTCTCATTATAAGAAAAAAATTCTGTAGCTATTATGATGACAGATTTTAACTAGACTTATTGTGGTGATCATTTTGCAATGTTGACAAATATCAAATCATTATGCCTGAAATAAATAACATGTTGTATGTCAATTATACCTCAATAAAAATAATTTTTTAAAAGTCATCAGATGGTACAATTTAGATTTTAAGATTCAGCTTTCTTGGACTTTTTCACTTCTAATAGCAAATGAATCCTCTCTCGGGCTACATGTGAGAGATGGCCAGTTGTATTTTTTGTAGCCTAGGGCTCAGATACCAGATATTTATGTAAACTGGAATGGAAGAAATAAATCATATTTTTCATTCATAGAGTTAAATCTTACCAACTCTCAGTAACTGAGAAAAAAGTCTAATTGAGCCTGGCCTGTGTGGCTCAGTAGTTGAGCTTTGACCTGTGAACTAGGAGGTCACTGTTCGATTCCCCCTCGGGGCACATGCCAGGGTTGTGGGCTCGATCCCCAGTAGGGGAGTGCAGGAGGCAGCCTATTGATGATTCTCTCTCATCACTGATGTTTCTATCTCTCTCCCTTCCTCTCTCTGAAATTAATAAAAACATTTTTGTTTAAAAAGTCTATTTGATCCAGTAGAAATTTTTAACTATATGAAGAAGTGTATATCCATTATATATAATTATTCTAATAAAATCTTTCAAAGTAAAGAGGTCATTTACTTAAAAAGCTAGTATTTATTAAATGTTGATCGTAAACAAAGCACGGCCTTCATTAAGTATGCACACACACATAAACATACATATGTTACTAATATTAACAAAAACTATTCCAATCATGTCAACGCTATGTAAATATGACAATCTTTTTTATTACTTATTTGAAATGTTTGTACTACCTAATTTTGAATATTATACCAATATTGAAAAGCTTGTTCCCTAGGATTTATCATTTAAAGATTTACGTGGGGTTTATACTTATTATGTATAATAAAACTGTAGTGACTCTTGAAAAAAATAAAATAAAATCTTAATACAGTAAGAAACAAAGTAATTAAACAATTTTGTCCCCTCTCCCCCCCCCCCCCTTGGTATACATTCCTCTTATATCCTTCCATCCTCCTGTCCTAATGTGAAATAGTTGATCCCTTGGCCTACAGGTTAACCTTGAAATGTTACCCTGGACAGCCCTTCATCATCTCTCTGGGATCTGCTTTTAGTATTCTCTTGTTTGAACCCATTTCCTCATTCCTATTATCATTCTCTTTCTTATTGTACTCCCTTGTTTTACTGGAGCATATACTTGAGTAGCTTCCTGAAAACAGATGCGGAGAAGGTAAACTTGTTGAGACCCTACATAAATGTAATGTATTTACTTTCTGCTTGCTCTTGGCACAAACTATTCTATGGTTAACTCTAGAATTCTAAGTTGAAAATGCTTTTTAAAACTTGCCTCCCAGTTTTTACTGTTGCTACTGAGAAATCCAATACCAACTGTATTTGAGTCACTTTTCTCTCTGAAAGCATTTAGGACTTTCTCTTCATCCATGCTGATCTGAAATTTTTAATTTACATTTCTTAATCTGGGCTTAATATTTTCCCTTTCACTCAGCATGTAGATACTGGATGGGACTTTCCAATCTGAAAACTCTAGAGTTCTGGGAAATTTTCCTGTATCATTTCTTTGATGATTTTCTTCTCTCTGTTTTCTCTGTTCCCCTCTGACATTCTTATTAGTTGATGTTGAACCTACTGGACTGATCTAATTCTTTTCAAGTCTTTTTCTCTCATATTTTTATTTTTTCTGTCTTCCAGAAGACTTCCTCAATGCTGTCTTTCAACCTTTTATTACATTATTTATTTCTATCTCATTTATAACTTCCAAGATTTGTTTTTTATTCTCTGATTATTACTTTAACATAGCACTTGACTCATGTTTTGCAAATAAAACACATTTCTATGTCATGACATGATATCTCTATGTCATGAGTTATAAAGTTTGTAATCTCTGTTTCCTCCAAATATGTTTTCTATTTGCTGTTGCTAAGGCCTTTCATAACAGAGACTCTCCTGAGATGTCTAGGGGTCCTCGCTCTCATTTCATATTTTAGATTAAAACAGTATGAATAGTTGGATGGAGCTTTACAACAGGCATAATTTACTGATAGTTCGTGAGCAGAACCCAACCATTTGGGGAGTATACCCCCAACTCTCATATCTATTGGCCTTTTTCTTAGGCTAGATGGTTTCCTCAGAGTAGTTTCTTCAAATACTTGACTATGAAGTTATAAAAGCCTTGAGGGGTAATGAGGTTGAGAGTGCTTCCATTTAGTATGCAGCCTTATCCTCTGACCTAGGTTACATCTTATGAACTAAAGCCCAGAGTTCACCTTCTCCAGAGAGGAATCCTCCCATATTCCACTGGGTAGAAAAGGATAGACTCTGGTTGTGCAGAGTTGGAGAAAGGATCCAAAGATCCAACTGCAATCCTTCTACTCAAATCTACCTCCCAGCCATCAGAAGTACCCAGAACCTCCCATTTCTGGGTCTCTGGCATCCTGAGGTATGATTAGGCTATGTTCTTCTGCTCTTACCACCACTCTCTACCATATGCAGGCAGTTGGGTCTCAGCCTCATCCAGTTTGCTGTCGGTTACCTTTCATCCATCCTCTTGCCATCTTCTAAAACTCTGTAGGTGACTCTTCCCCGCTGTCACTGTCTGTCTAGTTGTCCCTTAGACTAGGGTGCCATCTTCTCTAGTCTTTTATTTAGTGAAATTTCAGGAGTGACCAGAAATAAGTGGCATGCTCAAGCCACCATGCTACACTACAGAGCACTATGGGCCTATACATTCTTCCCTGAGCACACCATTTTTTATTTGCACCCCTAACTCTGTTCCCCTGCCTAGTCTGCCCTTAACCGTCTCCCTTCTTCAATTTTCCAACCTTTATTGGTCCTTCAAAATTAAGCTCAGGCACCATCTTGAGCAGGAATATTTCCGATATACTCCCTGCACATGTTATGTATATCTCTGGCCTGATACACACCATACAGACCATATTGTGCTGAATTAATCTGCCCGCACATCTGTCTCCCTCCCTAGACAAATAGTAAGTAGGCAAGAACTGTGTCTTATCCAATGTCCTGCCTCTATCTAGTGTGGGGAAAAACATCTGGCACATAATAGGTGCTCACTAATATTTGTTCAACTGACCCATTTCCAGTAGCTTTATGTTGGAAGCATTTTCATTCTCATAGGAGTGAAAAGAACAGGACTCTGTTTATTTGCCAATGTCCAAATAAGGAAGGCTAATCAGAGAGTACCAGAAAATGAAAACAGCCAGATGTTTTTAAAAGCAAAAGTCCAGGAATACAAAACAGTTTCCAACAGGGGTGATGTATATTTTTCCTAGCGATTCAAATGAATATATGCTTATTAGGCAGGGAGAGAGAGTTAACAGGTTCCATGTGAATCCTGCAATTTTAAATCCATTTAAGATAATTTTCTTTATCTCAAATCTATTTTTCTCAGTAACCAGGATACTTAACTGATTTGTAGAAAACTCATTTGAAAAAGAAATAATCTGCTCTAAACAAGGGCACACTCTGAATAGAAAAAGAAAGACACTACAAACCTAACAGGAAACGAAAAATCTTTTTGAGAGGCCAAGGCGGACTCCTGCTTAGAAAATAGGTTTCCCCTCCAGCATCTTGATTCTATGAGCAATTTCTTTTTTTCTATTTCACCAGGAGAAAACAAATAATTCTTAAATCTGAGGGCATAGAAAAAAGAACTTTCATAAGACAATCAAGATGCCAAAGAAACTGTTTAAATGGTAAGAATCTCAGACAAAAGAGTAGAAACAGCCATGGATGTACTTTCTTACCTATCAGCTTGGCAAAGCATTTTTTAAATGGCAGCACCCAGTTTTGGAATGGTCAATTAAAATTCTAAAAGGAGTAGAGGTTGCTATAAACTTTTGGGAGGGAAATGTCACAATATGTGTCTAGAGCCTCCAAAAATATTCCTACAATGTGATCTAAGGATTATACTTTTAGAAATATGAATTAAGAAAATAAATATCTAATCAATACACATAAAAACTTGAATGGGAAGCTAGTCATCGAAGTGTTATTTATAATAATGAAAAATCAAAGTCCCAAACAATGGAAATAATGATCATAGCTAGTAACATCAGAAAATGCTCATGAAATAACATTAAATGAAAAAAAAAAGAGGTAAAACAATATATCATATTCTCATAATCTGCAGAGAAAACAGACTTTACCAGTTGCTATCTCTAGGTAATGAGATCATGGTGATTTCTGATTTTTATTGAAAACTTTTTGTATTGCAGACCTTTCTATATGTTTCTGGGTTGCTTTTATACAAATCAAATGTTTTATTTAGCTAATATTTCATAATCAACAGTACTCAGTTTATTGGTTGTGGAGGAGACTGAGATAAAAGCTCCCTCACGAGTTACAAATGACATCAGAAAATGTCACAGACTGGGGTCTTCGTCCACCCATAGGATCAAGGGATCTCCTCTGAATGACTGAACCAGAACTTACTTGGTGGGACGATAATCCGGAATGGAACGATCCAGCGAGATTTTTTCACTGAGGTAGGAATTGTAGCCATACTTTTCATGGGGTCCCTTGGCTTTTTCCTCTTCAGCTGGGGAAAGGGTAGCAGGAAGGCCCCCTTTGCCCCGCCCACCATAACCTTCAATGAGCCCAAGGGATTTGGATAAGCCTAGAAAAAGGAGGGGAAAAAAGAATTATTTGAAAACCACTATATCGTGATATGTCACTCAAGCTCAGATGCAGCTTCAATGGAAATTTTAACATTACCTGTCATGGAAAGAATTATGTTCTCATTTGATCAGTCTTGGGAATATGCTCTGAGCACATCTATATTGAGAATTGAGAGGAGGGGCAAGGCAAAGGTGAGTTGTGGGTTTAGGTCTTGTTACCTAAACCCTCTCCCTTTTTGAGAACTGGGGTCTATAAAAGAGACTGCCCGGAGTGGTAACCGAGGGGGATACAAGAAATGGGACAGAACGGGGGCTATTGTTCATGCCTGTTTTCCTCTCTCCAAGGGGCTATTACAACAAGGCTAGCAAGGCCCAGAGACACCCCATATAACACTAGATAAGAAGAGCTGGTAACAGGAAACTGCAAAAATACAGGTGTTTTTACTTCATTTGAACAAAGAACGATATACAGATTGCTTTTATCGTGAGTTTAAAGTGTGTAACAGCCTGACACGGTTCTTTACTTAAAGGTTTTATTTAAATTTCATCTAAATGGCAAAGGAAATACAAAATGCTTGAGAATAAATTACAGCAGGAAAAAACCCATAAGGGTGATAACTGTGCCAAGTAGTGTAGGAGGCCCCGGCAACAAGCCTCACTGAGCAACTGCAAGTTTCCGGATGGCGGCAGCTTTACAACTATTGTCCCATTACACGATGAACAGCTTCATGGGCAATTTTTAAATCCTAGAGCTATGGGAGGTTTTACTACTCAGCTACTTGGCCATTTCAAATGCCCAAGCTACTCAGTACACACACACACACACACACACACACAAACACACACACACTACACACGTGCACACACATGCAGAACTATATCCACAAAAGTCTCACTGCTGCCACTGGTAGGAAAAACATGGACTAGGGTTGTAGATCGTTCCCTCAGCCTTCACAGTGGGCAGCCCACTTAACCTAGGAGGATGCAACCTTTAAGGAATTCCATGCAAATCACAGACCCACAGGTCTGTTCCAGTCACATGGTCCTCTATCACATAATGGCAAGACTTGTATTCATTCCCTTTTCTGCTTCTCTAAAAACAGGTATTTATTTTCTGTAATACCAAGATTAGAAGGCAAAGGTTGAATGAATATCTCAGAGTTGAACTTAGTTGAAAATCATTTTTCTGCCTGAGAATCATCTCCACTGTTCTTTGGGAACCCTGACATCTTTCCTGCCTGCCACCATCCCAATACAGGCACCAGCAACTGAGAATTTGATTACTGCAGCACCTCCTACCAGCTTCCTGGTCTTTAATCTCTCCTTCCACATTAATGTGCAATTCCAATAACATCACCTTCACCATGCTCAAAAAATCTACAAGAACTCTATCCATGTCAAGTATAAACACCTGAGTTGGGTTTTAAAATGACATTGTTAGGGGGATGTAGAATGGTGCAAGTACTTTGGAAAATAGTTTGACAGTTTCTCAAAATGCTAAATATACTTATCATATGATCCAGCAAGTCCATTCCTAGGTATATGTCCCAAAGAAATGAAAATATATACCTACACAAAAACTCATACACATTTCAAAGCAACAGAATTCATATAACTAAATGTCCATTAACTGAAGAATGGATAAATAAAATGAGGTATATCCATACTGCAGGAAGCCACCGCTTGCCGATACTGTCACGAGAGTGCACCAAGGAACGTGGAAGGCCGATGGACCTTGGGCGTTAGCAGGGCTGAAGCTAAGCACAGATTGTTCGTGTTGAGATAGCGGTGGCAATTCAAGGCAATTCCCTAACCCCATGGTCGGCAAACTGCGGCTCACGAGCCACATGAGGCTCTTTGGCCCCTTGAGTGTGGCTCTTCCTAAGCCTTAGGCATACCCTAATTAAGTTAATAACAATGTACCTACCTATATATTTTAAGTTTAAAAAATTTGGCTCTCAAAAGAAAATTCAATCGTTGTACTGTTGATATTTGGCTCTGTTGACTAATGACTTTGCCAACCACTGCCCTAACCTGATAATCCTTTTACTGTTTACCAAACTTTACCTTTGATAAGCCTGTATGCATTGCTAAAGGGCAAATATGTATTCAAGTAAATAAATAGCAGACCAGGCCAGAAGTCGGTGTGCCTCTTCAAGAAAGAGGCTCCACCTGGCCCCCAATGCCTTCTAAATTCATATTTCTTGTATAGTATTTTCATTTGTGCATCGGCTCCTCTTTCAGATCCTGAACCCCGCCGCGAAGGTCGCAGCACCATACAATGAGATATTATTTGGCAATACGAAAGAATAAAAGAGTGATATACGCTACAACATGGATGAACCTTAAAAACATTATGCCAAATAAACAAAGCTAGTCAGCAAATGCCACACATTGTATGATCTCATTTACATGAAATGTACAGAATATGCAAATCTGTAGAGGCACAACGTAGATTAATATATGCTTAGGGCTGAGGGGATTAGGGGAGGAAATGGGGAGTGACTACTAACACATATGGGGTGGCTTTCAGTGATAGAAATGTTCTGAAGTTAGCTTGTGGTGATGTTTGGCCAAATTTGTTTGGCCATACTAAAACTCACTACATTGTACACTTTAAGTGGATGGATGAGATGCTATGTGAAAATTTTCAATAAAGCTATAAAAAACTGACTTTGATAGATATTTCTGTTTCCAGCAAGAAGGAAGGCTAAAACAACATTAAAAGTTTCCAGTAAAGCACCTAGAATGCTGAATAAAAAACTTTTAAGCCCAGCAGGTGTGGCTCAGTGGTTGAGCATCAACCTATGAACCAGGAGGTCACGGTTTGATTCCCAGTCAGGGCACATGTCTGGGTTGTGGGCTTGATCCCGTGTCGGCATGCAGAAGGCAGGATTCTCTCTCATCATTGATGTTTCTATCTCTCTCTCCCTCTCCCTTCCTCTCCAAAAGCAATAAAAATATATTTTTTAGAAACTTTAAAAATATTTTAAATACATAGCAGAGCTTGCAAGAAAGAAAGGGAAACTTCCAGAGGTAAGTTAAAATCTGAGTTGAGACTATACCTGCTGGAGTGGGATGAAGGATGGATTTTGCATTAACAAAAGGCTGGAGTAATAGGGCTTATACATGCACAAGACATGAGACTTTTTTATACCTTAAATGTTTCATACAAATTTTTTTTAATATATTTTATTGATTTCTTACAGAGAGGAAGGGAGAGAGATAGAGAGTCAGAAACATCGATGAGAGGGAAACATCGATCAGCTGCCTCCTGCACACCCCCTACTGGGGATGTGCCCGCAACCAAGGTACATGCCCTTGACCGGAATCGAACCTGGGACCTTTCAGTCCGCAGGCCGACGCTCTATCCACTGAGCCAAACCGGTTTCGGCGTTTCATACGAATTTTTAATTATGAAGGTAAAGGTTCCCATTTACCCAAAACCTGGTTTGGGAACCATTCTGGATATAGGGTCTTTGTATATGTAATCAAATTAAGATTACTGGTGTCCTTATAAGAAGAGAAAAAGAGACAGAGACAGTCACACAGAAAAAGAAAACCATTTGATGACAGAGGCAGAAATTGGGTGATGCAGTTGCAAGCCAAGGAATGCCAAGGTCTTTCAACAACTCCCAGAAGCTAGAAGAGGCTTGGAAGGATTCTTTCCTGGAACCTTCAGAGGGAGCATGGCCTGGCCAACACCTTGATTTTTATTTTCTAGCCTCCAAAACTGCGAGACAATATATTTCTATTATTTTTAGCCACCAAGATTGTGAGGAATTGTTATAGAAACTACATAAAACTAATACAATCTATATATATATAAGCCTAAGCGACCATTATGACCAGTCGACCGAATGACTGGTTGACTGGTCGCTATGATGTGCACTGACCACCAGTGGGCAGACACTCAACACAGGAGCTGCCCCTGGTGGTCAGTGCGCTCCCACAACCAAACTCCCACGGTCGGCCAACCTCCCGGTGTCCCTCTCCCCCCACCACCCTCAACCCGGACTGGGCGAGACAGCCCCAATCAGCCCCGATCGCCAGCCAGGCCAAGGGACCCCACCTGTGCACAAATTTGTGCACCTGGCCTCTAGTGAATATCATAAAAAGGGGAAAAAAGTGCAAATTGATAGCGCAAATATATACCAAGCAAATACTTATCAAAAGGAAGGTGGGGTGGCTCTCTTAACATCAGATAAAATAGGATTTAGGGCAAATAGCCTTATGGGGATAAATAAAGTCAATACATAATGGTAAAGTAACAATCTCCCAGGAAGCTAGAAAGAATTATAAACTATCGTGTGCCTAGCAACATAGCTTCAAGTTATATATGGCAAAAACTGACCACATTACAAGGAAAAGTCAACAAAAGCACAATCATTGTGGGAAATATTAATACATATCTGAGTATTCAACAGATGAGAAGGGCAAAAATTTAGCAAAAATACAGAGGAACTGAACAAAATTAACAAGCTTGATCTAATGGACCCTGCACCTGGCTTCTTAATAAGTACATGTTCCCTACAAGGGCATATGGGACATTTAAACAACTGACAGGCTACAGAAAAGTCTCACCCTCTCTTACAGATAATCTCTGAACATAAAGCAATTAAAAAAAAACAGAAACCAATAATAAAAATACCACAAAGAACTCACACATTTCAGTAATTTAAAAAAGTCTTCTAAAACATTCATGGGTCAAATAATTAATCATAGTGCCATTAGGGTGAAACTGACAGAACTTTTAGGATAGTGTTAAAATAATACTTGGAAGAAACTATGTAAATGCATATATTGGTGGAAGGGAGGAAAGATGGATAATTAATGAGGTAAGCATCTAACCCAAGGAGTTATTAAAAGAAGAGAGAAAACGCAAAGAGAGCAATAATAAACAAAAGAACAAAAATGAATGACATACACACAAAAGAAAGACAGCAAGATAGGAAGGAAGGAGTAAGAGGGAAGGAGGGAGAGGGGGAAGAAAAAGAGAGAGAGAGAGACAGTGCCTAGGGCCCCCAATATTTTGGGGGGCCCAGGAACATGTTTAAATTTCTTTTAAAATCATAACATTGCAGTTACATAATATAATTTATAATATTTTTATGGAGGAAGAAGGCCATGACAGACCAAAGATCCTAGGGCCCACAAAGTTATTATGCAACTCTAGCTCTCTCGTGTTTAGAATTTTATCCATATATAACAAGGTGCCTAAAGCAAGTAACAAGATGTGAGGCATGATTTAGGAATTTTACCTGGAAAGTGGATAGTGCCAGGACAGGCCAGCACTAACAGTAATGAAAAGTATTGTTTATTGAGTATCTACTATGTGCTGGGCACTCTGCTAAACACTTCACATAAACTCTATCACTGTCTCATCTAATCTGCTGACAACCTCATGAGGAAGGAATTACAATCATCTCTATTTTCCAAATGACACTGAGCCTGAGAATGTAGTGACCTTGTTAAGGTTCCACGGCTGGCAAAGGAGGATAGACCTGGGTTCTGGATATAGTTGGAGATATAAAGGAAGATAGACCTGGGTTCTGGATATAGTTGGAGATATAAAGGAGGATAGACCTGGGTTCTGGATATAGTTGGAGATATAAAGGAGGATAGACCTGAGCTTGATGACAGATAAGGAGACCAGATCCAGAGCACTTGCAGCAGCCCAGACAGGGATGGGAGGGGTCCCCTTTAAGGAAGTGGTGGTGATCAAAAGGAGAGGTGAGATTTGAGGAATATTTAAGAGATACCATCACAAGGCAGGAGACAGTCAAGTGTAAGGATGAGAGAGAGGAAAGAAGGGAATGAGCCTGGGGTTTCCAGAGGCAGGAGTGGGTGGTGAACCCACTCACAAGGATGGGCATACAGAAGTAAGTTTGAGAAGAGGAGTTCCATTCTCTGCGTTTGGTATATGGGGCAACTGTGGGACATTCACATAGGATCAGATGCTCAGTGGAACACACGAGAATGGAAGTTCAGATGGCAGAGGAGGCCCGAGATTTGGACCTGGTGCCATGGGCATGGAGGGGGCGGTAGCCATGATAAAGGGTGGGGGGAATGCTGAGCAGCAAGAAGGAGAAAGACAGACATCACTCAGGAAGTGTTCTCTGACCACGCTCCTCATGCACACTTGGACCAAATCTAGGGTAGGAATCGCATACTTCGAAGCGCATTTCTTCTCTGCTCTATATGCATGTTCTGTCATCAAAGCTTCATTGGAAGCTCAAGACTTCAAGGAACTGAAGAAATTAAAGAATTTCTTAAAGAATTACAGAAACGTCTCAATACGGATCAAGTGGTTAAGCTTCCTGCTTATCTTCATAAATCCATTTGACCCCTCTCTCTCCACCCAGTGATGGGGATTGTTTAGGCTTTCGTTGTTTTCAATGCTTTTATATCCATTTTTCTATTAGACATGCATGGTAGATATGACCATGATCACTTTAGAGATGAGGAAATGGAGGCTCAGAGGATGGATGAATTATTTAACCATCCAAAAGTAATGGAGACAGAATGCAATGTTCCTTTCAAACCTTCACACACACACACACACACACACACACACACACACACACACTATATCCAGGAAATTCTGTAGGAAAAAAAGAACCCAGCTTTAAAAACATGATGATGAATGGTAAATAAATGATCATAAGTTCAGAAAAATTATATAATTATTACCTGACATATATGTGATTCAAACGATCTGTGAACTATCCTATATAATAAAAGGGTAATATGCAAATTGACTCTAAGGCAGAAAGACCAGAACGACTGCTTGACCAGTCACTATGAGGTGCACTGACCACCTCTTGGTCCCTTTTCCTGGAGAGCAGGCTCCGATCGCCCAATGGCGAACAGGTAACTGGGGGTGGGTGGTGGGGGACATGAGCAGTGCCAGGCCAAGGCCCCCACCCCGCTGCCTGTCCCACACACAGAGGGCAACCCGCGGCGGGGATAGGGCCGGCAAGTGGGCGGGAACAGCCAACCTCTTGGTCCCTTCCCCCAGCCATCAGGCTCCAATTGCCCAATGGCGAACAGGGGACCAGGGATGGGTGGCGGCAGGGGGCGGGTCCAGCTGCAGGCAGTCGGGAAAGATGGCCCTGATCACAGGCCAAGCCTAGGGACCGTACCTGTGCACAAATTTTGTGCCCTGGGCCTCTAGTTGCATAATAATAATAATAATAAAAAGATGAAGAGACCAGACCACTGACAATGGGTTTTTCTCCTTGTTTTATGTACTGCTATTCATTTACCCTGGGTTTCCCTTTTCCTTCCCCAGTACCTGCTGCCTTTGCTCACAAGCCACAGACAGCCTTCTGTGGTTTTCCTGCCAGCATGGAGCCCAGGAGCCCAGGAGGAAACAACTGGAATAGGGCAGATTGGCCTTCAACTTAACTCAGCGGTTTCAGCGGAAAACATCTGATTCTTCCTCTTATTTCATCCATGTGGTTTTTGGCACGTCTTTTTCTTCCCTTGATATAATAGCATTTCTTTTGTCCAGTCTAAAGAGACAACTTCCAATCCCAAGTCATTAAATGCCACCTCAGAGCTAAAATGCATCTCAGTTGAGCTTGCCCAGTACGCTTCCAGCAGCAGCCTTTGCAGTGCAGGCCAGGAGGCTGGAGAGGGGGTTTGTTATAAGTGGCATAGGAATAAAGACTAGGAATGCTTGCTTCCCACCAAGGACACACAGGGAATGATGGTTCCCAGTGAGATGCTTTTCCCCTTCCTGTGTCATTATTTCCTCCACTATGAAAGGCACCCACTTAGCGGCCGCAAAAAGATCACTCCTCACAGTGCGATGTGACAACTATGAATTATGTGTTTTGTGGTCTACGTGTTCCCATTTTCCCCCCAATTTAATCTGCCAGAAAGGTTCAACAAAGCAGCAAAAATTTTTACTGGCATTTTAATGTGTTTACTTAGCGGGTCCAAGAAACTGCTGGCAAAGATACATAAGAATTCAAGTTCGCCAGCGGGGCTCACTTCACTGGAAAAACTTGCCACCGGAGCAGGTTCGGATGACTCCTGAACCAGGGAACCTTCTCTTCTGAAAGCACCCTTCGCTCTTTGGCCAGAAGCTGTTGCAGCCACTGCAGACCACATGAACTTGTAGGCATGGAAGTCGTATTTGGCAAAGGGAAGAAGCAGCAGCAAAGAGGGAAAGAGGGAAGAGAATGAGGTAGCTGCCTGGCACCAGGCCTGGGAGGACTCCTGATTCCCTCTTCCACATCAGGCACTGCCTCCTGAGTTATTTTAGCTGAAGGCTGCAGAGCCGAGGGGTGTTATTGGACAGGAAGCTGAGGATAAAAGGAAGAAGAGTAAATTGAGGTCAGTCGTCCCATAGCACCTACACTGAGTATCCTTCATGTTTCTCTCCTTACCCACTCCACCTTTTTCCCCCGCTGCATGCCCCAGGAGAGAGACCTGTGTAGACAGCATCAAAGTTCCCTTGCTTTGGGCTGGGTTCAACCAACAGGTAACACCTTAAGGAGACTGATGGATAGAAAGAGAGAGAGGTCAGGGTGTTTATTCCCCCAGCTCCCTCCAGGCTGGGCAGTGGTATGGCAGAGGCTGCATTCTTCCTCACCCAGCTGCAATCAGGCGGCCCTCCCCCAGGGTCAACCTAGGGTCACAGCTAAGCCCATGTTATGCCACCTGCTCCCTCCTCTGCCCCCTTCAGCCCTTCCTGCCTCCTCTGTTGCCAGCCCTAAAGAAATTCACCATTCTTTGTCATTCCTTGTTGATTTCCCTGAACTCTGCCCCAAACCGTTGTAAATGTTTTGCTAAATCTCTTCACTCACCCCTCTGAGTGTGCCATCTGTTTCCTGCAGGATCCTGACAGAGACAACATCTTCCCTAGCCCCGTGGGAAGACTTCTCGGTATTCTCCTTATGGGCATGGATGTGGTCACCCGGTGCCTGACACATTAAAAACTACTGAGTATATGGATGACAAGAGATAAAATCTGGAGATTGAATTTGGGACCATTTGTTACAAAATGAGGTCGAGAAAGAAAATTAAAAATCCAAGAGAGAAAAAAAAATCTACTAGAAGAAAAGAGGACATATTCTAGCATATTTATATTCAAAAAGAAGAAGAATGTCTGCACTGATGAATGTCACAGACAAAGCAAGCCTGGCCAAGGCCATCTGACCTGGCAGTGGAACGGGCCCCTGTGACCCTGGGGATGGCCACGTCAGTGAAGCAGGTGCTTCCAGGGCGCTGAAAGGGCAGGGTGCCTGGGGCTGTGGCATGCAGAGGCTCATGTGCTAACAGTGTTTTGTATCCCAGCCATAACCAACCAGAATACAGAATGTAAAATATACACAACTTGAACCATAGAAAGAAAATTATAAAATTTTACTAAGTGAAATATATATATATAAATTGGCAGTGAGAGAGATGTTTCTGAATGAAAAGAGGCAATGTTATGATGATACAAAATTAAGCCCTCACTTAATGTCAGAGATAGGGTCTGTGTCTTTAAAGGAAACCACATATAACAAAACCAATTTGACCACAGGCTAATTGAAATAAACAAGAGTTAATTTCCTATGACATTTCATCAACCTTTTAACAAAATGACATTAAACAAAATAATGTTATGTATGGGTTTAATGTAATTCCAAATGGGATTTTTTTAAACATAAGAACAGGTTCTAAAATTAACCAACGCAAACACAGAGATAATAAAATGTAGACATTTTTTGTAAAAGAATAAAAATGGGGAGTTGCCCTATCCCATATTAGGTTAGGACATAAAGCAACTAATAAAGCGGCATGGTGATAGAGAGGTGATTTTACATATACGCTGGGAGGTGAAGCTCTAAATTTTTTTTTTCTCAAATAGTCATGTAACTTTACAAACCTTAAGTAACAAAAAGAACTTCAACTTTCAAAATTTTAGAAATTCCTTTCCAGCGCAGTCGAGTCCACACCTAATCTCTGCACAACATCTCATGTGGATGACGGAGCAGCTCTGTCCCATGGGGTCTGGGGACTGGAGGTGCACGTGCTTGACACCCGCTCAGCACGAGTCAATCATGCTGCCCACATCGGCCTTCTGTTGGGCCCAAGCTCCGAAGGACCATAGTGGTGGCAAAAGTAAAGAGCAAAGGTTCTAAATCAACTCCGAGCTGCCTTCCCACCACCCTTCACACAACATAATAAGTCTTCCCAGGGTCACAGTGTAGCCAGCATTATTCTTTCAGAAATAAGGATGGTATTCACAACAAACACACACTCCAGAAAAGATAGAGACGCACCAAATGCAACCTGGGGCCACCTTGTCTACTCAGGAAGCTCCCCATCATCTCAGCAGCCACAGCCCAGCATGGGGAAAACCACACACACACACACACACACACACACACAGCCAGAGAGTCCGTCATGTCACGCAGCTGTCTTCAGGTGAACGAGCATGTGTCAGCTGGTCTCTGCAGGGAGCCCCGACTGCTCCTGAAGGCCCGAGTCCCAGGGACATCCCACGATGCTACAGCATGTGGAAGTTGATGACAGGTATGGACAATCGGGACATCGCAGCCATAAGCTTCATAGTGAGCAATAATTCCAGGTTTATTCTTGGCCAACCTCCAGGCCTGCCTTTCCGAGGAAGCCAGCCTGATAATAGAGATAAATAGGACATCTGAGAAATGCTTGAAGAGGGGCCATGAAGGGACTTACCCTATTGGCTAGTAAAACATAGCGAAAAGCTCTAATAATGAAGATAGTGAGCTAATGGAACAGGAAACGACAGGCAGATCGATGGGACAGAAAAGCTAGCCCACAAATATTGCTGGAAGAGGGAGAAGAGAGCACCATTTTGGATACAAGTGTTAGTGATAATTAAACTGACAAATGTCCACTAAATACAAAGCCCTATCTAAGCACTTTCTTTATAATATATATCATATGTACAATATCTACATGAAACATATATGTTAACTGTATGTATTTGTGCTGAATATACATATTTTAATTCATATCTGCCACCACCCAGATTCAAACTCAACTCATCTTTTTCTTAAGTTACTGCAGTTGACTGCTAACATTATCTTCACTGTGAGCTTTCTCACATGCAGATCTGATGGCTGCTTTAAGTTCATTCGTGCATTCCTGCTGCCTATGGAAGAGAAATCCTGTAATATGCAAAGTTGCTCATTAGTGGACTCTTGGCCCAGCCTCAGCCTCCACCTCTCCCTCTGCAGCATCCTCTGCTTTAGAGACCCCACTCCCTTCTGATGCTTCTCAAGCCACTGCCCCTCGGTGCAGCTGCCAGCCATCCTTTGTACTCACCACAACCCTGCAAACCCCTCTGAACATGACCCTACCCAGAAAGTCAGGTGCTGCTCCTGGGTGGAAATCTCAGCCTCAGCATCCCGCCTAGACTGCTCACTCCCAGGAGCACAGGCCTCTGCGAACAGGAAGACATCTTTGTGTTTTATACGTGCTCTGGCACATAGTAAGCACCTCATACATGTACCATGAATGAATGGCCAAATGAGCAAAGTGTGTGAATAAATGAAAAAAAAATCAATGAATGAGTGTATTGCTAGCTGGGATGGCCAAATATATTACCATGTTCCTGTGTTGACACAGAAATCTCCTAGAGACATCCAAGATGGATAAAGCGTTGCTTCATGAACTCAGGTCGAATCCTTATTGATTCTCCATTTCGTATATTAGCACATGATCTTGACATTTGTTGACATCTACATTAGGATGATTTTGACATTCTCTGTCCTTCTATTCTCAGTGTTTCCAGACGTGATGTCCAAAGGTTATGTTAGTCTTAATACTCTGAATGAAGCCATCAGAGTTCCACTGGGTGAAAGAGAACAGAGTAAAGTGTTCCCTAAGTCTAAGACCAATAGTACACCTGGGTCCAGCTTAGGATCCTGGGCTGGAAGAAAGAAGAGGTCAGCTGGCTGGGCCTCTGGGATCCAAGGCTGGAATTCCAGAGAGAGGGCCACCCAGCTTGTGCTGTATTCCTCCTCACCACCTTGCAGAGCAGGACATTCCTGATTTACAGCTCACATAGATAAAATTTCAAAAATGTATTGCTCAGTTTCTTTTACACAGCAATCTTACTGCTCTTGTCTATATCTATTGTGCATATAATTACATTTTCGTGTAATTTTAAATTTTTATAAGACATTATCATGACCTTTTTCTCATATCTTCTTATTTCCAGGCTAGACATATCCGCTCTTTCAACCATCTTTATATGATCATGTTTTTAAATTTTCCATGATGTCTTAGTCTCTTAGGCTTTAATAACAAAATACCACAGATATAGTGGTTTAAACAACAGACTTCTATTTCTCACAGTTCTGGAGGCTGGGAAGTCCAAAAACAAGGAGCTGGCAGATTTGATTCTTGGTGAGGGCCCTCCTCCTGAGTTGTAGACAGCTGCCTTCTAACTGTGTCCTCACATGGTGGAGAGAGAGCAAGTTTTGGTGTCTCTTCCTCCTTTTATGAGGGCACTAATCCCATCATGGGCCCCATCCTCGTGACCTCATCCAAACCTAATCACCTCCCAAAGGCTCCCACCTCCTAATACTATCACAATGGTGAGTAGGACTGCAACATGTGAATTTTCGGGGGGGAACACAAGCATTTAGTTCATAACACATGGTCATTCACTGTAGAATTCTGTCCTAGAAGACAACATGATGACTAATGATCTCAACATGATGACTAATGATCTCTGAATGTGTGCTCCCCCCGGAGCCAAAAATACTGAAAGTACACTTTTGCCCATTAACCAAACTGTTCATGCAGCATTTGCAGTTCCCAGAGATATGAATCATTGTTATGTGCTTGAAGTGCCTTTGGAACAAACTGTCCATAAATTTTCAAATTGCAGATTTATTCAAAATGACATGCCTTATATTATTAATGTTATATTTCCTGGAGTTTTTCTACAAAGATTTTTTTAATTTGCTCCTCATAGGAGCCCCAGCCACCTTTAGTAGAAGCAAAAAGGAGGCCCAACAAAGACAAAGAATGTTCCTAAGGTCACTGAAGACCGTCAGAGGTGGATTTAGAACCTGGGTCGGTATTTCAGGTCGCCAAGCATGTGGCTTCAGAAAATGCTCTCTTAGATTTCATGCCTCTGTGACACAGAAGGTCAAAAAGGCCACTCTCAGGGCCAAAATAACACTGACACACACACACCCCTGTGCAGAGGTGATCAACACAGAGCCCAGCCTGGCCCCATTCTGGTTGATGCATACACCTGAGAATGGGGGAGAAAAGAGTATTTCTAATAAAACAAAGAGTTTGGCAATCATCAGGGTGGCTTGGAGCAGAGGGATGAACGATGCCGGCTGCACAGGTTAATTGTGTCACTTAGCCCCACATCATTTATAAAACCACACACGGGTTAAAAGCTGACCTAGAGCCAGGTGGGAAATGTGCTGAATGGAAGGAAACCCCTGCCACGACCTAAGGAATGTGCTGGCGTCAAATATGCCAGACACTGCAGACCAGCCACGGCCACATCCTCTCAGCACCTGCCGGGCCCAGCAGCTTTCAGAGGAAATTTCCACTCAGCCCTTCTCATGCCCCAAACCCTCCTTCTAGGATTTTATGCCAAATGGAGGGGTTGGTTAATGAGAGGGGTTAAAGAGGAGGGAGAGAGGCAACACTAACCTTCACCAAATTCTGCAAAAAGCATGTAATTTTTAATATCACATGACCTGCAGATTTAGAGTGACAACAACCAGGTCATGTCATAGAGGGTAAATTATGAAAGCAGAAGCGAGATAAGAAAGAGTAAGAAAAAAACAAAAATGAACCATTGTCAGAAAATGTTGATACCACCCTTTTAGTCCCCCAGGTCCTCAATACCACCTTCCTTCCTTCCATACACACACCCACCATCATAACCCATGACCATTCCTAATTAATTATTAGAACCTGGAAACAATAAAATACCTACTCTCAAAGAGCTATTCAGAAGCTCCAAACATCTAAAAAAAAAACACAAATATCCAGATCCTCCCTAAAACTCCCTGTTGACAAGATCCCATTATTTCGAAGTAAATTTCCTGCTTTAAGCTCTTCTCCAAGGGGCTACATGAGATTTCTGTTCAGTAAATATATACTTTCTGCCTCCCCATCCCTAGAAAGAGTACACATTCCCACTCAATGGATGCTGGTCCTGACCATTTTGTGGGCAGTGTTCCTTCCCACCCTTCACTTCAGGCTTGGCCAGGAGATTGGCTTTGGCTAACAAGATGCTAGTGGCCATGACACGAGCAGAGGCTTGAAATGTGCTTGCACCGTTGGTCTAGGCCTCGCCATCCTAGCACCATCATGACAACGTGCTTTGGGTGGCCCACTGGTCCAATGAGGATGAGAGACACAGCTGGAGCCAACCCGCAGCTCAGAACCAAGCCCAGCTAAGCTCAGCCCAGATCAGCTCATCTGAAGACACATGAGAGGAAGAGGAGTTTCAAGAATAGCCTCCTTTTACAAGTTTGAGCTGAACAATGAAGAATGTTGGCCCTTGGTGCCATTTGTTAAGATGGAGAAATGGGAGAGGAAAAGATTTTGAATACAAGTAGGTGTGACACAGAACCAAGAGTTTGGTTGGGATAATTAAGTTGGAGATGCCCATGAGACATCCAAATGGATATGTCAAGCACACATATGGGTTGAGATCAGGCTTGGAGATATAAATTGGAATTCACCTGAGACTAAAGGAATTTAAAGACATATTTCTTAAGGAATCACCTAGGCAACAGAGATACACAGAGGGAAAGGAAGCCTGAACATTGAGGCCTGGGCACCCCAACAAGAAGGGGGGCCAGAAGGAAAGGAGCCAAGAAAAGAAAACTGAGAGGAATATAGATGGAAACCCTGGAAATGGCGGAGTCCAAGACCTGCCTCTTGGACTTAGTAAGGTTGAGGCATCAGTGAAAAATATCACCCGAGGATATTTTTTCCACTGAGAAACATCCATGTGAGAGAGACATATTGATTGGTTTCCTCCCACACTTGCCCCAACCAGGGCCAGGGAGCAAACCTACAACCCAGGTATGCGCCCTTGACCAGGAATTGAACCCATGACCCATTGATGTGTGGGCCGATGCTCTAACCACTGAGAAACACAGGCCAGGGCATGGCATCAGTGAATTTTGTGGGATGAATGTCAGGGAACCAAAGCCAGAGTAGGTTCAAGAGAAAAGAGGTGAGAGGCCCTAGCTGAGTAGCTCAGTTGGTTGGCGTGTTGCCCCAATAGACCAAGGTTGCAGGTTTAATCCCCAGTCAAGGCACCTACAAGAATCAACCAATGAATGCATAAATAGTGGAACAACAAATCGATGTGCTTTTTCTTTCTCTCTCTCTCTCTCTCTCTCTAAAATCAATAATAAAAATGAGAGAGAGAGAGAGAGAGAGAGAGAGAGAGAGAGAGAAGAGGTGAGGAGATGAAGCAGCAGGTACAGGCAATGCTCCCAAGGAATCTGTGTAAACAGAGCGACAAATGTGAATCTGCTTCTATTCTAGAGACCCTGACAGAAAAAAATACATAAATCAGGCTTGGCCTAGGCAGGATATAGTTCTGTAGTTCCCAGGGCCTGCTCTGTCCCAGTCGGCCAATGGCCTCAGAGAATGCCTGCCACCGAGCTCACATGTGTCAAACGGGGACAAGGACTGATGAGTGTCTGAGACCCCTGCAGCTCTCAGATTCCATGTTCCCTCTCGGCAGCTCCAGTGTGAGAACATGTGACAGAATGAGGACACAGCAAGAAAGCCCAGCCATCAGTAAATGAAAAATGTGGAATAGCATGACTGTGCCAGGAATCAGTAGATTCCCAAAGGTGTTCGTTACGGAGGTTTTCTGGTTCTGTGTGACTCATGCAGTGGGCAATTGTGAGGTCTCAACACCTGACTCAAACCTCAGAGCCTTGGGCATCCCAGTGAACCAGAAGAAGGGAAGGAAGAGGCAAAGGTCTTCCTTATCTGTGTGGGCCCAGAGAGCATACAGACACTAGCTTAAGATTTATCCCCTAGATGTACAAGTGATAAAATCCAACTTCTTAAAAATGTGGTCAATTCAGCAGATACGAAATAGCTCCCCCACCTACCCTGAACAAATATGAAATGACAAAATACCCAAAAACCCAGACTCTCAGATCATTAAGGGCCCCTCCAGTCCTCCATTTATTGCAGGACATAACCTCCAGGCTATGACCAGGACCGATCCAGACTCAGAATAAACACTTCCAGAGGCACCAACCCACACCTGAGCCCCAAACAGCCACTACATGAGGCCTGTTTTACATGGTCTCTAAATAGAGCCGATATCAGCCTCATCATTGCGTCTTCTGCACACTGGTCAGAATTCTGCCTGTGAGCACATAGGGAAAGCTGACTTGCTTACAGCTATCATGTCCCCACGACCCCCTAGGCACCATCCAGCCAGGACAGATTCCTCCATCTTCACTCTTCCCAGTTCTCCTCATATGCTCCTCAACATTCCATGTGCTTGGTTTCTCTTGCTGAAGTTCCCGGACGAGACAAACAGCAGGCACAGGAGAGCTAAGTATTCCTTGGAGACACATACACTGTCTCCGACCGTGGTTAACAGACCTGCCCAGCTCAACCTGGCAGCTGCAGGTTTATGCAGGTGAATGAGCGGAACCGTTTGGATAGTTCCCTAAAGAGAGATGAAAGTGGGTATAATACAGCAAGAGAAACCACACGCACGGCCATGCCCCAGTTACTCTCCACCTCTCAGAAAATGCCTTTACGACCAGAGTTTGCGGAAATAATCTATGAAAAACACCCCGAATTTATTGTTCTTGCTTTGAGAACATCTGGAAGCCTCTTCGGGTTAATGACCTATGAACATGTGCATCTGAAGAGGCCCCAACACTAACATGCCAGTTTCCATTTCCAAAGAGCCTGTCAACCCCAGGCCAGGGCCAGAACACTGAGGAGGTGTGAGACAAGCACACCTGTCCAGGTGTGCCGGAGTGGGTGGCACCACCAGCCTTTCTCCCTCTGCAGCGTCAGCAGGAGGTGGCTAGGTTACACGGTATTTATTTAACTCAGCCTGAAGGAGCATTTTAACTTGGGATGTATTTACTTATGTCCCTCCTTGTGCAAAAGTAACAGCAACAATAATAATCAAAGCAAAAGTCACTAATTATGAGAAGAATAATGAGAAGTGACAAAACTAAGTCATGGATCAATACTAGTCCAGTTCCTGATCTGGGGCAGGTGTGGGTGGGTACGGCAGACTGTACAGGTGGCCTTAGGGATTGTCCAGCCACTACCACCTGATGGGGATCCAGTGACCACAGTCAGGGACTCGGCCCAGCCCACCTGTTCTCCCTCTGGTTCCGACCTGTGGCACCCTCCTGGGCCCCAGGCGGCCTGTGAGGCTCTTAACTTCTCTCGGCTTCGGCTCTGGTTGCAGACACAGTGGAAAGGCTGATTACTCTACAGTTCCCTCTGCTGCACAGGACACAGACTCCTGCTCAGGGCTGGTCTGTTGCATGACTTGGTGCTGGGCGGGTTTCCCCAATGCTCTGCTGTGTCACAGGCCTCTCCATCAGCCCTCCAGCCTCCATTTACACTGTGTCCACCATCCCCTGGGGCAGGATCTCAGGGTTCCAGTCTTAGGTAAGGTCCCACAGTTGGCCATGTAACAATAACCTCAGTAATATCTCTCTTTCTCTCTCACACACATACACATCCTAAACTCTCAGAGCCTCCATTTCTTATCCTATTAAGGTGGAATAATGACCATAAACTCATACGTCACAACATGCACCAAGAGGACAGCACAGTGCTTGGCAAACAGTAGGGGCTCAATAGTGAAGATGCTCTTGTCCATTGCCATTAGGGGTGTAAAATGGTGCAGCCATTTCAGAAAACAGTTTAGCAATTCCTCAAAAGCTTACATGACCCGGCAATATCACTCCTCGACATAGATCCACAGGGGGATGAGAACATATGTCCACATAAACACTTGTACACAGGTGTTCATAGCAGAATTACTCATAATAGGCAAAAACTGGAAACAACCCACAGGTCCTTCAGCTGTTGAATAGATAAGCAAAATGTGGTACACCCATACAATAGAATATTATTCAGTCATAGAAAGGAATGAAGTACTGATACATGCTACAACATGGATAAACCTTGATAACTTAAGTTAGAGACACAAGACAAAAAACAACAACAAAGTATTATATAATTGCATGTATATGAATCATACAATCTTCCTATTTATCCATCCTTCTATCTATCCATCCATCCATCCATCTTAGTTCTACTTCATTCTATTTCTTTTCCTCTGCACAATTCCCTAATTGCCATATTTATCCTGTCCAATTCAGTTACTACTGCCAAACAAATTAGAAGCAGTTTTGTGTCATGGTCACACACACACACACACACACACACACACACACACAATTTTCTGTTCTTCAGGAATAATTAACCACAATAACTTTTCCATTCCATTGTCTGCAGGGGAATAAACTATACACTAAAGATATTTGTTATGTTTTCTTTTATTTTACAGAGGTAGAAAAATTCACTGCCCTCATAAAAATGAAGGCCTGCCTCCCCCTGCTCATAATGGCTAATAGTGAACCCAAATTAAATACTCTTTATCCGAATCCATTAGGGAAAGATTCTTTTCCACAGACAACCGAATGAGCTCCTCCTGAATTCTCCTGACATCTCACATGACAAACCGTCCCCTTTAATCCCTTCCCAAGGCTAACAATGGCAGCAACTCAACCCTTCACATTTAATTTCCTTTCAGAACCAGGTTTCTGAGGGGGCTCAGCATCCAGCAGGAAAGTTCCTCTGGAGGGATTCCAGTGAGCAATAATGGCCTCAAACCCAATATGTAATCATTGTTATGCAAACTGCCTTGATAGAGAGAAACTCCGAGTCCATATACATCTTCTCCCCAGACTAGCTTGCTCTGTACTCTAATTAGCTTTTACTGAGCTGTGGCTCCCCACATTTTAAGGTCAAAACGTCTCCTTTACAGAATCTGCATTGAAGATTTTGCTCTGAGGCTGCTCTCCTTCTTGATAATGACTCTTTCCTAAAGAGAAACAAGCAAGCACTATGGCTTGCTTCTGTGTCTTTGCTGCACGGGACAGCTGGCCACGTGCAGGAGAACCTTTGCTCCTCGATTACTACCCTGTTTCATTTACTCTTTCAAATGTCAACCCACTGAAAGGGTATCATTCCAAACACTCAGACACCTGGAAGGAAAAGGCACCCTGAGGATGTAGCCTTGCCCTTCTGTGATCTACGGTCTGGACAGGGAGCTGAGAGGCACCCACACTGCTGAATGGTAAGAATAAAGACTCCTGAGAATGATTTTTGCAGTGACTCAAAAACTGGGAGATCAGTATGGGCTCAGAATAATGTATTCATGTTCGTAATATCCAAGGATGCTAAGAAACGATGCTCCTAGTTCAACAAGTGGAAAGTCTGGGGCTCTCCCCAACATGAACTCTGAGTCGGGATTTCATAGCTCTCCCTTTGAGGAAGTTCTCACCCACCAAGTCCACCCACGTGCACTCCTCCAGTGAGCACAGCTAGGAAGGAGTGGGCCCAGAAGCCATGTGACAAGGGTGCAACAAATGGAATGGAAAAGGAAAAGAGTCATTCATGCCCAAATAGCTGTAGATTTATTGGGCACACATATGCCCCAGGTCTAGAGATTTAGCCACAAATAAATCAAACACAATTCTTGGCCCCCTGAGTTTTACAGCCGAAAGGGGAGGATGGACATTATGCAACTAATCCATTTAAATTAATTACTTAAATTAATTAATTAAAGTATAACAAGTGAGGTGTATAGCATGTAATATGCCCTGTTGCATACTCTTACATGTTGAAGTCCCAACTCTGGGTTACCTCAGAACGTACCTTTTTTAAAGATAAGGTCTCTAAAGAGGTGATTGAGTCCAAATGAGGCTCTTATGGTGGGCCCTCACATGAGCTGGTGTCCTATAAGAAGAGTCAGAGACACTAGGGATGACACAGAAGGACCAGGTGAAGAGGACAGCCATCTATAAGCCAAAGAGAGAAGCCTCTGGAAGAACCAACCCTGCCAACACCTTGATCTTGAACTCCCAGCCTCCCGAACTGTGAGAAAAAAAAACTTGTCCTATAATCCATCCAGTCTGTGGCATTTTTTTATGGCAGCCTAGCAAAATAATATACGATCACAGACTATCCTGCTAGTTTTCTAGGGCTTTTTAATAGTGATGACAAGGAGGCCAAGGTTTTTATCTAGGTCAGTAGGTCAATGATGAAAAGACTGGTGGAAGCCGACAAAGGGACAGTTGGTGTGAGAAGGTGAGCAATACTGTAGGCAATCCTCTCTGCCCCCTCAGTGACCTCAAGGTCCTTCTTTTGCATCTTAGGCTTCTCTCACACAGGGACTGGTGAGCAACTGCAGGGTCCTTAAACACAAACACTCCTGCTCCTTCTCTCGCCTATCTCAAGAATTACCATGAGCTAAGGGAAGGCGCTCCCAACTGTGTCCTCCTCATAGCTCTACATGACAGGCTGTGCTGCTCTGATTAATTTCTCCTCTGCCCTGGATGTGAGTTTCCTCATTTATAAAATTCAGACATTGTCCTAGACCACAAGTTTTCAATCTGTGCTCTGGAGGAAAGAAAAGCATGAGCCATGATCCCTCTCAGCATTTTCGATTTTGTGTTATTCATACTTTACTCTAAAAAAATAAAAATAAATAAAATTTAAAAAAATAAATTCTTTCTCCTTCAACCATTGGTTTTCCTTAAGCTTAAATATTTATTGTTAAAAACTCTATTTTACTCTTTCAAAATATTATCTAACCAACATATTTTTAACACTAGCATTAAATATTATCCCGTTTATTTTGTATTTTTTAAATTTAATGCTGTTTTAGCTTTCTCCTTTATCAAAACTCTTGATTATTTTGTCTTCACGGTTTATTTCCTATAAACATTTTTATTTTCCTGTTTTCACTTTCTTTCTTTTGACTTGCTTGCTTTCAGAACTATTTTAACTTCTGTCCTCCTTGTGGGACATGACCTTTATAGTTGTCTTTTCCTGTTGTATGATTGAGCATTTGTTTCTGTACTGGCCAACATGGTGGTGGGAGAGGAGGATGGGGTGCTACACTCACCCCAGGGACACAGGAGGCCTCCTTTCCCCGCTGCCCCCCCCCCAATGCCCCTCATTGGCCAGGCTCTGGAAGCACACTGCCTCAGATGGCCCTAGGGACCTCCCACATGACACTCTCCACGACAACACAACTGAGCTACCAGACTGGGGAGTCAAGAAACACAGCAGCTTTCCAGTCCTTCTATGAAGAATTTATTGTTTGAAAATTGATATTATTAGATATTGAATTTGGGACAAACTAGGCCCAAAGCTGTTGAGACACAGAAAAGTGGGGAATGGAGGCCACTGGCAAAGAGAGAAGCTTTTATCCAACCTGCCGTCCTCTGGAACTTATTTCTGAATTGACCCCTCCCTTTCCTCCCTTCCCTGGGAAGATATCTTTGTCATGGAGAAGGAGGTAGAAGTGGAGGAGCCTGGGCCAGAGGTGGAGACCATTTTTCTCTAGGGAACTCCTTGGGGTTTAGAGGAGAGGCAGAGATTGGTTTTCTACAATATCTAGTCTATCTCCCAACTCCCAAAAGAACACATATATTTTCTATGGGGTTTGCATCCCTGATTACATCTATTTTCAGAGCTCAGGCCATAATTGCAATACCTGGGATTAGTGGTTTTCAGTACTATTCAATACCATATGTTCCCATTGCTTTGCCAGGCAGGAACCAATTAAAGGGAGCGTCTCCCCCACACAAGACCTTATTTATTGCTGCATAACCTGTCTGATGGGGCCTCCCACCTGCTTCAATAACAGCACCCTTGGCTCACACCCTATGGAGGTGCTTGACCCTCACACTATTTCCAACCATAGAAGCTTCCTCATTTGTTTGGATCACCAGCGATCCCACCCCAGCATGGCTTACCCAGAAGGCCTGAGCCAAAGGAGTCTTTGCTAACCCTATAGTATGCCATTCCTCCAGGACACATGTCTAGGAACCAAGCATCCTTGCTGAGAAGACATGGTCATTTATCCCCATCCTTGTGGAGGGACAAAGCACAGAGTGAACTGGTCAAATAGTAACTTATTACCAGGAGGCTTAATTTTCAAGTTCCCTACTGCACAGGTTCCCTACTGCTCAGTTTATAGGCGAGGTCAGTGGGAAAGAAATAATATCCATAGAGGCTTCTTGAAATGAAATACAGAGCAGCCATTCCTCTCAAGACTTGAGAGTTATTCTGGGAATACATCTGCATGCTGGTTTTGCCCCCTGTAGAATAGGGTTGACTGGACCAGTGTGTTAGAATCCTACAGTGGCTATTTTAGCTGCCTTCCCAAGAGCCCTTTCTCTTCTTCTCCCACCTTCATTCTTGCTAACAAAACATGGGCCATGCGGCATTTTGTCCAGCTCCAGGATGTCTGTGGCTGGCCTAGACCAGCCACACCCGTTTGCTCAACACCTCACCAGCCCTCTTGCTGCTATGGGTCCCAGGACCTTGCTCTGGCCAACATAAAGGGGAGTCTTCTAATGAGGTTCTAGAAAGGCTGTTGGTCCCTGATAGAAAGGAAAGCCCTTTTCTATCTGCCCTGCTTGGGATGCCAGTGTCAGGACATAACATTTGGATGAGCCACAAGGAAAGAGTTGCAAGTGATAGGGAAGAGAGCCACTCTCCTGGTGCTGTACAGCAGGGGTTGGGAATGTCCGGCATGAGGGCCATATAAGGCCCGTGAAATCATTTGGTCTGGCCCTGCCAAGGCATTAGGGGTGTGTAATTAAATATTTGACCAAATATAGCAGGCTAATTTTTAAGTTGATAATTTTGTATGGCCTGCAAATGATGTTATAAATATACAAATGGCCCTTGGCAGAAAAAAGGTCCCCCACCCCTGCTTTAGAGTTATGAATGAGCCTGGGACCTCAAGAATTCTTGTTAAGTAAAAAGTAAATGTCTTCATGGTTTCAGACACTGCTAGGTATTCTGTTATTTGCAAACAAATGCAATCAGGGACATAAAATGTGAGGTTGTATTGACCTCCTATGCCATTGCAGACACAGTGAGATTCAGGGTGTCTTTTATGACAACTTAATGGAAATCTCTTCAATGCTTCAGCACCAGGCATAGCTGTGCTGCTTCTGACTGGCTTTATCCCCAACACGGTGAACCACACAGACGATACTTCTGTCTTGGTGTTGGCTGGTAGAAAGCAAAAGTGCAGATCTGGGCTCCATTTCTAGCAAATGAACTGACCTTTACAGCATAGGTATTCACAGTCACGTGACCCCAGCTTCATCCTCCCCTCCCTCTACCCTTTGTCATGAATTTCTGAACATAACTATTCTCATTATAATTGGACATTCTATATCCATAAGGATAATTCTGCAGTGCATACTTTTTATTTTGCCTCCAATCATTTTTAAAATTAATACGTAAGTAAATATGAATAAAAGATACTTTGGGTGGATTTATGGGGTAAAGGACACAGGAAGGCCTGTCCATAGGCTATGGGACCGCAGATGAAGGCACTGCCTTCTCTCCTCCAAGGGAACACAGCTTCCCTAAGGAGGCGGCAGCAGCACTTGGATTTCATTCTGCAGGACAAGTGGGCGTGTGCCAGGCCAAAGAGAGGAGGAAGAAGCACATCCCCAAGGGAAGGAAAGGCATCTACATCAAATCACAGAAGGGAGGGGCAAATTTAAGGCAGAATGAGACAGGGAAGGGATGGGGGAAGGGTGGCAAGACCGGAGAGATATACAGGAATCAGATCGCAAAGGGTCATGGGTTTTGGTCGCTGGGTCCCAGCAAACCATAAAATGTACTGAGTAGGAAAGAGAAAAGAAATGGCCCGGTCTATATTACATGATACAAAGATGACTCTGATTAAAGTCGGGAAAATAACACTGAAGGGAGAAAAGGCCATCAGAAGGTGACAGCAGCTGTCAAAAGGAAATAAGCTAAGAGAGTGGTGGGGGGGGGGGGCGGAGAGAGACGGAGACAGAAAGGAAGGTCCCTCCAGGAGCAGAGCGGATGTGGCCACTGCTGTACTCTCAACAGTCGTCCATGTGCCCATGGTTACCAACCTCCTGCCAAGGGCCTGGCACTAGGTGCTGGGATATGGAGGGGCTCTTGATCTACTCTGAGACACAGACAAGCTTTGAGGGGCCTTACAAGGAGTGTCTGCTAAATATAAAAGTACTAAATCAAACGGGGGGGAGGGGGAGATTTCATACAGAACTTCAGTTAAATTCCCCCCCCTCTCTCTCCCACCCTCAGAATGACATACAGATCTTGTGACATCAGACCCACTGCCTCTTTAGAACGCAGCTCTATATGAGGCAATGCAGAGGAACGCAATGGAAAGCGAGCAGCCGAGTGTCAGGACGGCCCTGAGAAACAGGGGTGAGATCATACCCTGCCTCAGTCCCCGGCCTGGGAGCCAGAATGCCCACCCCAAGCTGCAATTCCATCCTTCCCTCTTCCTCTGCATATATCCTCAAAGGCTTCGCAAGTGTGAGTCACCACGACAAGAAAAGCACCATTCCTAAATAGCAGGCCTTTATATGCTTTGCTTCTCTGCCCATATTTGCCATCTTGTCATTGCACCTTGCCTTGAGTGACAATCCTTCCCCTGACCCAGAGCCTTCTTGCCTGGAATGAATGAAGTGGCAAACACACGTCACCAGATCAGGCCCAATGGGCACATCTCCCCTACTTACCTGCTGCCCACATTTTCTCCCCAAAGCTCTCAGTTTGGCCTCTTTCTGATAACCACAAACTGGGATGTAAGTAACCTTGACAATCTCTCAGTACCAGAGAGACACACACACCAAAAGGAAAAAATGCTTCAAACATCATTCTATTCCAAAAATATTGCTCTAATCCAAACCCATCAACCACATGGAGTTTAGAATTAGTTTCTCATTTTCTGGGGTTTTCTACTAAATAGCTTTAGAGTGACTTAAGAAGTATTCCCACCTCAGGGAAGTCTTCCTTGATTGCATCCACTCTGTGCTCTCCTAAGACCTGTCTCTATCCTGACACCTGTCATGCAGTATTATAATGATCTGTTTGGATGCCTCTCTCCTCCAGCAGACCATGAGGGTCCTTTCTCATGGCAGAAACTGGGTCTTATTGTCTCTGTGCACTAGATCCTGAAAACATATTAACACACAGGCAGCAGGCATTTGAAACTGCGGCAAACTACAATGAGATACCACCTCTTACCCATCAGGAAGGCTGTGTCAAAGAAACAGAAAATATTACATGTTGGTGAGGATGTGGAGGCACCGGAACCCTGTCCACTGCTCCTGGGGATGTGAAATGGTGCAGATGCTATGGACAGCAGTATGGCAGTTCCTCAAAACATTAAAAATAGAATTACCATTATGATCCAGCAATCCCATGTCTAGCTATAGATCCAAAAGAATTGAGAGCAGGGTCTCAAAGAGCCTATTCATAGCAGCCTTATTCACCATAGTCAGAAGGTGGGAGCAGCTCAAGTATCTACCAACTCTCAACAGATGAGTGGATAAACAAAATGCCAAAATGCGGTACAGAAGAATATTATCCAGCCTTAAAAAGGAAGAAAATTCTGACATATGCTGCGACATAAATGAACCTTGAGGACATTATGCTAAGTGAAATAAGCCAGTCACAAAAAGACAAATACTATAGATTCCTTTTATATGACGTACCTAGAGTAGTCCAGTACATAGAGACAGCAAGTATAATGGTGGTTGCCAGGGGCTAGTGGGAGGGGAGAATGTGTCATGGTTTAATGGGTAAGGGTTTCAGTTTGGGAAGATAAAAAAGTTCTGGAGATTGACTGCACAACAAGGTGTATGTACTTAATGTAACTAAAAATGGTTAAGATGGTAAATTTTATGTTCTGTATATTTTACCACAACCAATAATTTTAAAAGTATAAATCAAATCATGGTACCCTCCTACTTATAATGGCCAATGCCTTCTGGGGAATCTGGGATTTTTTAAAAGAGTGGCAGAATGAATCATGCCACGTCTGGAGCAGTATTCTGTGGCCAGTCAGCTGAGTTAGTAACTATGATCTCTCCTGAAATCCAAAATGTGCGTTGAAACATACAAATTCACAGGCTGTGTGGCCAAAGCCGGCCACCCCAGATAACCAGCCTGATGTGTCCTTGACCACTGACCCCATGCAGACCTCTGAGGACAGCATCCGAGAGAGGGGCCCTGCCCTAGCTAATTTAGGGATATTTACCAAAAATACTGGCACTGTGAGGAGAATGAGTTGACAGATTTCCTCTTTAAACATAAAGGCATGTCAAAGGCACAGTCTCTGCAAAAGAGATAGGACCAGATTTTAACAACTGCTAACAATTTCACTCCTTCCACAACTTCCAGGACAGCCTGCCACCCCATGAGAAAAGGAAATTTATTCTTGCCAGTGGGTCAGTCAAAGAGAGAAAAAATAAATCTTGGTGCTTTAGCCTGAATCCAAATTTGATCTCCAACTTAAGGAGGGTCGCCCCAGGAAGAAAGTAGTAGGGTAAAGATTTGCTAATATATAAAGTTTTATATTATCATTTACTAATTTACAGGTCCTGGAAGCAGGAGTGTGAAAAAACAAATAATAAACCCCTCCCAGTAAACTAGCAAAATTTAAATGCACTCAAAATCTTTTTGCTCCTAATCAGATTATGTTAGAAGAAAAATAATACAGTTGGGAGTTAAGGTATTTAATTTTTTATATCCATTCACTTATATATACAGCCACATCTACCTCTATCCCAACCCTGTTCTTTTTGTTTCCACGATGTATTAGTCAGCTCAGGCTGCCATAACAACACACTGCAGACTGGGCGGCATAAACAACAGAAATCTATTGTCTCACAGTTTTGGAGGCTGAAGTCCAAGATCAAGGTGTGGGCAGGGCGAATTCCTTCAGAGGCCTCTCTCCTTGGCCTCTAGATGGCAGTCTTCTCCCTGGGTCTCCAATGGTCTTCCCTGTGTGTGTCTGTGTCCTAATCTCTTCTTATAAGGGCACCAATGATATTGGATTAGGATCCATCCTAGCAACCTCATTTTAACTTAATTAGTTCTTTAAAGACCCTATATAACCAAATACAGTCACATTCTGAGGTACTGAGGGACCTTCAACATATGAATTTTTAGGAGGACACAATTCAGCCCATAGCACCCAAAGAGGGGAAAGACTGGCATTCTAAGGAAAATACTGAACCTTTGGGTAAAACTAGTAATGGACGCCCACTTAACAGATCATTTTCCAACAAAAACACTGGGATAAAAAGCACAAAGCCAAGCTCTCCAAACTGCAGGTATCCCCTTGATACAGGTTGGCAAACATAGGTAATTTGCATCTTGAGAGCCCTGCAAACTAAGTGATTTCCAGTTGATCAGACCTTGACATGGCCCAAGAAAGATGCCCTCAGAACATGCTATCTAATAAAGACAGAATATGCAAATTGACCATCACACTGTCACAAAGATGATGGTGCCCATAGCCACTGGCAGTACCCAGTCCCCTCAGCCCGCTGGAGTCCCCCAGTCCTTTCACCCTGCCCGGGGGGGTGGGGCGATTGCAGGCCCACAGTGCGGCTGGACCCGCCCTCAGCTCCCCAGCTGCCCCAAGCAAGCCTCAGGTG
>NW_005871093.1:1922774-2033444 GCF_000147115.1 Myotis lucifugus
CCCTCCAGTGCATGAATTTCATGCACCAGGCTCTATTTCTTAATAAAACATCATGTGATAATACTGATCCAAACCCTCTCCAATTTCACTTGTTCTCCCATTGATTGAATGTAATCAAACACAGAGTCATTTAGGTAATTTTCCAAAGGTTATTCAAACTTTAAAGGGAGAGAACCAATGCCAAACCCATGTTGTCAGACCCCCCCTTGCTTTCAGTTTCCATCTGTACATCAATGAATCCCCTCATCCATCCCCCTTTCACTCAAGTCAGTGTTAAACTCATGTATGCAATTATGGACTCTTCCAACATGGAAGTCAGTATTTTTTATCCTCACTGCTCTTCCTCCCTCTCTGCTTTGTCTTTTCCCATTGGGTGAAGATGGCAGGTTGCACACACACATATAATTTTGTTCTTACCCCAAATGCCCCAACTAACAGTTGAGAAACTGAATTTATTTGTTAAGATATATGCCCTCATGCATGGGGCGTGTAGAAGAGGAGACAATAATAACAGGAGTTTGGAAGCTGGCAAGCTTGTGGATGAGTGTTAATGAACCAGACCCAAGTGACAAAGATGCAACGTAAGCCAACAGTGAGGAAAGGCAAGCATCAGCCAGGTTCCCTCTCTAAGTCCTCAAAGTTCACAGGAAACAACAATTCCAGGGATGGTGGCAATGCAGGTGCTGCCTGACCCTCCCTTCCAGAGAGAACTTGGCCAGTGGACAGCCTCCAGCTGTGAGCACCTTTGGAGCTGTGGCCATGCTCCTCCTGAGCATGAGCATGACCCATAGGGGACAGACAACCAAGACAACTAAGAGTCTGACTCTCTCAGATTCATATCATGGCCAGAGGCTCCCCCTGCTCATCCCTGCCGTGCTCCCTTTCCTCCCACAATTGTGACTGATTTGCTCCCCTTTCCTCCCCTCACCTCTCTTCACCTCCCCTTCACCCTCTCTCTTGACTCTCTCCTTTTCTCTTTCTAAACTACCTTAAGTCCTGAATAATCACAGGATTTTATCACTTCCTACCTGAAACATTTCTTCTCCATCAGCATCCCAGGACACCAGCCTCTCCTGGTTTTCCTCCCATCTTACCACTGGCTTCCTTTCAGTCCCCTTGGGTGATTCCTTCCCATTTTCTGGCTTAGAAGGCTGGCCCCAGTCTCAGTCCTCAGTCCTCTCCTTTCCTCTCCTCTCCCCAGGCTACCCTCATTCCCTAAGCCCATAAAGCCAGTCTCGTGACTTTAAACATCTTGGATACACTAATGATCTATCCATTCCAAACTCCTCCTTTCAACTCTAAACACATACATCCAACCTGCAAGCAGCATCTCATCCTGAGTCCCTAACAGGCACCCCAAACTCAGTATGTCCAAACCCCAGCTCCCAAGGCCGCTCCGGACTTGCTGCCCTCACATACCTCCCGTCTCATCATGGGGCAGCTCCACTCTTCCAGCGGCTCTCCTTGTCATCTGCTCCTCCCCCTCACTCCCACAAAGGCCTGAGGAACTCTGTCAGCTCTTCCTTTGAAATACCTCCAAAATTGACTACTTCCTCCCACCAAGTCACTACCCTCTCTCCCAAAATCCATCTGCTCATCCATCTTCCCTGCTTCCCTTTCCCAAAACTTTCAACACAGAATTCAGTGATGTTTTAAAAATATATGGAATACATGTATTCACATCCCTTACCACCCACTCAGAGGAGACCCAAGTCCTTACGATGGCCAGTCCAGCTTGGAAGTAAGACCAAGGCCTGCATAAACCTCAGCCCTCTCCCTGACTCACCTACCACCCTCTCTTGCCTGCCCTTCCTCTAATCTACAAGGGCCATCCTATGGTCCCTTAATGTGGCCAAGAAAGTTCCTGCCTAGGCCTGTGCAAGTACTATTCCCTCTAATTAAAGTCCTCTTCCCCCAGATGTCTGCATGGCTTTCTTCCTACTTTAAGATCTTTGCTCAAATGTCACTCTAAATAAGACATCAATTTCTCCCACTCTCCATCCTCTATCCTGCTCTCTTTTCTTTCTAGTCCCCCTCACCCCCTTTCATAGATACAGGTATCTGTTTGTCAGTCCCCCAGATAATAAGCTCCAAGAACCCAGGAACATTGTGTTCCCAGGGCCTAAGCCATGCTTGGAACTTTGTAAATGCTCAAAAATGTGGGTAAAATAGCACATGAATCGGTGCATGAATGAATACTGCTTGAGTACTGCTGACTCTCTTAAGAAGAAAGGTTATGAAGGGGTTCAGAACACACCTCCCCCAAAATGGGCCACTTTGGCATGTGCATTATTTTGAACTAAAGGCAATCAAGATCCTGCATGCTCACAAGAGAAGTTCACCTCTCCCTTAAATAATTTAAATCAGGGGCCTTGCCCAGAATAAGACTTATCACCAGAAATAACTTTTTGTGATCTATCTCTACCGCAGGGCAAACTTCTAATTACTGAACATCTGCTCTTCTTATTGTCCTACAATGACCTTCCTCCCCTTCGGAAGCCCCAGGGCACCTTACCTCCTTCCTAACTCAGGATGTCATATATGCATCACTTTAACTTTCTGTCCTGGAACCTCTCATGTATGTAGCATCTCTGACTCTCCATGTATGTGGGGTTCCCATGCATACATATATATTACAGTTTGGTTATTTTCTCTCGTTAATCTGTCTCATGTAGATTTATTAAACCAGCCAAAAGAACCTAGGAGGGTAAAGTTTCTTCCCCCATAACACCTGGAAACATCAAGTACCTGGCTACCCAAGAAGTAGAGACTAGGTATGATTTGATCAAGCCAGCAAAGCATGTTTAAGAGATGAGTCAGAGAAATTAGAGTGATAAGCTCTGTGCATATTCTTTTTTTTTACTTTTTTAAATTGTTGACACTAGTACAGATGTCCCCATTTTTGCCCACCTCTACCCAGCCTCCGTCCCTCTTCCCTCTGGCCACTACACTGTTGTCTGTGTCCATGCGTTATGCATATGTTCTCTGGCTAATCCCTTCATCTTCTTTTAGCCCCCTCCCCTCTGACAGCTGTCAGTCTGTTCCATGTATCTATGCATTTGTTTCTGTTTTGTTTGTCAGTTTATTTTGTTCACTAGATTCCACATGGTACTCATCTTTCTCTGACTGGCTGATTTCACTTAGCATAATGTTCTCCAGGTCCCTCCATGCTGCCACAAAGGGTAAGAGTTTCTTCTTTTTCACAGCCACATAATACTCCCTTGTGTAAATGTACCACAGCTTTTTTATCCGCTCCATTTACTTAATGATACTTGGGCTGTTTCCATGTCTTGGCTATTGTAAATAACACTGCTGTGAATATAGGGATGTACATATTCTTTCAACTTGGTGTTTCAGGCTCTGTACATTCTTGAGGGACAAGCTCCTTTCATGGACCCAAGTACACACAGGTGCTCCTTGAGACAGGTGTGGAGAAATAGAAGCCAACTCTTGTTGGCAGCCTCCAGATAACTTTAATGTGGTTGTTTTAAAAAAAAAAATTCACAGCTACCCCTGAGGAATTTAGCTATTACTTTGATCCTGAAGAGAAAAATTCACTGAGTTTTGTTGTCAGGCTTCTAGAAAGAGAAATCCAAGGGCTAATTATGCAGAGCCAGTTCAGCCAAGGGTTCACAAGCCTGATTGAGGGCAGCGAAAGGATGAAGAAATGACAGAGAGAATAAGCTGGGTCTAGGTGGATCTTTCTGTGCCTGGCTGAGGCCACAGAGAGCGATCCAGAGGCAAGCTGAGCCTTCATTTTATAGCCAGAGGTAAACAAGGTAGTGGTCACCATAGTTACAATGTTCTTGTGAGTTTCACTTGTTTTGGCAGCACTTGCTGCTCCTCTCACAGCCCATTAGCTACCCAGATAAGATCTAGGGAGTGTCATAAGGTCAAGCCTAATTATGCTAAGAGGACTGTGCCTTCTAAGCTGGGACTTGTTTATGGCTTTGCCAACAGGTCAGTCCGAGGTTTAACCCTATAGCCTCGCCGCGCCCTACAGCTAATCTCAAATGTTTGGGTTCAAATCTCACAGAAATGTGGCTCTTCATCAAATCTAAGGGCTCCTGTCCAACCTAGTCTCAGCCATGAAGAAACAAAAGAGTAATCCTCCAATACCAGAGAATATGTGAATTGTTTCCAAGTAACCGATCAGTGTGCTAACTGTCCATAATTACTGCAGTAACAAGAAAGATTAGAATCAGACATCTTTCCAGCACAAGTCAGGAAATAACACTGGATTTTTATTTGACCATGAACTCTTTCCCTTCAAGCGTCCAGAGATCATTCACTCAAAATAGGCTGGCTAATTTCACCTGGGTATAATTTATAAAGGAACATTTTTTAAAAAGAAAGCAGGTGGTATAAATAAGACTGGCATGCCTAACCTAACACACCATGGTGTTTTTAAGGACCTTAGAGCACTAATTACAGCATGAAAGTGACTGTTCCTGATAACAAATGGGTGCCCCATGTTGCCTGAGGTGAGTTCAAAAAAGTCTCAATTTAGACAATTTTTTCCAGCAGAGTCATGCTATGTTTCACTAATACAATTCAGTAAAACAGTATTTCTGGGTTTTCATCAACTCAGACTGGCTTTCTCTCCCCCACTGCAGTCGCATTCTATGTGGTTATAGTCTCTGAGCTGGGAAGCAAAAGACAGGAAGACTTATGTGCTAAGAACCAAAGAGGGTGTGTGTGCACACAGTGCCAGCACGTGTATGTTTATATCTTACGAGCCCTGAAATTACTGTACCGTATATCCCAAGGGAACCATTTAAAGTTAGAGCACTCTCATTTCAAAATATAAATTTTAGTATATGTTCAAGGAACGGTCTCATTGTTTGTGACCCCCACTTCGTACTCAGATCATATTTTCAAAGTTACTGGCCACAGCAAGTTCACCTTCCTCCCCTGGGTAAAAGGCGGAAGCCACCAATAAGAGGTTAATTCAAATTATATTTAAACTAGAGACCCAGTGCACGAAAATTTGTGCACTGGGGGGTGGGGGGGTCCCTCAGCCCAGCCTGCGCTCTCTTGCAGTCCGGGACCCTCGGGGGATCGGGCCTAAGCTGGCAGTCACACATCCTTCTGGCAGCCTGGGAGCCCATGGGGAGTGGGCCTAAGCCGTTAGTCAGACATCCTTAGCACTGTCGCGGAGGCGGGAGAGGCTCCCACCACTGCCGCTGCACTGGCCAGCCATGAGCCAGCTTCAGGCTGATTGGCACTCCCCCTGTGGAAGCGCACTAACCACCACCAGGGGGCAGCTCCAGCATTGAGCTTCTGCTCCCTGGTGGTCAGTGCATGTCATAGTGACCGGCTGTTCCCGGTTATTCCACCATTAGGGTCAATTTCCATATTACCCTTTCATTATATAGGATTCTTTTTTCACTAGGTGTACTCCTTCATTTATCTACAATTTACATTATTTGTTTTTTTAAGTTTTATCTTATTGTCATAAGAACAGTTAACATGAGATCTGCCCTCTTAACGAAGTTTCAAGTGCATAATATCACATTGTTACCTATGGACGTGATGCTGTACAATAGATTTCTGAAACCCATTCATTTTGCTTAACGGGCTTCATGCCCGTTGACAAATAGACAAAAGAACCACAAAACTAACAGAAAACAATGACCAAAATGGCAACGGTAAATCCTTCTCTACCAATAATTATTTTAAACGTTAACGGATTAAACAGTATTCATTCTAAAAATAACCTTCTTTTAAAGTGAATGGTCAATGATAAATTATGGGAAATAAATGGTCAATGATAAATTATGAGAAAGGACCAAGTCCAGTTTCCAGGGCCCTCAGAGCAGCTAATGTCTCCTCAGCCCTGGCCAGAGGGTGGAGGCCGGAGGGTGGGTCTGGAAGCTCATGGTCAGGGTCAAGTCCACCTCAGGAACATGCTGTGTACTCCAGGATGTGTACACATAGCATCCACGCTGTGAGGTTAGTCAGCAATGGGGGAGAGGGTGCGTTTGGATCTCTGGAAACCCTTTTCTCTTCTTTCCCTTTTAGAAATACTGTGTGCAATTTTTAATTTTCCCCAGGAGCATGTTGATAATGATGTGTGTGTGTGCACAGAAAACAAATGACTTGCCTTCCAAGCTAAGAAGAACAGCTGTTTCTCACTTATTAGGATCAGAAAGTAACCCCCTTCCATTTGTTATCCTGTCCAAGTCCATGAATGTCCAATAATCAGTGAATCGAGAAAGCTCAGCCGCACCAGCTCTGCAGAGAGGGACACACGAGAGGAGATGGACACGTCTCGCTCTGTGTCACCCTATGTTTAAACTCAACAAGCCTCCTTGTAGAAAGAAAAACCTCAAGGCCAGAGCCCAAATCCACCTCCTCTCCTTCAGGAGAGCACACATCCTTTCCTTCACCCTAAATTCTTAAAAGGAGTCCAACTCCCACGGGTGTTATCAAAGCAATTTCAATCGTCTCCCTCAAAAATCGGACGGAACATAGCAGTCATTTTCCCTCCATCAGTGCCAGATGCGATGGAAGGGCAGGCTGCGTGATGCTGTGATAAGGAGGGTGGATCATGCCCACCAGAGAGCTAAAGGCACAGGCTCGTGAAGGACACACGGCTCCACGTGACCCGTGGCATTCTCTTCACCACACGTTGTCTCTGCACTAACCCCACTGGATTCTGACTGTGCCGGGGGGCAGCCTGCACACCCCACGACAGCAGAAATGCGCTCAGTGCCTGGCACAGAGCAGCCAGCCAGCCAGTACCCACCGAGGAACTAAGGCTGTCTGTGCTACTCTGGTGGCACAGAGCTGGGGGGGGGGGTGGGGACAGGTATCCTAGTGTTGTGAATCCTAAGTCTGCCTAAGCCTCAGTTTCCTTATCTGTTCAATGGGGCAGAGCACCCCCACCTCACAGGTCTGCTGGGAAGAGTTCATGATGTGACATATGTCCAGCACCTGGCACACTGGGGTAACCTTCACACAGGGGCTTATGTCAGAATAATTTAGTACAGATGGACCAAAAACAGCGTCCAGGAGAAACAATAATAAGCCAAGCACATTGGTCTAGGTGGGCGCCCAGCTCCCCAAAGGCCCTTCACCGTCATTTCACTGGGGGCTCAGGTCTGCTCACCTGTCAGATGAGGGGCGGGTCCAGGGATCAAAGGTCCTGAGCAGACTCTACCTTTCTTGGTCTGTGTGTGGCTGAGAGGCTCCATCCTCTACATTCATAACTGGGCTCGTCAGCCACAAGGGTGGGGACTTGCACCCGGGAGTCACCGTGAACACCCTCGTGCGCTCACTCGCGGAGATGTGACAAATCCACCGGCACTATTTCCCTGTTACGGTCTCTCAGGCAGCTACTATTTCTGAAAATCATATTCCATATTCTGGGGTTAAAATGGCATTAGTCTGCCAAGTTCTGAAACAGGCTTCCCCAAAACACCCCCAAAAAATTTCTATCAATATTCCATAGAAGGCACAGGCCTGTGTCCACATGGTAGACCACACACACACACACACACACACACACACACACACACACACACCGGCTGGAAATAAAAATGATGTACAAATCTGATGGAGCTAGATTGAAAAATACAGTGACCTGAACACACCTTTACCCTTGGTAATAGAAAAACTCAGCCACTCGGAACGAAGACAGGAAATCTGGCTGTCACTGTCCTCTGTGGTCAGCTCAGAGGGAAACCCGGGGTCTGAACCAGAAAGACAAAGGGGCAGCCTGTACACGGGACCAACCCCAGGAGCCAAGACCCATCCGTGCCCGCTGAGCCCTCACCTTCAACTTCACTAACTCTTTTTTTAAACATACTCATATTTTATTTTGGTTAACATACTTCTTTGTTCCTGTAATATTTTTGTTTAATACTATATTGATACTTTTAAAACTGAGGTGAAACTCATATAAACATAAAATTAACCATTATAAAGTGTTCAACTACTGATCAGCTTTCTGGAAATTTCACATAAAATCATATAATACTAGAGGCCCAGTGCACGAATTCGTGCACAAGTGGGGTCCAGCCGGCCTGCCCCAATCGGCCAGGCTGCTGGGGAGAGGGGACGCAGAAGGTTGGCTGTCCAGTCCCTCCCCTGATCAGGGTGGGGGGAGGCAATCATGAGCAGGGCCAGCTGGGAGAAGGGGCTGCAGGCAGTTGGCCGGCCAGCCCTGCCCTCTGGTCGAATTTCCAGTCGAGGAGACAATTTGCATATTAGCCTTTTATTATATAGGAAACGGCCTTTCATTTGGCTTCTTTTACTTAGCTTTTGAGGTTCATCCACATGGTAGCATGTATCAGAACGTCAGTGCTTTTCATGGCTGAACAGTACTCCATTATGTTGATAGGTCACATTTTGTTTACCCATTAATCCACTGATGGACTTTTGGCTACTGTACACAGTGCTGCTATGGACAGTCATGTATAAGTATTTGTTGTAATACCTGTTTTCAATTCTTTTGGGTATATATGTAGTATTGGAATTGCTGGGACATATAGTAATTCTATGTTCAACTTTTTGAGGAACCACCAATTTCTTTTCCACATGATGCATCATTTTATGTACCAGCAGTATACAAGGCTTCTGATTTTTCTTCATATCCTCACCAATACTCATTATTTTCTGCTTGTTTTGACTGTAGCTTCATGGTTGTGAAGTGGTATCTCATTCCCCTATTCTTTTTTATTTTTGCAAAACATGTGATTTATTGATATACTAGTAATGTACTCACAATAAAATACACAGATCCCAAGTTCAGTGTGTTTGACAGCTGTAAAAATCTGATGTGTTACCGCCCGTGACAAGATCTAGGACATTTCCCGCTCATGAGAAAGTGCCCGTATGCCCCTTACAGTCAGCTCTCCCCTCCACCAGATTACTGTTGCTGTTCTAGAACTTCTTACAAATGGGATCCTCCTGTAGGTCCCTCTTTGTTCCACGTGCTATTTTTCACATTCACCTACTGCGCTGCATGCCTCGGCCATTCACTCCTCTGTGTTGCTGTATTTCACAGTGTGTTTATTCACACAACTGCTGATGGACATTTGGGTGGTTTCCAGTTCAGGGCTATTAGGGATCAGACCACTGTGAGCATTTTGGTCCAGATCCTCCTGTTGTATGAGATCAGTTCTGAGACGGTGGCTCCCAGGAGAGAGTGTGGCCGAGACCAAAGGCTACAGCAGCGCCACATGCTCCATGTGCCTTCCCCAGGGAACTGTGGGGGGAGGAGAGTCTGAGAGTTTTCATTGAACCCATCTGGTGAAAGTGATGGAAGACCCAGCAGTGAGGCCAAGAAAGGCTTCTCCTTAGTGCACCAGACATCAGTAGGAGAATGCCAGCAGGCAGGCAGACACCTACACACATATATCATAATATTGCATACATTATCATATTATACAAGGGTGGGCAAAAGTGGGTTTACAGTTGTGAGTACAAGAAACACAGAATTTATTCTTGTATTATATATTTTCCATATAAAATTAATAAATGTCAAAAAGCAAAATCAGCCCAGCCCACCTGTAATTTACAACACAATAAAACAAGAAAATAATAATATTTCAGACAAAAAGAATCCAAACCACATGAAGAGCTGAAAAAAAAATCTTTCAATTAACTATTGGCTATACAGACTTGATATCCTTAGTGGGCTTTGTAGCCCAGTGCCCAGAGCACCTCATGCCCAGAACACCACACCCAGGATGCCCAGCAAAACCCATGCCTTCCACTTGCTGTCATAGGGCTGCCTGTGACACCCTTTGCTACAAGTCATTCCTGTGTCTAACCCTGCTCCCTTCATAAAAACACTTTCTAGACCAGCGGTTCTCAACCTGTGGGTCGAGACCCCTCTGGGGGTCAAACGACCCTTTCACAGGGGTCGCCTAAATACATCCTGCATATCAGATATTTACATTACAATTCATAACAGTAGCAAAATTACAGTTATGAAGTAGCAATGAAATATTTCTATGGTTGGGGATCACTACAACATGAGAAACTGTATTAAAGGGTCGCAGCATTAGGAAGGTTGAGAATCACTGTTCTAGACTGTTTGACTATTGACTTCATTCTCCCAGGACTCCAGCAAAAAAAGAGAATTAGGAAAACAATTAGTTCAAAAAATAATTAAATCTGCAATTATAAACAAGTTCGAAAATATCTAAAATGGGAATAACCCAGAGTTATGTGTACTCAGAATACAATTCATGGTCTTAAATATTTTTATTATTAAACCACAAAAATTAAAATAAATGAACCAAGCATTCCATTGAGGAAGTTAGAAAGACAAAGAAAGAAAATGAGAAGTGAAAAATAGGGATGAAGGGCAGAAACTAATGAATCAGAAAACAGAAAAAAAAAGCCTAAACAAACAATTGTTAAATAAGTGCAGAAATTGGATTAAAATAATAAAAGAGGCAATTGTCTGGCAAATCAAACTTATAAAGAAGATAAAGTTATCATTATTTGTATAGTCAATGATTATATGTCTAGAAATCATGAGACAATCAAAATAATAAGTTTGGAAATTAGTCTGTAGGTCAGTGACATGATTGGACATAAGGTAAATATATAAAAATTAAAAATCACTATCTTTCCTAAAGCAAAAAATCAATTAGAATACATAATGGGGAAAATACTAGTCAAAATATTAATAATAACTGTCAAATAACACTGACAATAAATATTTAGAAAGGCGTAGAATACCTTCTGGGCAGGCAGCAGGCACTCCTGGTGAAGTGCTCTGGGTACGAGTACAAAAGCCTACTAAGGATGTCAAGTTTGAAATAGGCAATAGTTAAAGGGTTGTTTGCAGATCTTCATGTTTTCTTGTGGTCACTTGTCTCAGATGCACTTTGAATTGATAATATTGTGAGTATTCGTGGAAGCTATTCCTACTCCAAGGCAGCTCAGCAATACATGGGAGACAGGGAAGCATCATAAACCTATTCCACTGAATACTGTTAGGCAGCCAGTTTTCACAAACCAAAATGTCGATATACTATCACTGGATCTAATCACTCCCAATAGAATTTGGGGGCAACCCAACAAAATAGCTCTTAAGAATATACAGACGAACAGAGAGGTAAGAAGAGTTAAAATTCTTTTAGTTAAATTGTTTAATAAAGCCATGATAATTAAAATCGTGTTATTTTAATGAATGAACAAACAAACTAAGAAAACAAAACCAAGTCCAGTAGCAGGGCCAAAGGATACATAAGAATTGAATATATGATAAAGGAGATGTTACAAATTAAGGTGTCGGAAATTATCAAATGGTGCTGGAGAAATTGGCAATTTGGAAGTTAATTCTGATTGAATAAACCAGTTTATTAAGGTTAATATATTAATAATCATAATTATATTTATATTAATAACAATTTAATGAGCCCTTAAGCTGTGTGCCAGGCATTGTGCCAAAGGTTTTACTTTTGTTATCTCATTTAATCCTGACAACAACTTCTAGATCATCTGTTCCAATCAACTCACATAAAAATGAGCAAACCAAGGCCCAGAGAAGGCGAGTGACTTGGTCAGGATCACACAGCCAGGCCGACAGCCAAGATGAGCACTGTGTCCAGCATTATGTCTATCTAACCATACTGTTTCCAATGATCACCTTTGATAAAAGAAGGCAGCTCTCTGCACAACAAGAGTAATCCACAGCAGAGAGACACAGAGAGAATCAAGTAACACGTATAAATCAACTTCAGGGAGGGTTTTCAGAGACGAGATGTGATCAGCCAATATGATGGCTGTTGTCAAACTGTAGAGGGAACCTTTAAGAGCCAGCCACCAGGACCTTGGCTCCCTGACCCATTCTGCAGACAGCCCTCTGCTGCTCATCTCTTCCTGCTGCCCTAGGTCTGACTCACCAGGGCTCAGAGAGCAAAGGGGGCTCCACGGTCATCCATCCTCCCTCCCCACCACTCCTATAGCCTCTGCTCAGCCCTCCCCCCTTACAGTACTTTCCCCAGACCATTTGTACAGCATAAGCCAAAGAAAGGCTTCACAGTCCATGGCAGGTTCAAACACTGAGCATATTCCTGGATATGTACAATTCAGTGGATTTTAGTATATTTACAATGTTGTGCAACCATCACCACCATCTAATTGTGGTGGTAAAATCCACTGAATTGCTCCTGGGCTCAACCAACTCCCTCTCTTCACCCTCCAATAGGACCTGCTCCAGCAATGCGTTCTGCCCTGACCCAGCTCTGACACTGTGGAACCTCTGAATGTCGGGGTGAACATGGGCATCAAAGCAGGGGCGGAGGCAGCAGATCCACAGTCCAGGAACCCATCCAAAATGCAGGGCCACCGCACCGCCACCAGGTGTGAGCTTGCAGCGTGACCATCCCGGGGAGACCCGGGTGCTGAAACACCTGCGAGCCCGAGATGTGCTTCTGAAATCAGACAGATGAGCATGAAAACAATCTCCAGGATGCGCCAGCCAAGTCAGGAAATGGGATGTCAGAACAAGGCCAGCAAGTAAAAGGGCATCAGGAGCCAAAGAAACAGGAGAGCAAAAGCTCCGTTACTGCTATTGGGATGTCAGGGAACAGGCAAGAGCCCTCCTCTTGATCAAGTGGCGGAAAGTGTAGAAAAAGGGCCGTAAAAATCACCTCTGGGAGATCATTTCTTCTTGACAAATAAGGAAACTGAGGCCTGGTGAGGGCTGAACACAGGGACTCAGGGCCAGCCTGTGCCAGCTAGCATGGACACAGCCTCTGGATTGGTGCCTAGCAGTCCCTGCTCACACGTAGCTGCTTCCTGAGAGGAGATGGAAAAAACCCTGGCAAACTCAGAGCCTGTTGCCTTATTTGCCAACAGGAATATCACCGACCCTGTGTAGCTCACAGGGATGGAGTGAATATGAAATAAATCATTGTGAATGCCTACAAACCACTACACGAAGTAAGGAAATGTAATTATTATTTGGGCAAGTATTCTTAATACCAATTTCAATAAAAAAAAATTTTTTAATTTTGAGGGTCTATTAGAAAAGAGAAAACACCAGGGTGTGCTATTCCAGTTCCTTCACAGGGATTTAGCAAATGTTCACAGTCAGAAGTAATCAACGAGGTGCGGAGCTGGATTTACCATGAAGCTACTGCAGCTGAAGCTCCAGGGCCCCTCGCTTACCTGGGCCCCTTCTAAAGCTGTGAAAGGACCCTGTGGTATGTGCACATGGTCAGATGTTTTTGTGAAATTTGCAAAAGATGCTTTTATTACAATCAACTAGGTGGCTGTCTCTTTCCACTCCAGTTCTTCCTCTCACAGTCCCTCCATGTGGTGGGAGGGGGGGGGGGGGTGGAGAGGGCAGTTATGTGGAATTGGGTTTGGGGAATTCAGACCAGGAATACAGTTAGTTTCACTTTAGTGGAATATGCTTATGATGGTTCCCAGTCTCCCATATATTGTTGAGCTGCCCTGAAATAGGAAAAGCTTTCCAAGAATATGCATAATGTCATCAATTCAAAATGTAATATTTAATACAAGTGACACAAGAAAACGTGAAATGTCTTCTAATCTTATGGCTCATATAGCAAATGGATAGAGGTTGCCCCAAATTTGACAACAATTAAAAATTTGCATGACATTGCCAATATTGACTTGTGAAACTAAAATTTAATTTTCTAAAGTATCAAGTCTTTGAAAACCAAAATGATCAATCAGTCAACCACAGTGGAAAAAAGAATGAATTACCTTTCTATTCTCTCAATGGAAAAGGATGTTCAAAGTCACTGTCACACAGAGTTAGTCCAATACATATGCCGTCAAAAATGTAAGAGAAAGAAAGGATTGCAAAGGTGTGTCAGGTGGCTAAAAAAATACACTGTTTTCCTGGATTTTGTGGGTGTTTGTGATAATTGTCTGCTTTTTTAACTTGGCATTGTTTAGAATCTTTTCTCATCCTAGATATTTACTTTTGCACCTAATTCTGTAATGCTAGTTTTACATTCTTTTTCTTAAAGAAGGAGCTAAATCAGATAAGCCTCCAGCCCCAGTAAAGCCCACGGCCAAGCCCCCTAACTGAGTGCTCTCATGTTTTTCATTTCATTTCTCACATTTACGCATTTAGGGGGCAAAAATCATGAGAATTTTCTTTCATAAAAACAAATGCGTTGATTTTAAAGCATCTCCACCAAGGACCGAAAAGAAATGGATTAAACAACAGTGGTAGAACAGTTATACAGAAGAGAAAGAACCTTCTAACCACAAAAGCTCATAGAACGCCCCTAGAACTCTTTCCAAAAATACTGTGCCGGAATAGATGGGGAAAAAAATCTTAGTTGAGTGCACACCGATGCTCACTCCCAGAGAGGAGCACCTGGCTTTTTAATGTCAACGAAGAGCCTAATTTTTTAAAAAACTAACTGATTTATATGCACGCACCTATAGATGAGAATAATCTCATTGTGGCTCATGGTACAATAAAATTAATAGGATTAGTCCAAGACAAAAATTGGAACCACAAATTAGAAGGGGTAAGAAATAAGAGAACTGCTCTTGGGAATCACCTAAGGAACATCACAGCTGCTGCCCCCACCCCTCCACTCTCAAGGACTCCACTAGCTGATGCCACCACCTCCTGTGTGTCCCCGTCACTCTGAGAGCCCCTCCTGCCATCAATCCTTTCTCTAACCTTTACCCTTTTACTCCTCCCAGCCAATCCTCTCTCCTCCTGGCAAACCCTTCCCAGGTGGCCTCTAAGACCCTGTCCCACAGTATAACTCCAGGGGCTTCAGCTTCCTCCCAGTGAACTCCCCACACCTTATTTGCTTTCCCTGAAACCTGGTCCTGCCCAAAGATGCAGACACCCCCTCCCAGGTGGACTCATCACCCAAGCCCTGAGTCTATTGGGACTTTCTCCCCAACCCCAACCTATTTTGCACACATTCCTCCTTCCTCTGCCCTAGTGTCAGACTTTCCTTTTGGCCTATAAACATCATCCATCTATCCATCCATCCATCCATCTATCCATCATCCATCCATCTATCCATCCATCCATCATCCATCCATCCATCCAACAAACATGGAATGAGTGTCCACCATGTGCCTAGCACAATGGTGAATGCTGGGCCTAAAACGAGGAACCAAGAAAAACACTCTTTCGTTTCCCTCCTTCCTAGCACTGCTCGGCCCACACTGCTGATTCCCTGATTCAATCATCATCTCTTCCACAGGCTCAAAGGTCCCACGTGGCTGTGTTTCAAACCCCAAACATCTGCTAAACTAAACTGAAAAGTCAGGAGTAGAAAGCTTTAGCTCACACAAAAAAGCAGCCCACTGAACAAGTTTGGGATTTCATGTAGTGGCCGTAAGCATGTGGATGGATGCTTCTTGGGTTTGTCTCCATGAAAGCAAGATTCAAGGAAGACACAGGACCCCAAAGAAGGTAGCATTCTCATCGATCACCAAGGAGAACCTCGAGGAAGAAACAGTTAAGACATCAGGAGACGGTCTGTGGCCTGGGCCCTAGCAGGCATGAGAAAGAATCAGCTTCATTCCAGAACAGAATCAGCTCCAGCAGGTAGCTTATCTTCATCCCAGGAAGCTAACCTGAAATCTACGGGTCACTATTTTTTTATTCCAAATGAATTTTCAAAACAGCAAATATAAAATCATAAACTGTTCCTACACAGGGAGATGGTCCAGTCAAAGGGATTTTTCTGATATCAGAAAATATATATAATTTTCTCCCAAATTTAAAACTGCTGACACAATTTCCAGCGAAAGGAAACACTGGTGCGTTGACACTACAGTTGCCTTTAGAAAAGGCTCAATTCAGTGATCTGATCACACTGGAAAAGGTGAGGGAGGGCAGAAGATCACAAATAAAGGAGACAATGCATTTTTATACTCCGCTCATTAGAGTTCGACCGAGAAGCTGTCTCACAGGCCCTGTCATTCTCTAGACATCACAGCACCTGGAGCCAAATCCAATCGAAGCTGCAGCCGTGGGTCTGGAATTCCTTTCTCCAGCCCGTGCACCTGCACATGGCCATTTTCAGATTCCAGGAAATGGGCTACTTTCCTGTCTGTCCCAGAGCTGGAGTCAGGGGAGCCAATTCTTTTGAGCTAAATGGCATTCTTTTTTCTATTCTCCTTCAGCGAGGCGGTCACATGCTGGAGACCAGAGGTGGCTGTCTCTCTTCCAACAGGAAGTCAAGGCCAGCAGGGTGGCCTCTGTCTGTGTAGTCACCATATGCACAGTCTAAGGCTGAGGGCAGGACCAGGGATCAGCCACAGTGTAGAGGGGGGAGGAGTTATCCTCCAGAGTTAACTTTGGAGGATGGCCTTGCAAGCTGACTCATCAATGTTTATAGGTACCCAAGTTGAAACATTTCACTGGCCCATCTAAGAATGGATTCTCCTTTTTTGGCCTGGCTATTGCCAGCCCTCTGCTATGGACTGAATATTTGTAGCCCCCAAGATTCACAGGTGGAAGCCCTAATGTGAGGTTATTTAGATGTGGGATCTTTGGGAGGTAATTAAGCCATGAGGGTGGGAGTAATATTCTTAGAAGAAGAGAATTAGCCTCTCTCTGCCACGTGTGGATGCAGCGAGAAGGAAGATGTCTGCACACCAGGACATGGGTCCTTCCCACAACCCACCTATGCTGGCACCCTAATTTCAGACTTCCCAGCCCCTAGACTGTGAGAAATGTTGAGCCCAGTCTGTGGCATGTTTTTGACAGCAGCCCGAACTGACTGGTTCAGCCTCCGTAGACTCACAGGCTTAGCCCTCACAGTGCACGGAGTAGATGCCTGAACTTGCCGCTGGTCGATAACTGTGGAATGACACTGGTTATTTTAACTGGGCCTCCTTGTGGTTTCTCCTACTCCTCAAACCTGTAGCCCTGGACATTCCCAACAGCCAGCCCTGTGGTTCCTGTGTTTCCTTCTCTTTGTGTATTCATGGGCTGAAGTGATCTACTTTCTTGGCAAGACCACCACCACCTCTAGGCATCTTATCTGTAAAGCACCTCCAGGCCCTTCTTATGGAAACAGAACTCCTCTCCTCTGTACAAACCCCACCCCATGTGGACCAGAGTTATGCCACTCTGCTAAGGCACAAGTGGGCATGTGATGCAGCCCCCCAACCAATCACAAATCCTAGGCCCCTGACTCCTGTAGGGGTTCAAAGACAGGTGTGTGCCCCAACCAGACCAGAGACTTTCCTAAGACTTCTCTGATGGAACTCTCCCAGAAGAGCCTCTTTCTCCAGCTGCCACCTTAGCTATCCCATGAGAAAGCCTGTCTATGACATAAAAAGGGGGGTAGAGTCTTCAAGACATGACTTGAGCCCCATGGATTTGGCCTTATCTGAAACCAGACTCAACCCTGTACTCCCAGTTATAGGAGCTAATAAATTCTGGCCTTCTCCTTTTCCTGTTTAGTCCAAAATGAATTGATTTTCTGTCATTTAAAACCAAGATCTTGATAACTAGATAAGTATACTCCTAAATCAGTGTACTAATCCTGGTCTTTTTCACTTCCACCCTCACCTGCTGCCTTCCTCTCTTGGTGGAAGTGGAAAGTAGAGGCAGGCTGACATAGTAACTTCATCCTGCTGTGCCACTAATAATGACCACAGGGAGCTAAATTACATCAACTTCCACTACCTCACAGGGTAACCATGAAGACAAGAGAACACAGGAAAATGAGGACAGTCCCCCCGGTGCCTCCTGGGCTCTGTTCCCTCCCACAACCTCAGGGACTTCTCTCCCTCTTTTACAAGTCTCTCACATCCAAAAGCAAAAATCTCCCAACAGGGTAGAAAATGCTCCTCTCTGCACCTTACAAAGCATCCTTAAAACAACATAATCCAGAAATCAATTAAAAGCATCCCCCAAGACATATTGGCCAAACACAAATAGAAAGTAAGAACTACAGGCTAATATCACACAGGATGGAGAAACAAAAATCATTATATAGGCCAGACAACTATTTAATTTTGATAAAAGGTAAAATTCCCAATGAAGATTCGACAGTCAAGGAAGTTTACATACCAAATAACAAGAAGAACCTGAACAAGGCCTAACATCCCCCTCGGTGGAATATTCTCCCTGTTCCTGGGCCCCCTTTGCCCTGCCTCCCTCCATTCCTCCAGGCCTGGGCACACCTGCACGGAAGCCTCCAAGCGCTAGCCTATATAAGGCATCAGAGAAGACACGGCTCTGAAGTCAGACAGACAGGGTGGTAGTGGTTGAATAGTGTTCCCTCAAAACTCATGTCCACCAGAACTTTAGAATGACCTTATTTGGAAAGAGGGTCTTTGCAGATATCGTTAAGTTAAGATGAAGTCCTACTGGATTAGGATGAGCCCTTATAAGAAGAGGGCACACAGAGGGAAAAAGGCCAGGTGAAGATGGAGGCAGACACTGGACTGATGCAGCTACAAGCCAAGGAACCCAAGGCTTGCCAGCAGCCACCAGAAGCTAGATGAGGCAATAAGGACTCTTCCCTAGAGTCTTCAGAGGGAGCACAGCCTAGGGGACAACTTATTTTCAGACTTCTAAACTCCATAAACCTGAAAGAATAAATGTCCACTACTGTAAGCCACCCAATTTATGGAAATGTGTCATAAAAGCCCTGGGAAACTAATACAAGGATGCGGGTGATCTGGAACAAGTCACTTAAACTCTCTGAGCCTCCGTTTCCTCATCTGTGAATAGTGAAACTAATAATGGGACCATTTCATAGGGTTTTTATGAGAAGTACTAGTAAGTAAAAGCATAGTGTGATGGTTAATTCTATGCGTCAACTTGACTGGCCATGGAATGCCCAGATTCAACATTATGTCTGGGTGTATCCCTGAGGGTGTTTCTGGGTGAGATTAACACTTGCAAAGCAGATGGCCCTCCCCAGTGTGAGTGGGCATCAGCCAATCCATTGAGGGGCTGAATAGAATAAAAAGCAGAGGAAGGAGAAATTCCTCCATTTCCTGCCTCAATGCTTGAGCTAAGACATCTCATCTTCTCTTACACTCAGATTTACAGCATTGGCTCCTATTGGTCCCAGGCCTTTGGATTGGGAGTGAACTACACCACTAACTTTTCTATAATAAATCTCTCTCTCTCTCTCTCTTTATATATATATATATATATATATATATATATATATATAAAAATAAATATGTATATATAAATATATACATATATGTGTATATACATATGTATATGTATATGTGTATATGTATATACATGTATATATGTATATGTACATATACATATATATAAAATAAGTAATAAAAATATATTTTAGTAAGTAACAACAATACAATAACTATATATACACAATAAGTACATTATATATTATAATTATATTCTAGTAATGTAGTCATAAATTAATGTTATCTATTACATAATTACTGTATTATATATTATGTTACATATAATAATTATTATATATTACATAGTTTATTATTATCTATATATATTAAAGCATAAGTGATCGAACGACTGGTCGACTGGTTGCTATGACGTGCACTGACCACCAGGGGGCAGACACTCAACGAAGGAGCTGCCCCTGGTGGTCAGTGTGCTCCCACAGCCAACTTCCGGCAGCCGGCCAACTTCCCACTGTCCCTCCCCCCCAGCCGACTAGCCCCAATCGGTCCTGAGTGAGATGGCCCCGATCGCCAGCCAGGCTGGGGGAACCCCCCATGCACAAATTTGTGCACCGGGCCTCTAGTATACAATAAGCAATAATAAACATTGTATAACATATAACTATACTCTACATTATAATTATTATATATATATATATATATATATATATATATATATAAGACCCTAATATGCAAATAGACCGAATGGCGGAACAACTGAAGCGAACAACTGGTCACTATGATGTGCGCTGACCACCAGGGGGTGCGCACAGAACATAGTGGGTGTCAGCAGCAGGTGGCAGAGCACGGAACATGGTGGGCATTGGCCGTGGTGGTATGGTGGAGCAGGTGAGCAGGGGCGCCAGACCAAGGCGAGGCGGGGCGCCAGTCGCTGTCATTGGGGCGAGCCCCTGGGTGGTTACTGAAAATTCTTTGCTCCCACATGCTGCAGTCCCACCCAGAGCTCACACCTGTCGCTGGCGCCAACCCCGCTCACACCTGCTGCCAGCATCAGAGCTGCCACTCACACTACTGCTGGCACCATCAGCGGGTGTGAGCAGCAGCTGCCAGCCCTGATCACCCCTGAGGGCTTCTCCACCTCCCCCTGCTCCTGAGGGGAAATCGAGGCAGCAGCCGCTGTTTGCACCCGCTGCTGGCGCCAGCCCCAATAGTTCCACGCCATCAGCAGGTGCAAGCAGGGCTGGCGCCATCAGTGCATGTGAGCGGTGGTGGCAGGAGCAGGGCTGCTGGAAGACAGGGGACCAGAGCCACGCGGGTGGGGCTGGGCGGGGGTGCAGCAGGTGGGCCAAGACCTGTCCCTGTGCCCACAGCAGCCTGGTGGCTCACAATTCCTTTCAAGGTGCATGAATTCATGCACTGGGCCCCTAGTATTATAAATAATGTATAATATAATGTATAGTTATATATATACTAGAGGCCTGGGACACGAAATTCGTGCACAGGGGCGGGGGTCCCCTCAGCCCGGCCTGCACCCTCTCCAATCTGGGACCCCTCGGGGGATGTCCATCTGCCAGTTTAGGCCTGATCCCACAGGACATCCCTCTCGCAATCTGGGACCACTGGCTCCTAACCACTCACCTGCCTGCCTACCTGATCACCCCTAACCCCTCTGCCTGCTGGCCTGATCGCCCCTAACCACCCTCCCCTGCCAGCCTGATCGCCCCTAACCACCTCTGCCTCGGCCCCCACCACCATGGCTTTGTCTGGAAGGAGGACCGGATGACTGGAAGATGTCCAGTTGACCCAGTCTAATTAGCATATTACCCTTTTATTAGTATAGATAAGATATTCTTATTACTTATTACATGTATAAAATAATAATTGCACTTTATTAGTTATTATATATTATATGCAGTATCTATATTGTTACTCATTTTTGTTTCCCTCACCCATCCCTCCCTGGTCCCACCTAAAAAAGTAAAAATGAGGTACCTAGCTTGACTTTCTCTTAAGTATCATCATAGAGAAGTTAGAAAAAAATTCCCAATTATCTTAGGCTCAAAACACAAGCTCTGCTCACAAATTAATTTTTCAAACTACAAAGAAACAATGGATTTCAAGTTTCTTTCCCCTTTGTGTAATCGAAATATTTTCCTTCAAGGGTGACCATGCAGGGCACAAAAGCAGCAAGAAAATGAATCAAAATGAAGACCGCAGATGGGGAACAGGATGAGAAACAATGCAATTGTCATTATTCCTAAAAGTAGAAAAACTCTCTCCCCTAATTGGGATAGCTGTCTTCTTTCTTTACAGCTTTACTGAAGTATAACTGATAGACATAAAACTACATATATTTAATGTATACAATTTGGCGACTTTAGACATAAGCATAAATCCATGAAACCATCACCACAATCCAGGTATTAAACATCAGTTCCAAAAGTTTCCCTATGTCCCTTCGTTTCTTGGGGGGCTGGGGGGTAGTAAAAGTACATTTAATATGAGATCTACTTTCTTACCAAATTTCTAAAATGCATAATACAGTATTGTTAACGTAGGCACTATGTTGTAAGCAGACTTCTAGAACGAATTCATCTTGTATAACTGAAACTTTACACCCATTGAACAGCAAGCACGCCTCCCCTCATCCCTTCACAACCGCTTCTACTATCTGCTTTTATGACTTTGACTATTTTAAACGCCTCACATAAATGCAATTATGCAGTATTTGTCTTTCTGTGACTGGCTTATTTCACTCAATATGATGTCCTCTAGGTTCTTCCATGTTGTTACCTAAGGCATGATTTCCCTCTTTTTAAAGACTGGATGACATTCCACTGTATGTATAGACCACGTTTTCTTTATTCATCTGTTGTCAGACATTTAGGTTGGTTCCCCCATTTGGTTATTGTGAAAAATGCTGCAATGAATTTGGGAGTGCAAATATCTCTTCCGTATCTTGATTTCAATTCTTTGGGATATATACCCCAAATGGAATTGCTGGATTGCATGGTAGTTCTATATATAATTTTTAGGAGCCTCCCAATACTGTTTTCCACAGTGACTAAACCATTTTATATCCCAACAACAGTGTACCAGGGTTCCAATTTCTCTATCCTCACCAACAGCTTACCTTTTGGCTTTTTGATAACAGTGATCCTTACAGGTATGAGCTGATATCTCATTTGATATTCATTTCTCTGATGATCAGTAAGTTTAAGAATTTTTCATATACCTGCTGGCCATTTGTATGTCTTCTCTGAAGAAATGCCCATTAAAATCTTGGTCAGTATTTTTAATTGGTTTATTTAGGTTTTCTTGGGTTTTGGACTGTGTGTGTGTGTGTGTGTGTGTGTGTGTGTGTGTGTTTTAATATTTTTACTGATTTCAGAGAGGAAGGAAGAGGGAGTGAGAGATAGAAACATCAATAATGAGAGAGAATCATTGATCGGCTGCCTTCTGTAAGCCCCACACTGGGGACTGAGCCCGTAACCCGGGCATGAGCCCTGACCGGGAATCGAACTGTGACCTCCTGATTCATAGGTTGGCGCTCAACCACTGAGCCATGCAGGCTGGGCTGTATGTGTGTTTTTGTTTGGGTTTTTTGTGTGTTTTTTTTGCTATTTCTTAAAGGAGGAAACTCTCTCCGCTCATTGGGACAACTATCTTCGTTCTTTTTTTTCTTTCTTTTTCTCTCTATCCTTCCGGCTGTACTCAAGTATAACTGATTTACATAAAACTGCACATATTTCATGTTTTGCTATTGAGTTGTAGGAGTATGTGGACTATTAACCCCTTATCAAATATATGACTTGCACATGTTTTCTCTCATGCTGTGGGTTGCTTTTTCATTCTTCTGATTGTTTCCTTTGCTGTGCAGGAGCTTTTTAGTTTGGTATAGTTCCACTTGTCGATGTTTGCTTTTGCTGCTCGTACTTTTGTTGACATATCCAAGGAATCATTGCCAAGACCAATGTCAAGTTTTTTCCCTATGTTTTCTTCTAGAAATTTTATAGTGTCGGACCTTACATTTAAGTCTTTAATCCATTTTGAGTTTGTTTTTGAGTGTGGTGTAAGATAAGAATTCAGTTTCTTTTGCGTGTGGATATCCAGTTTTTCCAGCACCATCTTTTAGAGAGACTGTCCTTTCCCCACTATGTATTCTCAGCTCCCCTGTTGAGGATCAGTTAACTCTGCATGTGAGGGTTTATTTCTGGGTTCTCTGTTCTGTTCCATAGGTCTATATGTCTGTCTTTATGCAGGCACCATACTATTTTAATTACTATAGTTTTGCAATAGGCTTCAAATTATTTTTTAAAAAAAGTGTGATACGATTAGCTTTGCTTAACTTTCTACTTTCTAATAGCCTTTTTCAGTGCTTCCAGATCAGCAAAGAAATTTTAGGCAAACTGATGCAAACCCAGTCTCTTTACATATGTGAAGTACCCAGATTTGCACATTTACTGGCCCTCAGAACACTCACTCACCCTCCCACCCATCCATTCCACAGACATTTAGAAATTGTAAGCTAGCCACTGTTCTAAGGTGCTGGAGGGATGGTGTCAAACAAAACAGGTAGTGTCCCTGCCTTCATGATGTTTATATTCTCCTGGGCAGGAGAGACAAGAGAGAAGTAAACATTGTAATAACAAATGATAAACGTCAGTGCACAGAGTAATAAGCACTGTGAAGAAAATGAAGCACAAAGAGATGGGGGGCTGACAGGAATGGGGGGATGTGGACTATAGGCAGAGTAGTCCATCTCACCATTCTTTGTACCTCTATGCAGTGAGGCCCAAGTTCTCACAGGGCTCCCTGAGTCAGGACAAAGCATGGGGTCCCAACTTGGGGAAAAGAGCTTTGTAAGTTGGGCAACAATAGAGTGAGGTAGCCCACGCCTGAAAAAGAGAGCAGGGTTGACCCTGCAAGAGCAACCCCGCTTCTTCCCCCTCTAGGCCCCACATCCACACACAGTCACTGCGACAGGGCTGGCAGCATTCTCTGTCCCCCTTCTCCAACCTGTGACTACTGTAAATGTTTTCTCCTCAGTGTCCTCGATGGAGCTGCAGTTGACAGAGCCTCCATGCAGGCTAGGCCCTGGGCTAAGTGACACACATGGGCCACAGGGATCCTCCAACAGCCCCCTGACTCAGGGGGTCTCACACCGGAGCGGCAGAGGCATCGCCTTGCAGGGCTCCATAAACACAGGTCCATCACTGGGCCCACACCCAGAGTTCCGGTTCCAGGATCTGGGGTGGGGTCCGAAAAGTTGCATTTCCAACAAGTTGACAGGTGGTGCTGCTGCTGCAGATCTGGGGACCCCCCACTCTGAGAACCCCTGCTCTAAGGGAGGGATTATTACACCTACTTGACCAAGGGGGAGACTGAGATTCTGGAGAGGAAATGATTGCCAGGGAAGCAGAAGGCAAACACATACCCTTCGTGTTGCCGCTGCGTTCCTTTCACTGGGCCTGCCAGAACTGAAATCACACAGCAGTTTGCTTAGGGACCCAACTCCTGAGACAGAGCCTTGCAGACTACATCAGCCCCGCTATGGAGACCAGGTACCAAAGCGAATGGGCTGTGAGCTGCTCACCTTTGGACCCCCAGCGTCCAGGCTGCTCCGCTGGAACACCACCGCCTGGGTCACCAGGTGGTTGATGGAACTTTGCTTCAAGGAACTCTTTTCTTCACTTTGAAATGCAAATCAGAAAAAAGCTCTGAGCTTTCAGGTCCCCGTGTAGCTGGATCACCCAGTGAGCCCACACAAACCCATGCGGGCACGGAGGTGAAGGTGTTTCCAGTCAAACCAAAATCTGTCAGGTGGCAGCATCTCCTGTATGAAGTTTAACCTATTACCATGCGCCCTGATGTGAAGGGCAGGGCTCTTGACAAGTGTCTGAGAAGGGGAGCTGTGGGGAAATGAAACCTGTGAAAGTGGATCACTGACAGAGCAGAACTGCCTGGAAATGAAGGCTGTGCTTGGAGTCAGCTCTGGGAGCTTGAAATTGACCATGGCAGGGATATGTGCACCAAGGGCCCCACCCCACCCCCCACACCGTGGCTCCCGGCCCCATCGGAGAGCTTGTCTACCATCACTGCACTGCCTAACTAGGACATGAGGACTCACGTGTGGTGCTTGCTGTGCTCAGAAGCCAGGCATTTTCTGTGGGCGTGAATCTCTACAAGGAATCTCCGACATTAAAACAGAGGTCAATGCAGGCCTATGATTCATTCGCGCGCGCGCGCGCGCACACACACACACACACACACACACACACATTATCTCATTAGAAAATTTTTTAGAAATGCCACTATTCTACTCGACCATCAGTAACAATCGAACTTCTCATAGCTGATCAAAAGAATGCTTAGCCAAAGGCTCTTGGCTCTCTTTTTCTACTGCCCAAAAAGAAACATTCGTTGTCTCCAACGTACAAATGAGAACTAAGCTCCTAAGAAAGTTTGCTCCATACAAACTTTGAACATAATACTGTACTGGGCACAGGAGAGAATCCCTGGACCACAAGCAGGAATATCTCATTGTCCACCTTCATTCAACTCTTTGCTGACTTTGCTCACAGAAAAGAGGGATAGCATGAATAATTCACATCCCCAGACAGCCAAAAAGCTACATTTTAGCCAAACTTTCAACTACAGCCGTAACCAGAGAGAAAATAATGGGGCCTACATTTCATTATCTTCCATTTCTCCTGCCTGTCTGAACCCACTGAGAATGGCACTGAGCAGCAAAACAAATGGCCCAAGAGGGAAAAGGAATAATCCACAAACTATATAAACAGCTCCTTTTATGAGCAAGAGTTGACAGTGTTTGGAATTGGAGCAAGGTCTCCAATAACATTACAGAGGACTGGTATCTGGGAAGTGAGGTGAGTGATGACACGGGGATGTCTAGGCCTAAAGAGAACTTTATATTAAAAATCACAGCAGGGCCTGCAGCTTCTGACTCCAAGCGGTTCTGTGGCAGTTCCGTGGAATTATATGTATATAAAATGCTTAAACATAACTAAGCGGATGAAAAACAGTCTCGATGACCTTCACTGCTAATAACAGTAATGCTTTAACTTCGGTCCTGGGATTTAAGCCAGCAGCAAACTCAATAGCAATAAAAATAACCATGCCCACCTTCCTTCTCTGATTGCACTTTCCCATTTCAAGGCTCTTCTTTGCTCGCCGGTAGGGTGGGCAAGCAGCCATGATTATCTCCATTTCACACAAGGGGACAGGCAGGCACAGTCGTCAGATAATTTGCTGGATGTCAGGGGTGTGACAAGTGGGAGAAAGGGAATCGGCCTGAAGAGCATGTTCTTCCAATCATGCAGCCTCGACCCTCATCAGCCCTGTTACCGCCTCCTGGGGCACACACACCAGCAATAGGCTGCAGAGTCTCACACCCAAGCTTCACTCAGTGGCACAGATCCCAGTACCCAGGGGATCTTGCACTCAACTGCCTGAAGCAGAGGTTTAAGGCTTTCAGGAGAGACTCAAGGGGTCACAGTTTGTGTGTTTGTTTGTTTTATTGATTTTTAGACAGAGAGAGGCAGGGGGGAGGAAAAGGGAGAAAAGGGGGGAGAGAGAGAGAGAGAGAGAGAGAGAGAGAGAGAGAGAGAGAGAGAGAGATTGGTTTATTGCTCTACTTACTTAAGCATTCATTCGTTGATGCGTTCTGACCCAGAATCAAACACAAAAACTTGGCATAGCAGACGACCCTCTAACCAACTGAACTACCTGGCCAGGGGGGAGGCCAGGTTTTTAATAGTAAATTTTTACCCTTCCATTCATAAAAATCTGCATGACATCTACACACATAATAGAATAGCTAAAAAGATACCTGATAATACCAACTGCTGGCAAGGATGTAGAGCAACTAGAACTCTGATACATCGCTGCTGAGAATGCAAACAAACACTCACCATACGGCCCAGCAACCCCCTTCTAGGTTCTACCCCAAAGAAATGAAAACGTGTCACACAAAGACTGTATGTGAATGTTTAACAGCAGCTCTATTCATGATTACCCCAAACTGGAAACAACCCAAACACAAGTCCATACACTGGAAAACTACTCAGCAGTAATGAAGAATGAACTCCTAATAGATGCAACCACTGGGATGAATCTCAAAAGCATTACTACTGAGTGAAAGAAGCCAGACCCAAAAGGCCACACGCTGGATGATTCCATTTATATGACATTCTGGAAAAGCAAAACCATAAAAGCAGGGAGTAGATCAGTGGCTGCCTGGGAATGGGGTTGGGGAGTGACTATAAAAGGGGACTTTGGGGATGATAGAACGGTTCTGTGTCTCAACTCTGGGGATAGAGACGTGGCTGCGTACACTGTCAGAACTCACGGAACTGTACACCTACAAAGGTGAATTTTAGTATATGTCAATTACATCGCTTAAAGGAAAACCCTGAATGAAAGCTAGAGGTTTTTGAATTCATTCCCATAAGATCCCATAAGATCAGATTCTTTAAAACTCTGCTTCTGGAACTTTAGCAAAGCCTGTCTCCTAGACACAAGGTGTCTGGGAGTGAACTGAGTGAGGTGGGATGCAGGTGGAGGCACCGGACGTGGGTCCACTTGGCCAGCAGGCGGCGAGACCCCTCTGGGAGCCCCAGGGCCCCCCTGTGGGAAGTTGTGCCTGATGAGTTCTGGGGGTGGTGGAGCGGGGCGGAGGGCACATATCTGACATTATAGGACCTGGGAAGGGTATCTGGGATCAGGCTGCACGGTTTGTGCTATAACTGTGGGCTTTTTAAAAGGAAAAGTGCAGTGCCCTTAGGCAGAAAATATTGAAAGGAAATGGATCGGCAGCAGATTGCTATTCTCAGCTTCTCTAACACATTTGAATTAGTGAATCTCTAAAAGCTTTTGTCAGCTTGCTTTAGAAATGAAATTTGATATTATTAAGACTATCCACTATGAAACAATTATGTAAGTGTAAATGGAAGATTCATTTAAAGGGTCTTGATGAAACCCCTGGAAAACGCCTCCCTGGTCTTTTTTTTTTCCTCTTGGTCTAATAAATAAGGTCAGATAAGATGAGGACAAAACCCAGTCAGCATGCAGAATTTAAATTATTTGAATTACTTTTCTTTTATTTTTTCCCCCTACAGCTGAACTTCAGAATGTGGGAGGGGGGTGAACAGCTTAAACCAAAGCTAAGCTCTTCTGTTCTGTATCAAATGGCAATTACTCTTCAGCTATTTTTTTATCCATCCGCTCAGCAAGCATCCACCACCTCAAACAAATTTGCTAAAAGAGGCAGAAGAGCGTGGGGGTTCTGAGCCCGAATTATAAATTTAGACATGCTGAAGCTGAGTGAGCGTATTATTCTCTCTACCTTATGCTTGGAAAGTTCTGTAATAAAAAAATTGAGAGACAGAGATGATTGTGGTACAGATGAGAGAGACAAAGAACAGTGCAAGGAGCCAGAAAGCCTGGGTGCAAATGCCTGCTCCTTCACACTTGCTGTGTACCCTACGTGAGTTCCTTCACCTCTCTGTACTCTTTGTAAAAATGGGGCCAATAACAGTACCTACTCATAAGTTTGTTGTGAGGATTAAATGAATTTAAAGCACATTTATTAAATATGCAGGGCTGTAGGGAGACATTTATAAGCTCCGACATTAGAGAAACATACATACATATCGCGCGCGCACATACACACACACACACACACACACACACACACACACACACACACATTTTCTTAAAGTCTCGAAATCAGTACAACGCAGTTCACAGAATATATGAAATCTCTGATCCTGTGTTAATACCCTGCCTTGTGTTCATGTCAGGTTTGATAACAAATGTATCAAATGGGCTGAACTCCGTGGGGTAAAAGGCAATGGCTTCATTTTTCTTCCGTCACTGCCCCAGCCAAAAATCTCCATTCCTTGCCTGATGATAATCTCAGGCAGATCCTACAGCCTTCAAACAAAATACATTAGGAAATTACCACTTTGTTTTAGGGTTTAAAAGGTACAGTGTAGCCCCATGTAAACACTTCAATTCACATCTGATTCCCAGCTTCATCCCTGCCCTCAGCTTGGGCCCCACCTGTGGGTCAAGGGCCTACAGCGGCAGGTGGGTCAAGGCTGGTCCCCCAGGCTTCCTCCTCCCACCACATCTCCTGGCTCCTCCAAGACCAAGAAGGAGGAAGAGTGGAGTAGATAGAGCAAGAGAAGGTAAGGCCTGCCATTTAAAGACTTTGCTATACCTCTTGGCAGATCAAAAGTTGGTTCTCCACGCCTGCTGGGAGGCCCCCCACTACCGGGCTCCCCGATACAGTGATGAGTGATCCAGCTCGCTCCAGAATCTCCGCCTGGGACTTTCAAAGGACCTTGACAGTCACAATGCCGAGGCCCCTCTACAGCAGACCCCGTTCCAGCCTGCCCCCTGCTCCATCTCCATGGGTCCACAGGAGACTCGCACCTGCATGCCATGCAGTGGTAGGGAGACTGCTGGCCTCCTGCCTTCAGAATTCCCTCGTGTTCACATAGGCCCCCCAATCCAGAGAACTCATGTCAATTTCTTCCATATTCCAGAGGCTCTGAGAACATTCTTATCCAACTCTGCTCCCTGGTATGAAGACGGGGAGAGCTAGAGTTCAGCAAGCACCCCACCACCCAGGGAGGCAGATGCCTGCCCCCTCTTCTGGAAGGCACCCCCATCTCTATGTGCAGTCTGCTTAGATTTCCCTATTCAACCTGGGGGAATCATTGCTGTTGGGGGGATAGGGAAACACCCCATCTCTCCTATAAGTCTCTCCTCTGTGAACTCATCTCATCCTGATAGAGGAAAGTCATGCGGGCGGGGGCGGGGAGGGGGGGACTCGGAGGAGAGGATGCAGGATCAATCACTCAACTTGCAGTAGGCCCTCCCCTAAATAAGAACTACTGCTCTCAGCTTTGGGACAAAAACCAGAATTCCAAAGCAAAAGGAAAATCCCCCTTTAACATCCTATCCCTTGCTTTTAAATAAAGGAACCTACTATTCCCTGTCACTTTAAGAAATAAGCAGAATAAAAGGGCTAAGAAAGAGACAGAACACCTAGGGGACAGAGAGCTTCTAACTCCATCAGCAAATGAACAGAAAGATATTTACTGAAACAGATACAAGAAATATTATCTCGAGGGAGAGCACATTTCTGGAAATACGCAGGCAAGTAGCCTTGAAAATTACTTTCTGATATTTCCAGCTGAATTTTCACTCCTTGATAAATTTCCAAGTCATTTGCAGCTATTGGGTTTATTTACACCCATTTTAAAGACTACATGACATCCTGAGTGGTACATGACTTCCTGAAGGGGCAGAAACTAAAAATCCATAACCAGGGAGATCAAGGTTAACATCTCAGCCCCCATCATCATTCCAGGAAGGTGTGCAGTGCGAAAGGAGTCCTAGCAACCATGGATCTCCAGGTTCCTGGCTTCAGCCACTGCCCACGTGCGCCCCAGTCTCTACATACAAATAGAGGAACCCAACAGACAAGAACCAGAGCCACACCTGGCAGCCTAACCCAGTGGTCGGCAAACTGTGGCTTGGCAAACTGCGGCGCGCGAGCCACATTCGGCTCTTTGGTCCCTTGAGTGTGGCTCTTCCACAAAATACCGACTTCTGAGCATGGGCCACAAAGTTTCAATTGCACTGTACGTGCGCACCCGCCCGTGGTATTTTGTGGAAGAGCCACACTCAAGGGGCCAAAGAGCCACATGTGGCTCGCGAGCCGCAGTTTGCCGACCTCTGGCCTAACCCATGAGACAGGTGAGCTGAGGACATTGCTCCAGGACACGAGGAGCCTGCTAACAGGAAATGTGGTGCTTTGGGAACATGAAGACAGCACAAGGCACACCGGGAACACGTTCTGAAAGTTCTAAAGGGAAGTGAGCCAGGAGGCAGAAGGACCTGTATCCTTCTACTGATTAACGGCACCATTAAAAATGGCCCCATTATAAACCTGAGTCCTCCATGCTTCATAATTCCTTCATCCTCCACTACTGAATGCCCACCATTTCTCCTCCCTCTCAATTCAAGCCCATCTCCTCTCCACACCCAATGACACCGTTTGGGTCCAGGCCCTCCTCAGCCCTCACATGGCCTTGGGGACCAGTAGAGCTGGTCTTCCACACGGGATTTCTCTCACTCTGTATAGTAGACATAAAATTCCTGTTGGCCTCTGGTAAGCTGAACAATGACTCTCCTCCCCTACTCCCCACCTACCTAATGTGTCCATATCCCAATCCCCAGAACCTAAGAATGTTACTTTATATGGCAAAACGAGCATGCTGGTGTAAATTAAGGATCTGGAGATGGGGAGACTACCTTGGAGTATCTGGGTGAGCCTCATGTAATCAGAAGGGTCCTTATAAGAGGGTCATGGAGGACCAAAGCCAGAGAAGGCTATGTGACCACAGAAGTGATGCAGCGACAGCAAAGGAATGCCAGCAGAGGCATGGAACACATGCCATCCTCCCTCGCAGCCTCCAGAAGGAACACAGCCTGCCCACACCTCGATTTCAGCCCTGCAAGACTTGTTTCAGACTTCTGACCTGGATACTGGTACGAGAATAAATCTGTGTTGTTTTAAGCCACTAAATTTTTAGTAATTTGTTACAGAAGCAATCCGAAACTAGTACATGGCCTCATTCCTTAAAAGATAAATATCGAGCTCCCAGCAAACAGAGGTGACACCTACCTATCTCCCACCTCAGCTCCCACCGCTCCTGCACCCACTGACCCCAGGCTTCAGCCACCTTTAACTCCCTAACTCTTCCCAAAGAGGACAGATTGCTTTCAACCCCTGGTCCTTTGCACACACTGCTCCTTCAGGAGGGCTCTGTGCCCTCCTCTCTGCCAGGAAAATCCCTGCTCATGAGTCACACCCCAGGTGTGACAACACCTGTGCTGAGCCTTCTTCCTCCTGTGCAAAGGTGGCCACTCCACACTCTATTGCCACATGGTATTCCACACAGATGTTCTTCAGAACTCATGACATTTTCACAGTAACTTTACTAAGGAGGCTATTTGCCTTCGTCATCTCTGTAACCCCAGGATGTACCTGCCTATGTGAGAACAGAGAGGAACCCTAACAACACTGGGAGAATGACTACCAGACTAGGTAAAGACAAGACCTATTTCCAAATGTGGTCATATTCTGCAGTACTCAAGGTTAGGACTTCAAAGTATCCTTTTTTGGGGACACAATTCAACCCCTAACAGTCCCCAAGAATTAAACTCATGCTATGTGAACATCTGCAACTCGCTTGCCAATGAGAAGTGGCATGTGCAGAAGAGGCCATTAATCCTCACATTCGTTTTCCCCACCATCATCGTCATGTATAGAAGGCCGAGCTTCCCACGTATGAGTTGGCGTTTCAGGGGTGCCCACGATATTGATCCCTTTGGTGCTAGAGCCTAGGCTCATCACCTCCATCTCCTGCCACTGTCACACTTTTACTGTGGAGGCGGCAATGTGGAAAAGGTGAGATAATAATAGTGACTACCACCTATCATTATTGAAAGGAGTAAATGAAGTACCCGAGCAAAACACTGGCACAGAGGCCACGCATACACAGCAGAATGCCCAGTCAGTGTGTATTATGTTCATCATCAGCATCATCATTCTTGTCATCATCATTGTCATCACTGTTACCATGTCATCATCACTGCTGTCAGCGGCGGCAGCATCATCATCATCATCATCATCATCATAGCTAACAGCACCAGAGTGTCTTGCCGGGCACCATGTCAAGAACCACATATATAAAGCTGACCTTCTAAGGGCTCCATACGGAGGCTCCAAGAAGTCAAATAACTTACTCCAGGTATACAGGTGGCATATGGGGAACCTGTAAGCTGCTTTGTTCCATGCCTTTAAGGTCCACATGGAACAGGGGCCCAGGGGTCCTGCCAGGGAGACTCCAGAATGTATTGTAAGCCACAATTCTCAGATATGACTATACATAGGAACTACCCAGGGAGCTTTAAAAGCTTCTGGTGCCTGGTCCCACCAAGGGTTTCTGATCTAACTGGTCTTCATGCAGCCAGGGCACTGGGATGTTTCAAACAAGGCGCAGAATCCTGCTCCACAGTCAGCCGCCCATCAGGCGGGGGGAGTTTTCTGTGACAATCAATGAGATACTGTCTCTATATTTTGAATTCTGACACCTGGGTTTTAATCCTGCTGGAATCAACCCAGTTTAAGAGATGAAAAAGGAAATAATCCAAATAGCACCCCAAGGAGTAAAAATCCTGGGCAATGATAAGGAATGTCATAAAAGAGGAGGAATGGAGCATTTCTAGGAACTTGGGTCCCATAAAAGCACATGCCTTGGCTAAAAATATGTTCCCTGATTTCTCTTGGCAAATGGATCCCACACACTGAAATAATGAAGGCAAAGGCCAGGTGTCAGTCAGCCACCCTCTCAGCCTCTGATGTCTTCACTGAGCCACCTCTCCTGGGAGCCACGGGACATGGCAGAACCACGGAAGTGTCAAGAGATTTAGAGAAGCTGCAGACTGGGAGAGACACTGCAGATCATTTGGTAGAATCTCCTACTCAGAAGAGGAAGCTCCTTGATCACAACCCTGCTGTTCATGCCTTTTGTCCAGGGACCCTCAGTCTTCCTAGACAGCCTGTGGCCATTTTTGGCAGCCATCGTGGTTAGGGGGAGATCTGTATTAATGCCACTTCCATCTAGGGCCCCCGAGGTCACATGGGACAAGATATCCTTCTTCTACATGAAATTCCTGCAATATCCACTGACAGGTTTCCCTGGCATCTTCTCTGCTCCCTTAATATTTTTTGTTTTAGGGAACAAGAAAAAGGACAGCAGGTCTGCATTCTCGGCCTTGTTACAGTCCCTTCTGACACGTGACACTGTCTGCTAAGCACACTCTCCATTTGAGATCTGACCCACAAGACGGGGACTGTTATCTGCTTTCTTCTGGAAGCTGCTGTCTTAGACCGCTAGGGCTGCAGTAACAGAATATCATCAGCTGGGCAGTTTAAACAGCAAACATTTATTCCTTATAGGTCTGGGGGCTGGGAAGTCCAAGATCAAGGCACTGGCAGATTCCGTGTGTGGTGAGGGCCCACTTCCTATCTTCTTGCTGTGTTCTCCCCTGGTGGAAGGGACAAGGGAGGTCTCTGGGACTCTTTTATTCAAAAAAGGGCAGTAACACATTCATGAAGGCTCCACCCTCATGACATAATCACTTCTCAAAGGCCCACCTCCTAACACTATCACACTGGGACCAGCTTTCAGCATATGAACTTGGAGGGGACACAAACATTCAGTCTAGAGTAGCCATCTAGGACCGTGGCAAACACAGTCTCTAAAAGCTGACTGCTTCTGACTCAGCCACCTGACAAGCTGTGTAACTGTGGGCAAGTGGCATGACCTCACGTATGCTTTAACAATACTTTACTAGGCCCTCGTGGATAGAACTTGCAAAGAAATCTCAAGTTATACCTTTCCAGGAGCATAGAATTTATTTGCAAAAACATTCACGCATAAAACAGAAAAACGCAATTCCTCATTCATTCCTGGCTGAAACAGCCTGCTTCTGCTGCTTCTTACACCCTAGCTCCCTCCTCTACTCAGAGACCTGCCGCCTTGATCCCCACCTTTGACACTTCTGGGTGTGGGATCTCCTAGACCCGTGGTCGGCAAACTGCGGCTCTCATTGATTGTCACATGTGGCTCTTTGGCCCCTTGAGTGTGGCTCTTCCTAAGCCTTAGGAGTACCCTAATTAAGTTAATAACAATGTACCTACCTATATAGTTTACATTTAAAAAATTTGGCTCTCAAAAGAAATTTCAGTCGTTGCACTGTTGATATTTGGCTCTGTTGACTAATGAGTTTGCCGACCGTGGTCAACAGAGCTAAATATCAACAGTACAACAATTGAAATTTCTTTTGAGAGCCAAATTTTTTAAACGTAAACTATATAGGTAGGTACATTGTTATTAACGTAATTAGGGTACTCCTAAGCTGGCCTTTGCTAAAAACATCCTCAATCTGAGGAGTCGACCTCAGCGAACGTACCCCCACTTCTTCTAACGCCACTTCCTCAAAATAGAAAACCCACTTCTGCGCATGGGCCACGAAGTTTCAATCGCACTGTACGTGCACGTCCGCACGTGGTATTTTGTGGAAGAGCCACACTCAAGGGGCCAAAGAGCCGCATGTGGCTCTCGAGCCGCGGTTTGCCAACCACTGTCCTAGACATTCACATTTAGTCACTTCTCCAGAAGGTGGGAGCTAGCTCCTGCCCCAGCCCTAACCATGAACTCCTCCTGGGCTCTCCACCCCCACCATCCCTCCCTGTGGGCCCTGCATGCCAGGCTCAGGGTCTAAGGTGAGTGTGACATCATGAGGTACAACCAGGAAGGGCTACAGCCTCACCCTCCATGACACACACAGTCTCAAGAAACACACCATACCCCACCCCACAGCCTTTCAAGCCCTGTTCTGTATGTATCCTTTCTGCTCCAACTGTCTTCCCCAGTCCTGCATCCATTTCCAATTGGAAAACTCCTGTGACTGCATCAAGACCCTGCATAAACATCATCCTCTCTGAAGGTTCTCCTAAGCCTTCAAAGTCTCTGAGAATGCTTTTCTCCAGTCTCCTGGGGCATATTCCTGAGCCCTCTCTTTAGCACTTACCGTATCTATCTGAAATTTTTCCCTACAGGCATGACTGAGAACTCCTTGGGGACAGACCCATGCCTCATCCATCCCTGCATCCTCTGTGTGTATCACGGGGCTTGGAATACAACAGGTGCTGTATAAATATTTGTTGAACAGAATCGACTTGTAAACTAGCATTATCAAGTCTTCGTGAAAGACAACGTACTCGAGCGAAGCCTTATCAGGCTAACATGAAGTCATGGAAGAGTTCGTGAAGCATGAAGGGTTCGCTCTTGGCCATGAATCAGCACTGTACTCCGGGAATTCTGGGTGCAGTGAGGAGCTTCAGATCTGGGGAAAGCAAATGCTTCCTGTTGACAGACGACAGGGAGTCATCCTCCTGGCCCTTGGGGGCCTGGCCACCGTGTTCTGTATCCAGGAAGAAACACCAGGGGCAGCAGCTTTTCTCCAAGGAGGGACTTTTGGGGTCTGAGCTCATGCCAGCTCCAGGGCAGCCCTGAGCCTGGAGGAGTTCCCATGATGAAGCCCACCTGAGTCCTGAGATATCAGCGATGGTGGAACACAAGGGAAGAGACAGAGAAAATCAACCCTCTGAGTTTATGCGTAAAGGGGCCAAGGTGGAGGTCCAACAAAGCTGGGCCACAGTGTCACACAGGTCTTCCAGGAGTCAGACAGCGGCCCATGCCCAGGATGCCGTGGGAGAGAGTGATTCCTGGAACCCAGGCAGCCCAAGAAGCTTACCCTCTTGCAAACATAGTTCATCCTTTTGTCAAATTCCAAGTAGCCCTAAAAGTCTCGGTGGCACCCACACAGGATAAGCTGAGGCCTCTGACACCCCCCTACCCCCCGGCCCTCACCTCTGCAGACCTATCTCTTACATCCCCACCAGGGACTGGGAGCAACCGGGGTGTTCTCCAGGCATCTCGAAGGGAGCGCTGACCTGATGCAGTTACCTTCCTGAAGCCGATGTCAACGCCCCACCAAATCCATTAATATTAGTGGGAAAGAACGGCGCAGAAGCCTTGCAAAAACCTATCAAATCTCCAGCTTTTACATGGTAAATTATACTGACAAGTCATTTCTATTTCCACGTCTACTCTTTCTCCCTTTGACAAATGGGCAGTGGAAGGACTGGCTGTGCTGGGAAAATACGCTTGCCTTTGGAGAAGAAAAATTCATTAGCTAATCCACCTACTTGGAAAATTCATTTCCAAGGCTGAACTTTGGGGAGGCTTTATAATGGATGCCCTGACTAATGGGAAGCATGAATCTGTTCCAGATGGTTAATTGCTTTTTATCATTCCTTTTAATAACAGTTAAGAATAATAAGACAACTGGTGTGAAAAATGAGAACGCAGACGGAATTAAATTGAAGTATCCCGCACCCATTTCTCCAGAAGAGAACATGTTGAAGTGCGGAAAGCCTTAGGAAGACCAGGCTTTAGAACCAGCGGAGGTCACAGATCATGAGCTGGATAAAAGGATTTGAGTTCTCTGTTGGCCAAAGAACTTGCCGGGAAGTGGTCAAGCTCAACCCTCCTGCTGAGAGTGCTCCCTAACCCGTGGGGGAAGGGTGAGGGAGCCCTTTTAGACAAACCCATCCCTCCTCTGCTCAAAGGGCTTCACTGGCTCCACATGGGACACCTTCAGCCCTCAGCACAGGGCCTGGGATGGCAGGGCTCCTGCCAAACAGCCTGGGTTCATCAGCCGCCTTGTTTACTCCTCACACTAACCCCCAATAAGACTGAGCTCTGGTGAGATACAGCAGCTTCCTGGCCAGCCGCCGGGCTGTTACCCATGCTGTTCCTTCAACTGGAATGCCTTCCCCAGGCACTCAGTCAACCCTCAAGTTCCCCTAGAAGAGCTCCTGTCCCTGTGAGCCCACTCTCACTCAGTCTTCGGGGAAAGAACTCTCTCTCTCCCCTGAGTCCACGGCGTTGACCATGCAGACTGGGACTGCACGCGTGGCTTTGCCCATCTGCCCCGCAGTAAACTGTGAACACCTCCGGGGCAGGCAGATGAACAGACTTTTCCTCATGTCATCCCCAGCTTTAGCTTGATCCTTAGCACAGGACTGATGAGTGGGTATTTTGCTGAATGGGTGTGTGGAATGGACAGGAAGCGATGGACGAAATGCTCACACCTGAACACTCTGTGGTTCTAGATCCATCCCATTCGCTGACACTACCTCTCCCAGCTGATGCTGGCAGTGAACCAAAGCTTCTCCTGGCGGAGGCCCCTGATATACGTGTTCTCCTGGGGAAGCTCTGGTTTGAACCGACCTCGAATCTCCTCGGCAGGTGGGCCACAGGAGTGGTTCTCTGAAAGCAGCAGTGGCCAGTCTCGTTTCCCCTTCCCAGCTTGCTGGGTGACCTGGGGTGAGTAAGAACTGCCCTGGGCTTTGGTTTCACCCTTTATGAGTTCAAAAGTGAGTGCCTGAACACCAGGGAGCCACAACAGCCCACAGGGCTGTGGGAAATGCATGGAGGGTGGGTCACAATCCCCTATCTAAAACCTTGGGCCCGGCTGGGTTTAGGAGTTTTAGAAAGGCAATATGTCACTTTACATATATGACCTAACACTCTCCAATGAGCCCGGGCCAGCACCCCAAATAGACAAGCGCACATTCCCGCCCTATACGGAGTAAACACACTAAATGGGATCCATGCCATAAACAGCCTTCTTTTCAGCGGAGGTTGGGTTTTACCACCTTTTCAAAAATGTTATTAAAAATGTTATATTTTAGAGCAGCTTAGGTTCCCAGCAAAATTGAGAGGGAGGTGCAGAGATTTCCCCTGCTCTCCATGCCTCTGCACATGCACAACCTCCCACTATCAGTGTTCCCCACGTTTGTTACAACCTGTGAACAAAGCTCAGTGACCGAGAGTAAGCACCCAGGACGGTCTTGTCATAAATTCCTAACTGGACGGGTCATAAGGGGTAGTCACACATACAGCTTCCTAAGTGAAGGTCAATCTTGACTTTACGTTACATGAGCTCTGTCCGTTGTTCTTAGGCAGCCAGAATAACAAACCTTTGAAATGTCAGAGCAATTTTCTTTTCCAGACCCCTGGAGGTAGGACCCAGAACAACTCCAGAACACCCCCATTGTTATCTTTTTACCCACATACTGTTTCTATTTGGTTTAAATGTTAAATGTTAATGATCCTGTACCCACCTATGAAAAAGAAGTATGTCTCTCTCCATTTTACTTTTTATCCAATCCAAGAGATTTCCCCTTCTTCCTTTCTCCTGCTTCCTTAATCTACTACCAATGGATGCCATGTAACCCTCTTTAGGTTTTCTTCTTTGATTCTAAATGTATAAAAAGAAATACATTCCCCAGAACGCTTTCTGAAACTCTTGGGATCATGTTCTCAGGCCTGGTCCTCAGCTTTGGCTCAAATAAACTCTAAAAATGTTTTCTTAGGTTTGGACTTCCTTTTCATTGACAAATCCATGAACCTACATTGAACTTCATTATCATCCAAAATCCATAGTTTACATTAGGGTTCACTCTTGGTGGTGTACATTCTGTGGGTTTGGATACTCCTTCATTGGAGTTTCAGAACGGCAGATAAAAGATTACTAGCCTATACTACAAATTCCGTGATAGAAATACATATTGATTGGAAAACAAGAAAAAATATATTGGGTCTAATCATAGGTAATACATGCACTGGCAGCGGCATGCCCCCTGCCAGTGGGATGTCGTGTGTCATAATGTGGTGCGCCATTGAGTCCAGCACCTCCACAGCCAGAGGAGGCCACAGGGACACCCTCTGCTAGGGTCCAAGTGCCCACACAGTAACTGTGCTCATTCTAGGACACAGGCTTAGCAAAACCAGCCTCTGTAAACAGGTCGGAGACATTGATTTTTACATAGAACGCATGCACCGAGGATGATGGTAGTAAGGCTAACAATCGAACGCAGCAAAGCTGACACTTTCCTCCTGGTGAGAACTGGTCTCCAGCCACACTGCAAGGTAAGAACACTGACAGTGTGATACAGATCCGGGGAGAAAAAAGGAATCGACAAGAAGAGTAGTGTGGGTGCCTACCCGCTATCAAGAACCGTGACCCTCACCTAAAGAATACAGTGCGCCCGGAGCTCCTAGCAAAGCGTAGCAGGAGACCATCACATTCAGATGACATTTTAAAATGAAATCAAACCAAAGATAAATCTCCACAATGTTCTCAGTGATATTTAACATCATGCCAGATACAATTCAGGTACCTTCCGAATTGCCCCCAAATGAAATGATAAACATTTTGATTATATTTTAAGGTTCTTTACTCAGTAGCAAAAGGTAGGAAGCCACCCTGGAGAGAGGCTTGTGCTCTGGATGGCAGGAATAATTAGCTGAACACGCTCCACCATCCAGCCACACATTAAATGCTTTTCTTTGTCAGCAAATGCCTTTGAGAAGCGTATTGAAAACACTGGTGACGATCTGAAGAGAGAAACCTGAGAGACGTGTTAGCGAGCATGGCGGCCTGCTGCGCCCTGGGGTGAGGGCTTCTCAATATGTCTCAGCGCGTGGTGTGTGCTAGATAATACCACACGGGTGAAGTGCTATTTCCTGTGAGTCCATTAACAAAAGGCGTACAGTAAATTCACATCCTGAATTCAGGGACTTCTTAGATGAGAGCCTTGTCTGGTCTGACTGCTGATGGAAGGGCTGTTTTCCCTGAGTGCAGGAGGGTTTGGGGGGAGCAAGGGTGCAGAGACGCCATTGTCCCTGCAAGTGACTGCAGCAAAGGTTCAGGGTATCAATCTTAAAACACATAACATACTTACATGTACTTATCTTTACCAAACTTCTTTAAAAAAAAAATAATTTTATTGACTTCAGAGAGGAAAGGAGAAAGAGAGAGAGAGGTAGAAATATCAATGATGAGAGAGAATCATTGATCGGCTGCCTCCCACACATCCCACACTGGGGATCGAGCCCACAACCTGGGCATATGCCCCGACCAGGAATCAAACTGTGACCTCCTGGTTCACAGGTTGATATTCAACCCCTGAGCCACGCTGGCTAGGCTTTACCAAACTTCTTTAATAAGGAGTGCAGTGACCTAAATCTCCTGGAACACCCAGAAGTTTGCTGGTTATCATGTCAAAGGACTTTAGAAGAGTTGTGAATTTAGAAATGAATTACGGTAATCACCTGCTATCCGCAGGGAGTACATGCCAAGACCCCCAGTGGATGCCTGAAACCTCAGATAGTAATGAACCCCACACAGAGTAAGTTTTCCTATAAATACATACCTATGAGAAAGTTTAACTTATAAATTAGGCACAGTAAGAGATTAACAACCATAACTAATAATATAATAGAGCAATTATAACAATATACTGTGACAAAAATTATGTGAATGGCTTTGGGGCCACTGTGAAGTAAAATAAAGATTGAACACAAGCACTGTGATATCTGACAGTCAATCTGATAACCAAGATGGCTAAGTGACGAATGGGCGTGGAGCGAATACAGCAGGGATACGCTGGGCAAAGGGACGGCTCACATCCAGAGTAAGAGCAGGACAAAGCAAGGATTCATCATGCTACTCAGAATCTAAAATGTATGAATTATTTCTTTCTGGAACTTTCCATTTAATATTTTCAGACCACAATTGCCCATAGGTAACTGAAGTCACAGAAATCAAAACTGAAGGTAAGTGTGACCGAGGACTACTGTGTGCATTTCTCTTTAAGTTCAAATTTTGAGGACGTATTCTTGGATGACAGGTGACTATCAAGAGCACCCGGCAGATATTTTCAGGAAAAGGAAGCATAATTTGTTCCCTCAGAGTAAACAGGACATTCTCACCATGAATGAAAAAGCGATGCTTTACAAAAACAAAAACAAAAACCCAAACTTGTACTACTGGAGAGGCTTTTTGAAAATGGATGTTTGGAAACGTTTCCATGATTATTTGTGGCTGAAAGCGCTGTAATTTGATTTATAAAAACTCATATCTGCTCACTTCAAAGACTTGGAAATGGATTTTTCTAGTCTTTTTTTCAAAAGAAATTTTTTTAACTCACTCTGGGCCATCCCCTCCCCTGTGTAGACTTGCTATGCAGTCCCGTGTACATGACTCGTCCTCTGTGGAGAAAGGGGACTAACCGCCTAAAATATGTGGGCTCAGGGCTGCCTTTCGACCTCTCTGCAGGGCCCTTTAGAAGGAAAGGCCAGTCTCTGATTGAGCATTCCCAGCGCCGCGCACTTCCCTGCCTCTCAGGGGGCCTCTCCATGTGTGGGCAGCTCTCATGTTTACCAGGTACCCCAGTGGCAGCCTCCCTGTATTTCAATTCAATTTGATTCAACAAACAAAATCAGTGCACAGGGCTAGACTCTAAGACGATAAGACATTGTCCCTGCTCTCAGGGAGCACTCAGGGATGACAGGGGAAAGTTAGGGCAGAATGTGATTCGGAGTTTGATAGAGAGGTCAATGGTCTGCCCATTTCACAGATAACAAAACTAAAGTAATTCGATGACAAAACTAGGATTGACTTTCAGCAGCATTACAACCATAATGAAGATATCTAAAAAAAGAAAAACAGCCCTGGCCCGTGTGCTCAATGGTTAGAGCAACCCATGCACTAAAGGGTTCCTGCCAAGGGCATGTACTTGAATTACAGGTTTGATCCCCAAACCCAGATGGGGCACGTGTGGCAGGCAGCCAATCGATGGATGTGTCTCTCTCCCATTGATGTTCCTCTCTCCCTCCCTTCCACTCTCTAATTCAATGGAAAAAAAATATCCTCAGGTGAGGATTAACAAAAAGGAAAACAATCACTCCTGTTTTTATCATAAGAACCCATCAAACATTCGGCAGGTTCCTTCCTGGTCCTCTTCATATTATTTTATATATAAATCATAGTATGAACACCATGTTACATTTTTCACGTGTCCTAAAAAGATTATTTCAGATGGATATGTGCTTCTATGTGATATTCATAATTGTAATCTTAATAAATGGAGAATACTCTGTGATTCGATACACCATAATTTAAATGACCATCCATTCCCATTGGCTTCCAAATTCTTAGCATTAAAAGCAATGAGGCAATCAGCATTTTCATGCATGTGGCACTTTTTCTCCTTTCAGATTGATTGTCCCAAGATAAATTCCCTGAAGGGAGATTACTAGTTCAGAGGACATGAAATATTTTTTATGGCTCATGATACGTACTTCCAAATGTCTTTCCAAAAGTGCAATTCTAAATTTACAAGGCCACCAGCTAGCTGTGAGACTGTGGATCTAAGTAAAAGCTCAACCACATTGGAGCACGTATCTGTTTGCAAAAAAGTTCTCTCTGCAGACTCACATTCATGCTGGCCTTCTCCCACTGGGTCCCCTTGTTTTCATTGAATGATTTCTGCACTTTTTTGTTTTTCAACTTTCCCATCTCCAGAAAGCTAATTTGAAATACTAATTTACATATAGTCCTCCCTTGAGTTATCTCTAGCTTTTGCCCATAGAGACCGACAGTCTAAACACTCAACCAATTCAGGCCCCAGAACTGTTCACCTTCAGAAACTCATAATTAGAAGGGGCACCTGTGTGCCTGGGGTGCCGTCAGAGTCCCCACACTTCCATGGCAAAGTCACGTTTCTCCAGATGCACCCAGGCTGGTGCTCTATACTCTTCTGCCTGCCTCCTCCTTCCCAAACAGCCCAAGAACAATGGACTTAGCAGGACTCTTTCTGACCTGTGCCCTCCTTTATGTCCTGGGTGGCCAGCAGAGCAAAATAAAAATGGCACAACAGCTTGTCTCATATGAAATCGAGATGGTTTTTAAAACAGTCTGACTTTCAGCACACATTCTTAGCATAGCCCCCAAAGAATCTGCCCACTTACTCGACAATGTGTGTTCAGTTATCCAAACCCACAGATTCCGGTCATGTTATGTGTAGGCTGTGGCAAAGTACCCACAGCGTAGGTGGATGGAATATGAGGGTGACAGGGTGCCCAAGAATTAGAATGTAATTAATGAATGGTTTACTGTCTCTTGAGTCGATAAACAACACAAATACCGTATTTGTGTCATTTGTGTCATCTGGCATTTGGGAGTGTCCAGGGTGGGGCTATATGACACAGATTAATTGCTTTTCCTTACAAATACCCATTTCTCAGTGGGGGTCCTTCCCAAAAGATAGATGGATTACTTGGTTGATTTCTAATCCAAGTTTTAGCAACATTAGGGATCCCAGTCTCTGTTCTCATACTAAGATATCATTCCCACAAAGCTCTCATGAAATCTCTCCTTTATTCCTCAATACAAGCTTAAGAGGTTGGCACTCCTATTATCCCCATTTAACAGATGGAAACAAAGAGGCTGAATAACTTGCCCAAAGTCACACAGCTAACAAAGGGTAGGATTAAGGTTCAAACTTAGGTCTGTGTGACTCCAAAACCTTAGCTCCTGACCACCAAGCTCTATGTCTCTCTTAGGAGAATGAATGAGCAACAAAACCAAATGCTGTGGTGTTGGAACTCTAAAGGCTAGGAGTTGCTAATGGTGCCTTGGTGCTCAATCAATGCCAATGACAACCTTTATCCTGGATGATGGCAGACCCATGGTGAGGCTGAGCAAGTGGGAGAAAATAAGGGTGTACTGAACTAGAAGAGGTCAGAGGGTGGCTGACCAGCCAGGAGAAATCTGTACTCAGTAGGGATGGGCACGGAGTGGTGGGGGCTGGACCCCAGAGCAAGATTGGGGACAGAGTGACAGGAGATTCAAGGAAGAGACTGGATAGAAGACCAAAGGTGGGTGGTCAGAAAACACATAGGACTGTCCTAATGAGATGGAGATAGCATCTTCTGGAGCCAGACACAAAGAGGGGGTGGCTTGTCCCTTTCCCACACCTAGAAGAAACCCAGGCCGAGCCTTCCGCAACTCCCTTTACCTCCCCCAGCTTAAGGGGAAACTGCTCTAAGAAGCCACTGACTCCCAGAGTCTCTTTCTCTATCTGCATAGAGCCCAAGGTCAACCCCCAGAGCTGCTCTCTCACTCTCATTTCAACTCCTCAGCATCCCTGTTCCTCCAGAGCATCACCCAGCCCAACCCCACCCTGGATCAAGGCTAAAATCCAGCCTCCCCAGGCCTTCGTCATTGTGATCTAGCACTTCCAGAATGAATCACACCAGCATGTGGAATGCCACTAAAACTCATTCTGGAAGTTCTAGCTCCTCAGCACCTTGGTCAACCTTACGCAGGTCTTTTAGGTTCCCTCTCCCGTGTCCATCAGACCCCTGGCCTCAGCAGACAGCCTTGCCACCTACCTCATTAATCCACCAAACTCATCTCCCTCAGCTTCTGGTCCCCCACCTGATATCAGATAACCTTCTCTCCCTCCCTCTGGTCTAAAAGGATAAAATGTTTGTCCATCTGTTCATTAATCAAGCAGCCCGATGGCATTCTCAGCACCCTCCCCACTTCTCATGGACTATGGTCTATCAGCCAGTCTCCTCTTCCCTGTATCTTCACCTTCCCCCTCAGTCTTAACTTTCTCTTTGTGGCCTCTAAACCTGTTCGTATCCCTCACTTCCCAAAGAAAGGCACAGCAAACACTTCCTGCAACCCTGTGCCTCCACTTCCCTTTTTCCTCACTTTTCAATCCAATTTCTTGAAATAGCCATCCACATCAGCTCCTGGTTCCCATTTTCTCACCTCATATCTCAACCCACTTCAATCTGGCTTCCAGCCCTACTCCCGTGAAGCACACCCATGAATTGTCAAATCCAAGAATGATATTTCAGTCCTTACATTAATGGACATTTTTCATTTTTAGATGAATTTGGACACTGTCTATCACTATGTCCCTGAAAAATCTGCTCCTAAATGTACTGTTTTGAGAGGACTCAAAGAGGAAAGTAAGAGTAAGAACAAAGAGTAGAAGTTAGAAGATGGCAGATTTCTGTTTGCCTAAAAGACCTTTGGTGCAATTAAGAATGACCAACAGCCTAGCCAGTTTGGCTTAATAGTTAGAACATTGGTCTGCAGATCGAAGGATCATGGGTTTGATTCTGGTCAAGGACACATTCCTCAGTTGCAGGCTCAAAATCCGTGGCCCCGGTTGGGGTGTATGGGGGAGGCAATCAATTGACGTCTCTCTCTCACATCAATGTTTCTCTCTCTCTGTCTCTCCCCCTCCCTTCCACTGTCTCTAAAAGTCAATGGGAAAAATACCCTCAAGTGAGAATTAACAAAAATAAAAAATATATAGAAAAAAAATAATGAGCAACAATGGGCTACCCTGTCAGGCTAAAAACTATACTAGTCAAAATGACATGCAGACATTGATATCAATGAAGGGTGAACTAGAGAGATGATCTAGAAGATTCTTCCCGACTCTAAGATCCTAGTGGCCTAAGCAAATGAAGGCCACAGACTGAAGAAGGAAGGTATCATTCATTTCCAGTGGTTGTCTTCACCTGGGTGAGGACTTGGTCAACCACATACTTCAATGCCCACTGGGCACCTTCTATAGCCGTCCCAGTGACAGGTGCCCTGGGATATCTAAAAGGTTATGAGTGAGGATACAGTTTCTGCTGTGTGTGACAGAGACATGAAATGACACTGGTTGAAACAAGGCAGGTGGCAGTCTTTGCCTGGCAAAGTTCTCAAGGGCCCTGGCTCTTCCCCACCATGCCTAGCTTGTGTCCAAGTTGGCTCAAAACTAGATCCACATCCAACCAGTGGTAAGGGAGACAGGGAAGAGAAGCACACTCCCCTTCCCTTTAAGGACAGCTGTGGAAGTGGCACAAGGCACTTCTGTTTGTGCGCCATTAGTTCCTATTCCTGCGACCCACTGCGAGAGCAGCCACAGATGCAGTGCTCTTCTGGTGGCCAGTACCAGCCACAGCGTCTGTCTCTAGGGAAGATGGGGAGCTCAGAAGTGGGGGCAGAGAGCAACTAACAATCTTTGTCACAAAGGGTGAAAGACACAAAGGGTGAAAGACACAAAGGAAGCATGGTGCCTGTCCCCAAGGAGCTTGCTTCCCCAAACAACTCTCCCATAGAGCCCTTCCCAGATCAGCCAAACCAAGGAGGAGAGAAAGGCCCTGAAGGCGAAGGAGAGTCATCCAAGACCACTAACCTCCCTGGGAATGTTTTGGAATATGCTAAGTACGTTGGCAAAACAGCCCTTGCACAGATCTCATGAACAAGCTCAGAACCCGGGAAACAGATCTCCCTGGTCCTCCAAATGCTGCTAGAAAGCATATTTTGACATATGAGAATATATCTTATCTAGTTATAATTGACAATCCCTCCCAGCTCAGCTGAGGCGGCTGGGGCAACACATGTCTACATCAGGCTCTTCCCCGGGCCCTGTGCTGGAGCTGCTCGGTAAGGATCCCAAAGTAAGCGTGCTTTTAAATGTTCCATCCTTGAGGAGGAAAAAGTGGGAAATGTCAATTCTGTATAACTGTGAGGCGTTCTTTTATTTCAATATGTCCAAAGTCCCTTGAAACACCCAAATTTAAGAAACCTGAGTTCTCTCTCCCAGCGACTCCAATGTAATATAGGACAAAGATGACAGCTTATTTTTCATAAACTCTGCAAACAACCACTTCCTCTGACTCCAAAGTCACTTATCACTTTGTTCTTGAAGAGTAATAATGTAGAAATCACTTTCCAGCTACACTCCACATTTCCTAAACGTCTGGCTTAAATTTCAGAGTGTGAGCTAGTATTTTTAAATCTGTATGCAGAGTGTAACCACGTGGTCCAGCTCATCAGTAGCTCTAGTCTGGGATCTGGGGTGGAAAATAATCTTGCACTCGGTTTGGCTGAGTTGCTTCAAACAGGCAGCCTCTGATCCTTTTAAATAAAAGGCCATGGGGTTAAGACATCACTGGGCATCTTGGTAATAATACCATTCAGGGACCCTTGCATAGGGAAGGGGAAAGATTTTTGCATCAGTTATCTATCATTGCATGAAAACTTACTCCAACATGGAGTGGCTTAAAACAACATCTCACAGTTTGTATGGGTCAGAAATCTGGGCATGGCTCAGCTTGGGGCCTCTGGCTCATGGTTTCTCTTTAGATGGCAATCAAACTGTCAGCCAGGGTTGCTGTCCCATCTGAAGGCTCAACTTAGGGACGAGTGGAATTCTCTTCCAGGCTCACACACATCTGTTGGCAGGCCTCCACCCCTTGCCACCAGGGCCTCTCCACAGGCCTAGCTCATGCACGACATGGCAGCTGGGTCCTCCCAGGTCCGAGAGAGAGAGAGAGAGAGAGAGAGAGAGAGAGAGAGACCCCCACATGGAAGTCACGTGTCACTTTTGCTGTACTGTGTTCATTAGAATGAGACAGTAAGTTCTGCCCTCACTCAAGGGGAGAGGATTACAGAAGAGTGTAAATTCCAGAGGGAGGGGGCCACCTTAGAGGGGCCACCTTGGAGGTTGCCTACCAGGTCTTCCTTGTGATAATAGGGGTAAGACTTTCACTGTCTATAAAAAGAGGTATCATTTCATTGTTTCACTGGGGAGCAAGATCAAACAGAACCCAAGAGATTCATAGGGCTGGGGAACCTGCATTCCCCAGGCCTTTGATATTTAACCTACTGATTTAACGAAGACGGAATGTAGCTAGATGCAAATGTAAAAGGCTTCAGAAACCACCTCTCTCCCCACTCCTCGCATTGCCTGGCCTAGCCCCAGAACCCGAGTGACCATCCTGAGGGCAATAGTAGAGAAGAGAGTCACTGCTCTGGGCTGAGCCCCTTCAGGCTCTCTCAGTTCTGCCTGCCACAGAGAGGGTGTGTGTGGCTCATCTGCCCTCTGCCACATGGAATGAATGTGCCTTGTCCCACAGGACAGCTGTCCCGCTCTGGCTGTGTTCCGTAGATTAGTTTAATTCTGGCGTCAAGTCGTAAGAAACCCACTGTGGCCCCAGATCTAAGCCCCGCCCTTCAAGCTGGCTTCTATCACTAATAAAGTGGGTAATTTTTACTCCATTGGCCTGATTCCTCTGCTTGTTTTTCATGACTTCAAACTCAGGAGAGGTGGGAAGGGGTGCTGACAATCGCCCTCCGCAACCATCCCCATGGCACACTAAGATTGAGCCACCTCGTTCACACCTTTACTTTACAGGTGACTAAACCAAGGTACTAAAAGACAGGGCAGAGCTCGAATAATCAACCCCCAAAGCTCCCAAACCCCTACCTAGCCATCAACTACTATGCCCTAGGCTCCATGGTGGGGCCTGAGGAAATACACCATTCTGCTCCAGGAAAATGCCTGAATCCTCTGAGCCTCAATTCTCCCATCTTCCAGTGGGAAGCAAGTGATATGAAGCACATAGAGTTGGTGCAGAGTACACAGTAAACACCAACAATTATCAACTAGTCTTCCCACCATGCATTTCATGGTTTGTAAAGGGGGGGGAGGGGGGAAGAAGGGACTGTCTTTGAAAGCGCAGTACAAAGGAGGATTCAATTTGCCTATGATCTGATGAACTTGGCATTGCTGTTCCATTCCATGACTTATCACCCCACCTCCCACACTGTGGCCCCCCAAAGAATGTGCCGGCATGTCTGTGTGCTGTGGAGAGGCTAAGATTCCCTGTGGGTTCTGGCAGGCACCCGTGAGATTTTGCCAGGGTAGTAACAACCCAAGGCGAAGGGCAGCGGGCACGCCCTCAAGGACACTCAGTGAGTATGCAGCAGAGACAGAAATAGAGCCGAGCATGGACCATTTCCTTCCCTGGGCTGCCTTTCTTTCCTTTTCTCTTTCTAATGATTTAGGTGATTATTTTTTCTCCCAGCACGACCAGCAGCTATTGCAGCAGGTGCAGTTTTTGTAAACACCCCACAGAAGTGCTGCGAGCGAGGTCAAGGGCAGGTGCCCCCGCTGAGGGCTGGCCCGGATTCCGCGTTTCTTGTTATTGTCGCCTGCTGCAGATTGCTAACACAGCCTGGAGATTTCATCTGGAGATCCAGGCGCACCTGGTGGCAGAGGGAACACCAGCCGGGCCCTCCAAAGGGGACATCAGGAGCTCTGGGGCAAAACAATGCCATTACCCAATCCGGGGGGAAAGAAAACAAACAGGCTTACAGACAGGTGGGGTGCAGCCACCCAGGATGTGTGATGTGCAGAGCCTGAGAAAGCACCCCACCTTGGAGACCGGACCCATCCAGCGGTGAGGCTGTGAGGGGTCCCGCCCTACTGCTGAACCCTGAAAGGGCACGGCCACTGCCTCTAAGCCGGCATGGTCTGCTTCCTGGTACACAAAGTCCTCATTTTCCTAAGCCCTTGGATCTCGGTTTTACACCATTCAAAGGAAAAATCCCCCACGGGAAGTTAGCAATGAAGCCTTACCCACCACTGACCCGCAGAGTGGATGAGTGTGTCAATGCCTCTCCCGAGAGTAGATTTTTCAAGGCAAAGGAGATGAGACGACAAGACTCAGGGAACCGGGTGGCAGGAAGGGTCACCCCAAAGTGGGGGGACAGGCTGGGAAGATAAAAACACCCCTTCAGAATCCTCCCCTGTGCTGGCCCCTGTGGACACGGGCCACAGGCCCGACAAAGTGGAAGGTTGCTTTCATTAGGTGCGAGATCCACTTTCCATCGCTGGGAGCCTGAGAGGGGGGTGGGAGGCTGATAAAAGCCTGACTTTCAGTAAAAATGGGAGAGAAAGATCTGATGATTCTTTGCCTTTGTCCTCTGTGTTTTCTGGCCATCTCAGAACTAATTCTGCATAACAGCGGTTCTGTCGAACGCCTTCTTTCCTCCCACCCTTGCAGTACTGGACAGAGATTTCTCATTTCATACATCATTTATTCCAGCGGTAATGCCATCCAAGTCACTTCAGGTCCTTAGCAAACAAAAAGAGCTAAATGAAATTCTGTGGCAGCATTAAGAATAGAGACACAGGGTAATGGGGACTTCTGTGTAGTCAACAAACCATGGACAGAGGGTCTTACTCCCAACTGAGGGCAAAAGCCACGATGAGCAGACTGAGTGTTTTATCCCCAAGTGCAAAGTCAAAACTTGGTGTCCTCTTGCCCTGGCAGTCTGTTGGGACATCATCCCATACACCAAAAAGACCACAGATTCGATTCCCGGTCAGAGCACACACAGGAGGCAACGGATCAGTGTTTCTTTCTCACATCAATGTCTCTCTCTATGTCTGTCTGTCTGTCTCTCTCTTCCTCCCCCTAAAATCAATAAACATATCCTTGTGTGAGGATTAAGGAAAAAAAAATTAGTGTGCTGTCAATAAGGTAGGAGATCCAGGAGTGAGTATGCAGGAGAAGGCATAATACAAACCCCCAACCCCCAAATTCAGGAATCGGCACCCGTAACATTGAAATTTGTTTCGACAATGGGAATACAGCAATCTTGTACAATGCTGTGGTTTATCGCTGCAGAAAGCTCCATAAGAACATGGTTAATTATCACCATGGATGAAACTAAGACCCATTCCAGAACATTTGGCCAGTGCATGGGAGTTAGCTTTGTTTCTCTCCCTTCAACCCACCCTGCCCTTCCCATTCAGTCTGTCCTCCAAGATTAAATTAATGTCAGCATACACTAGCACAGAAATCAGTTTTCAACATCACCTGAAAGAGGCCTGGCTGACTGTGTTCACACATCTAAAGCAACAAGTGTGTCAACTTGTAACCATGGAACCAAAGAACCAAGACCACCCTTCCATGAGGCTGTACAGACGCAGCTACTATCCTACACCGCCTGCCATCACACACTGATCCACCTGGCTCCCTTGTTCAGATCCAGGCTCACAGAGTAACCCTCTGGCTGTTCTTTGGCTTTCCATACAGTCATGCCAACTCAAACCTTCTAGGCCTGGTAGCAGTTATCTCTCTCCGTGACATTTAACTCACCAGCATTATGGGTCTGCTTCTGTGGAATGTGACTTTCCCTCACACGGGCATGGTCATTGGAGCCTCAGACCACAGAACAAATTTAAAAGCCATCTGAATATCCAAATATAAAAGACATTTTTTTAAATAAAAAGAGCACAGGACAAGATGCTGATATAGTAAGGGGCTCCCCAGTCCAGTTCCATCCTCTCCTCCTACACCTCATCCAATTCTGTGAAGACAAGATATAAGCCTACGAGGTGAGGAGTGGCACACCCCTGGGCACTGCCATCTGCGAAGCCCACAGCCCCAGGCTCATGGACATCTCGGTAACTTAGACGCCACACTTGGAAAGGAAGGTGTGAGAAGGGTGTGTGGAAGGAGTGGGTGGTGCAGAGGCTGCCGGGGTTAGCAGCAGAACACCCGAGCATTTAAAACTCATCTTTCCTCCTGGTTGGCAGAGCAACCTGCAGTTCTCTGCACCTCAGTTTCCCCATCTGTGATAGAGGGAGTAGAACTACTCTATCTTCACGGGGTTGTGGAGAATTAAATGAGAGAATGTGTGTGAATTCGGAATTCACCGTGGAAACTCATGCTGCTCTCAGTCACCTATGAGAGCCCCTCGCCTCCATTCTTTCAGCCCCTCCGCCTTGTCTCTATGACCCCTCCCTCCTCACCTCTCTTGCCCCCACTAAAATACAAGTAACCCTGAGGTGGTCAGTGGTGGCTGAGTGTGCTCTGAAAGGCTGTACCCCACACACACTGACCTTGACTGCCAAAGCCCTGATAAGAGCTTTCATGCTTGTGCAAATAGAATGGGGGTGACAAGAGAAAGAGGGACAAGAAGACGGAGGGAGGAAGGCATGGAGGCCTCGCCTGGAGGGTTCAGCAGATGACTCCTGAGGGGAGGATCAGCTTTCACTCATGTTGACTTTACCACCTCCGTCACACGTCCCAAACTCCCTTCTCGCTCATGGACACCCATTCGGTCCTCGGTGCTCACTGGTTTCTGTGGAAACCCCAGAACTCTCCAATGTGAATGGTGACGTGGAGCATAACTTGGGAAATGCTGGGAATACTAAAGACCTTTCTATGCCCCAAAGGAGACCACCACCCAGGCCCTACTTCCTCATTGTTTTGAACTGAATGTTTTGTGTCCCCAAATTCAAATGTGGAAGCCCTAACCCCCAAGGTGATGGAGGTGGGAATGGCGGCAGGGCCTCTCTCCTTCCCATGTTCCCCCTCCCTCTCTCCACCAGGGGAGGACACCGAGAGAAGGCAGCCATCCATAAGGCAGGAAGAGGGCTGCCACCAGAACCCGCTGTGCTGGAACCCTGATCTCTTGGACTCCCCAGCCTCTAAGTCTGTGATTCTCAACTCTGAGTCACTGACTCAAGTTCAGCACAGTGTTTTCTCTGTGCTGGGTGATGCCTGAGAGCTGCTCTGCAGGTCGCTCCAAGCAAACAGACCCAGCTGGCCTCTGGTGTGGTCAGTTTAAGCCCATCGGACAGGCTAGTTGCTGCTCTTGGCTTCATCCCATTATTCTCCTTCTGCTTGTGAGTGACCAAGTGTGAATCCACCAGGCCCTGGGCATAGCGTGTTGCCGACACAGAGCTGGATGAACAGGGCAGGTGGATCAGTGACTTCCCCCAGCTCCCACGTGGAACTAGGGCCCAGCCACTGCATCGACCTGACATTTGCTGGGTTGAATTAGGAGCCTTTCAAATAGTCAATCCATCCTATACCCCTGTCTGTCTGGATATCGGGGCTGTTGGGGACAGTGAGAGACTCCTCCACAGCAAGAATAGGAATGGCTCACAAGCATCCCTACATCTGCTTCACGTATGTGGATTTCCCTGGATGACCTTATCTTTTAGACCCACTGGTTACCAGACAGGGAAACTCAGAAATAGCACAGCCTGTGGCCAAGCCACGTGGCCTGCAGCTGCTCAGATGTGCTGAAAGAGCCAAACAAATGAGAGAGAGAGAGAGAGAGAGAGAGAGAGAGAAAGAGAGAGAGAGAGGAAACTAGGATCCAGACTGGGCCATCATGCCCTTATTCCCAGGCCATTGAGGTCAGGCTGGCCTGTCGGTCAGGGTAGGAGAGGCCTCCCAAGTGAATTCTGGGTCAGTGCACGCCTTCTGGCTGCAGCACTCAACAAGCAGTGGCTCAACCAGAGAGACATGGAGGCAGGAAGTCCTGTCAGAGCTCTGGGTCAGCTTTCTATCTCTTGGACATCCGCCCATGATAGCAGAATAACTGCATCACCTCCAAGAAGCATGTCCTCCCACAGCAGCACCCAGAGCAGAAAAGCAGGAGAAAGAACAAAGGGGTGTTTTCCTGCGCTGCTCTCTTTGTCAGGGAAGGAAGCAAATCTCGGATGCCCACTGCTGACATGCCGCCCGCCTCATGGACCAAACTGAGCCACATCCCAGATCAGCCAGGTGCAGGGGAATGAATTACAATAGAGCTATTGGCCAAGCGGGGATCAAACTGGGAGCGAGAAGGGCTGTTGTAAGCTGCAGAATGCGCCAAGACACAGGTCCTAATCGCTGGATGCTGTGGATGTTTCCTTCTTTGGGAAAGAGGTCTCTGCAGGTGAGATCGTTAAGGATCCTGACATGGAGAGATTATCCTGGATTATCCAGGTGGACCCTGAAAGCCCTCACAAATGTTCTTATAAGAAGAGGCAGAGGCAGATTCAACCGACACCTTCAGGAAAGGAGAAGGCAAGGTGAAGACGGAGCAGAGAGATCTGAAGATGCCGGGCCTTGAAGAATGGAGCAATGCTGCCACGAGCCAAGGAATGCCGGGAGCTAGCAGAAGCTGGGAGAAGCAAGAAACAGATTCTTCCCGAGAACATCTGGAGATAGCAAAGCGCTGCCGACACTGTGATTTCGATCCAATGGTACTGACTCTGGACATCTGGCCTCCATAACTGTGAGAGAATACATTTCTCTTGTTTTAAGTCACTAGGTTTGCCATCATTTATTACAGCCCCCACAGGAAATTAATACAAGGGAGAATGGCTTCTGCTAGGAAACCAGCTGTCAGCCTGACCTTCCTTCTCTGAGATCCTGACCTCTCCTTTCCACTTCAGTGCCCCACCTACACACACGCATGCATGCAGACACATGCATGGGCACACACACACACACACACACACACACATATCAAGCAAGGTCCTCCTGAATCTCTGCCCTGATATCTCCTAAAGATGCCCTGATATCTCCTAAAGAAGTGTTCCTGGAGCAAATATCAAGCTAAGGTCCTCAGGGACCACTGTTTTCTCCTCTATTGGATGGTCCCTATTTGTAACAATGAAAGGGAGTCTTGGGAATACGGCATCCGACAAGCCACCAGCATGGAAACAGAGGAGGTGACCAGCGCATGGCATGAGAAGCCAGGCACGCCAAGGCCAGCAGAACCTTGCCCTGTACTCGCGCAATCCACGTGCTGGAGCGCGGACGCAGACCCACTCAGCCAAGGCCAGGATGTTGCCATTTGATGTGCTTTTCAGCAAATTACTCATAAAAAATTCATAACTGCAGCTGACCCTCATTAGAATGTGTTTCATTAAATTAAAACATCAATCCCAGAAATATATGTTTGCTTAACAGGCAGAAACGATTTGGGGACCACATGGTGCACACCATCAAATCAAATCAAATGGTGGACGCAGACGAAATTAGGCTATCAAGCACAGAGGGCAGGAGGGACAGCTGGTTCTCTTGCCAAAGGAACATAATCATGGCTTATGAAAAAGGCCCAACGCTTCCAAATTGTGCCCATGCAAAGCAGCAGAACGGGACAAGGAGTGTCGTCGAACAGGATGGCTGACAGAGGCAGACAGGTTGGCCTGGAGAGCGCCGGGTCTGTCCTGAGCTCTCTTGGGAGCCTGCCTTCGACCTCCAGTTCTCCCTTCTGAAGGCGTGAAGGGCAGATTCCGAGGAGGGGCTCAAGGGCTGGAAAGGACATGGTGATGCCCCAGCTTCCTCCCACTCCAATGTTCCTCAGAAGGCAGCACAGGAGGGGCCAGACTAGCAACCTAAGAAACGTAAGGGGCAGAGCCAACACCCCAGCCCCTGCTCCAGGCGAGACCTGAAAGGACACAGCCTTTCCAACGTTTTCCTTGAGTTGATAAGGCTCTTTCGAGTATGATAGCTCAGTTCTTATTCCACTGCAATGGAGCAAAGAAGCCATTATCCTGCCCCCAAGGTAACAGAGGAGTGATTCAACCTCGACCACAAGGATAAGAAATGAAAGCTCCCAAATTAGAATCCAGGTTTGTTGTTTTCATATTTATCTTTGCTCCGCTGCTCCAAAGGAAGCCTGCCTCCCCACGCAGCTGCCTGAGGCAGCCACCAAGAGGGGCAAGGTGGCTGGTCAGAAAAATACCCAAGTCACAGACACTGAAGACCTTTGCAGTTCACTACATGCCCAATGATTAAAGAAGCTTGTCACTCGTTGTTCAGATATTTAAGTTCCCAGAGAAGGGCACGAGTATCATATAGCTATTTTTTATTTAATTGGTTTTAATATATTACTTCTAAGCAATATAAACTTGATTTGGATAAATAAAAAACAAATTGATCAAAATGACAAAAATAAGTGCTTACCAACCTGGAAAAATAAAATAAGATGTGCTTGATTGAAAATATTTACAGGTCAAATGAGTATTACTATCTTTATTGCATGCCCTGCTTGCATATTGAAGGTGTCAAGCACAATTTGTATAAGAATGAGATCGTATTAGGAATAAAGATGCCAGAAAAAGACAATACTAACTGGCTTCAATGATAAAGGGAGCGTTTTGGTTCATGAGTTGGGTGTCCAAATGGAGGTCGGGTGAGGCTTCCTGGAGCAGCAACACAAACGAAGTCCCAAGGTGCTGGTTCTGCCCGCCTCTCCCTTCTTGGGTTGGCTTCACCCATAGGCTGTCCATGGAGGCAGCTCCCTAAACCACAAGGTTTTCTTGTGCTTTGCTGGCTCTGACCAGGATGCTAGTTGCCAAATGGTTTACACCAAGTAGGTCCTCCTGAACTGGAGTTAGGTGTTGTCAGTCCCCAGCACGCCAGGCTAGGGATGGGGAGGACATGTCTGGAAAAACAGGGACTGGGTGCACTCATTCAAACAGATGTCCACCTCAGAAATTATTTATTTAGGCAACAGTGAATAAAAATTAAAATAACATTAACATCATAAGAAGCAAAATCTTTACAATCAAAGACATTTGGGAAAAGCACAGTATTGAACACCTGCTTCTTCTCTGCTTCCTTCTGAAACCTTATCAAAACAAAAGTAAACAAATCTTTAAATCTATTAAGTATACAAGATGAACTTGGAGCATTTTGTGCTGCTGAAAAGTAAGAAAAAGTTCTTTTTTTTTTAAGTTGGAGGAGTTATGTCCAACCTGACCATTTGAAAGAGAATGGCCAACACTGGAACAAAAGAAATAAACATAGTAGTGGATGTAGCCAAAGAATGTAGCCAAAGAATAAAATAAATATTCATAAATCCACACTGACATAAATAAGAGATTGAATAAGAAATTGGGGAGAAGAGACAACTTTCCTTACAGAAGAATTCCAATTAAGAAGTGTGGGATGGCCCTAACCGGTTTGGCTCAGTGGATAGAGCAGGGGTGGGCAAACTTTTTGACTCGAGGGCCACAATGGGTTCTTAAACTGGACCAGAGGGCCGGAACAAAAGCATGGATGGAGTGTTTGTGTGAACTAATATAAATTCAAAGTAAACATCATTACATAAAAGGGTACGGTCTTTTTTTTTTTTAGTTTTATTCATTTCAAACGGGCAGGATCCGGCCCGAGGGCCGTAGTTTGCCCACGGCTGGGATAGAGCGTCGGCCTGCAGACTGAAGGGTCCCAGGTTCGATTCCAGTCAAGGGCATGTACCTTGGTTGCGGGCACATCCCTAGTGGGGAGTGTGCAGGAGGCAGCTGATCGATGTTTCTCTCTCATCGATGTTCTAACTCTCTATCCCTCTCCTTTCCTCTCTGTAAGAAATCAATAAAATATATTTTTTTAAAAAAAGAACTGTGGGATGAATAAGGGAAGCAGAAAATGTTCTCTAGAAACCACAAGTAATCACTGTGGCAGGCAATGCTAGAAATCATGCGCAAAAGTTTAAGGGCAAGTAAGATATCTGCATAGCCTCTAAGTATCCCCCAAACTTGTATTAATCATAAAGAGGAAAGCTTTACCCTCCCCCTGGAACTTTCCAGGGGAGAAGCTGGACGAGGCTACTTAAGCCGGTGATCACATAAACATCACCGGTCACATGGAACTCAGGTAACCCCAACATGATGCTCTGAGAGGGGACATCGTCTCTGTGATGTCCTTCCCCCCAAAACCTCAATCAAATCCCAAGAAAATGCCAAACAAGCCCAAATGAGGAGACATTCTAGAAAACACCTGACCAGCACTCTTCAAAAGTATCGAGGTCATAAAACACCAGGAAATACTGAGGAACTCTGAGAACTGGACAACTAAATGCAACATAGGATCCTGGAGTGGATCCTGGGACAGGAAAAGGACATCGCCAGAAAATCTGGTCAAATCTGAATCAAGTCCAGTTATTATATTTAGTTATTTTATTTAGTCATTACATTCTGCTTAGTATTGGACCAGTGTTAATTTCTTCGCTTCCATAGTCATGCCAGTGTTATGTAAGATGTCACCATCAGGGAACTCACTGTACTATTTTTGGAACTTTTCCGTGCGTCTAAAATTATTTCAGAATACAAAGTTTGGAATGAAGCTCGCACCACAGGCAATAGCACAGAGAGACTGAAAAAGACACGTTTCTAAATCACACTCTTCCACTGCACGAGCGTGCTGATGGCCCCTGCCCACTGGACCATCTACTGGCTTGAACCAATAAATTCCCTATTGTCCAGAGGGGTAAAAAAAAAGATCTATGGACTTGCAAGGACAAGAAGCAGGAGAGGAGACTATTGACAGGCAGCATGAACTGAAATTTGGAAGAAGAAACAGGAGAGGAAGAGCAAGGAGGGAGATGCCAATTCATGTCCAGGAGCCCAGAAAGGAGGTTCCAGAAGGGGTAGAACTGAAAGAGAAGCATGGCAGTCATTCTGTAGAAGGTGCAGCTATGCCCCAGACCTCCACCCCCACCACCCAGACAGCTGGCTGCATCCCCCCAGAGGCTCCAGTGCACAGAGGAGGGCAAGGGGTTAAAGGGAACAGAGGGAGGTAACATGAAAGTATAGACACCCCCACACACTGCCCCACGCCTCCTCATGAGCTCCCAGAATGCACACAGGCGGACAGACAGGGGACAGCCGACTGCACGTTGCTGCCCTAGGAAAACGAGTGGCGCCAGAGGAAAGATCAACAAATACTGACATGTGAGCTTCGCCTGGTGCATTCGTCTGCTGGGGCTGCCATCACAAAGCGCCACAGCCTGGGTGGCTCCAACAATAAATTTATTTCCTCACAGTCAGGAGGCCAGAAGTCTGAGATCCAGGTGTCGACAAAGCTGGTGTTTCCCTTGGCTTTGGCCGCCTTCTCCCTGCCTGCCTACATGGTCTCCTCTCCGTGTGTCCGTGTCCTGACCTCTTCTTAGAACAGTGATGGCGAACCTATGACATGCGTGTCAGAGGTGACACTCGAACTCATTTTTTTGGTTGATTTTTCTTTGTTAAATGGCATTTATATAAAATAAATATCAAAAATATAAATCCTTGTTTTACTATGGTTGCAAGTATCAAAAAACTTCTATATGTGACACAGCACCAGAGTTAAGTTAGGGTTTTTCAAAATGCTGGCACGCCGAGCTCAAAAGGTTCGCCATCACTGTCTTAGAAGGACACCAGGGATACTGTATTGGGGTCCATCCTAATGACCTCATTTAACCTTAAGCACCTCTTTAAAAGCCCATCTCCCAAAACAGCCACATTGTGAGGTACTGAGACTTAGGACTTTAACATATAATTTGGGGGGAAACACAATTCAGTCTGTAACACCCAGCAAAATAGCCGTATGCCAGCCTAAGCACCCACCAGAGAGGACCAGGGGTTGTTCCACCCAAAAAAATGCACAGAAAGCTCCCAAATGCTTCAGAGCCTCCCTCCTAAATCTGAAAGAACAACGCATTACCAGGCCTTGAGGAAAACTGACAACATGAGGTCAGAGGTCAGATGTCAAAACCAACAGATAGATAATACACGTGACCACGGAGCGTGCAGACCGCGTGCAGAGGACAGGAACCCTCAGTTCCCCTCTGGAGTGAGGAAAGGGACCACACTCACCAAACAGAAGAGCGTATTCAGAAGAGCAGCAGCCAGAGAGTGAGAAAATGCTTGCATAGAACAGAAATTTCAAGTTTTTAAGAGAAGAGATGAGAGACCAAATCTCCTAGAAAACGAGAAGACAAAATGGCAAATAATTTTAGAGAAATAAGAAAAATCAGGGGTTCAATGGAGGAGGTCTAGCCCCTGATGCAGAAACATTTCAGAAAAAGAGACCAGAGAAAGCAGAGGGTACAGAGATTTAATAAAGGAATATACACCAGAACGGAGGCTCCCCAGAGAGTCAATCAAAGAGAGAAAGAAGGAATTGCATGGAAACAGGGTGCTGAGCCCAGGAGGGAATCCCAGGGAGAGGGGTGCAAGGCAGAGACCCCAGGGGGCCAGCAGGACCCTCTCCAAGGAAACAGCCAAAACACAACAGAAAGTAGAACTGAATGCGTGACCATGTGGAAAAGAGCAGCATTCAGAGGGGTTTACAATCTTGTTGGAGTTACGGGACAGTAACCACAAAGCACAAATAAAAACATCCACGCAAGTCCATAAGCTGTACAAGATTAAAAATGTAATCAGAGTTCCCCAGGTTATCAGTGAACAACACATACACAGTCATATGGTAAATGCTAAGTACTGACTCAATCAGCAGGTACAATATGCAGGTACCAGAAGGGAGGAGGGAGAAAGACAGGCTATGAGACAAAGTGACAACAGCTATGGAGCGGGCAGGCACTCTGCAAGCAAAGGGAACTCAGCCACTGTGGCAGCCCCTACAGACCGGTGGCCTTCTCCTCCTCTACACAGTCTTGAAGGATGGGCAGGAGTCAGCCAAGAAGAACCCACCCAAAGTACCTAGAGAATATGTCTGGTGTGTATTGGCTGTTCAATAAATAGTAGTTGTTCTTACTCATTTTCTTATAAAATTATTAATGATCCATGAAGAACACAGGAGTTTCCCATGCAGAATGTGTGTACATTATCGACACCATGCCTGGACCACCACAGACACCTCACTGAATGATAGCTATGGTTAGTCTTGTTACTAATAGTCCTTTAACTCATCTCTAGCCCTTGTATACCCAGAGCAGGTATTTGTGCCTCACTGTTTCAGTTATTTATTGCAGCATAAGAAATCACACCCACTAGTATTTTAAAAACCACCACCATTTTAGTATTTCTCATAATTCTGTGGGTTGATGGGGCTCAGCTGATCGGTTCTTCAGCTGGTTTTATGGTTACAGTCAGATGGTGGATGATGCTGGTGCATCCAAGAAGGCTGGGCTCAGCTGAACACGGGCACAGCTGGCCTTTCTCTCCCTTGCTGCTTCCATTTTGTCTCAGGGGCTCTCCCTTGCACAGTGGCCAGGCTCTCAAGGGCACACGGGCCTTCTGAAAGCAACTGCCCAGAATCCAGCATGGCCTTATTTCCGCCACACTGTGCTGGCTAGAGCAAGGCCCTGGCCAGTGTGGGTTCAGTGTGGGAGGGACCACACATGGGCAGCATACCAGGCGGCATCGTTCCTCCAGGGTCACCTCTGGAGAGGCACAGTGGCCCCTGCAGGAGAAGGGCAAGCAACAGAGATGATATATCTGAAGTACCCAGCAGGGTGCCCTGTATATACTAAGTACTCAACAAACAACCGCCAACAAAAGAGGGACATATTCCAGTTGGAAAATAACATGTACACGGGAACAGAGGCAGGAAACACTGTGGAGGGACGAGAAAGCACAAAACACTGGTAGCTGAATGTAGAGTCCAAAAAAGGACCCAGACACAGGGAAGGGACCTCTGCTTCCCCCTGTACCCTGCCTTCCCCGCAGACCTCTCTGGAAATCTCGAGTAGTGAGGAGACAGGTCATGAGTACTGACAATGGTCGAATTAAATTACAAAGAAATTAAAAAAAAAAAACTATGTTCCTGACATTCAAACATTAAAAGCAGGCAAAACCACAGAACTACACAGAAAACATTTTAAAGGGATTGAGAAATTTTATGGCAGAAAACATTAGCAAGTTCTAAAAGATTAAAAAATAAAAGCCACTGACAAAGCTAAAAGCCACTAGAAACAAGTATCACCATTGAAATAAATGTAATGAATGATTAGTATCTGGAATGTAGAAGCAGTGCCTACAAACAACCAATGGGAAAAAAGCACAAGCACTGCTTGGTGTAACTTTGTTGGGAGAACAACCTGGTGGGGTCTATTACAATCTAAAATGTACAGAACTTTTTTTAAAAATATATTTTATTGATTTTTTTTTTTTTTACAGAGAGGAAGGGAGAGGGATAGGGAGTTAGAAACATCGATGAAAGAGAAACATCGATCAGCTGCCTCATGCAAACCCCCTACTGGGGATGTGCCTGCAACCAAGGAATCGAACCTGGGACCCTTCCGTCCGCAGGCCGACACTCTATCCACTGAGCCAAACCGGTTAGGGCTGTACAGAACTTTTGATTGAGTTTTCCTATGTCTAAGTTTCCATATGGAGGGACACTAAAAAGATCACACAGTGACAACAAGAATATTACTAGCACAGCGACTGCCATAAGAAACAATAGAAACATTTTAATGTCCATCAGTAGCAGGCTGGTTAAATACTCTGGTGAATCTACACCAGGCTATGCAGCACCTAAGAGAATGCAGCCAGAGCTATTGTACCAACATGGACAGACTCTCAGGTTCAAATACACACACACACACACACACACACACACAAGTTGCAGAAAAATATAAGTGTGCATTCCCATTTATCATTTTTTAGAAACCAAACACTTACTTTATTGCTATGTGTGCCAATATTTGTGATAAATGCATAGAAAATGTCTTGAAAAGGAACACACGTAATTATCAACAGTTTAGCACAGGGTGGAGGGAAGTTTATAGGGGGGCTTTTGCTTTCCTCTCCTGCCCTATTATTAAATTTTTCATTAACAGTGTATGTATATATGACTTAGGTACTTTTAGTTAAATAAGAAAAAGGAGGGTAGGACCAAAAGAACTAAGAGGTGAAAAGACTAGAATGATATAAGGTATTTCAAATATAACAAGCAGAGACCTAGATATACACAACCTAATTAGTTTGATAGAAACGAAGGAAATTCTCACATGCAACCATATGCTGATTACAGAAAGCTCATGGAAACTACCCAAGCCCAAGATTAAAATACAAAATGGGTAATCAAACGCAAGTGCAGCTTCATACCCACAAATGAGAATTTAAGCCAAAAGAGTAAGTAAAAACAGAAACAAAAAGCTAAAATGTACATACACACAAGGAAATAATATAACAATAAAGAACAAAAGAAATGAACAAAACATAAAGAGGCATCCCCAAACAATATAGTGGTAATATAAAAAAAATTTTCGTGGAACTAGTGACAAATCATAATACCCAATATCATAATATGATAATCAAGTGAAAAATTAAAATGCTTAATTTAAATAAAGCAATTGAGAAAGTAGAACTAATTAACCGTGATTGTACCAACAGGAGAAACAGAATTATATTTTTTTCAAATGTACATAAGACCTTCACAAACAGTAGGTCCAATTCTATGGTCTTATCTGCAGCCATAGATCTATCTCAGCATCCATAACAGGGGACAACTAGACCTCCTACACCAGCAGTTCTCGACCTGTGGGTCACGACCCCTTTGGGGGTCCAACGACCCTTTCACAGGGGTTGCCTAAGACCATCGGAAAATACATATATAATTACATATTTTTTGTGATTAATCACTATGCTTTAATTATGTTCAATTTGTAACAATGAAAATACATCCTGCATATCAGACATTTACATTATGATTCAGTAGCGAAATTACAGTTATGAAGTAGCAACGAAAATAATTTTGTGGTTGGGGGTCACCACAACATGAGGAACTGCATGAAAGGGTCGCGGTATTAGGAAGGTTGAGAACCACTGTCCTATACCCTGATGGGATCGTAGAAGCATCCACTACCCCCTAGAGGTATTTTTGTCCTCCCCCGTGAGCCTCTAGATCAGAGGTTCTCAATGTGTGATCTGGGACTTCTGGGCGCTCCCCAGGATCACTTCACGGAGTCCAAAAGATCAAAACTATTTGCTTAAAAGTACAATGACGTATTTTGTCTTTTTCACTCTCATTCTTTCCCAAGTATACAGCGGAGTTTTCCAGAAGTACATGACACATGATAACATCATCTATGGCCAATGGAGGGTAAGCTTGTATCTACTACTGTTTTAAAATTTTCTCCGTTTCAACTTTTAATATACTAAATATCAGTTGATAGAAACCACATACATAAATCATTTGAGTCCTCAGTAATTTATAAATTGTAAGAGGATACTGAGGCCAAAAAGTTTGAAAATCCCTGCCCTTGATCCAACTATACTTCCTAGGAAATATAGAATCTAAAGGAGCAAGTTCAATGACACCATGAGGAAGCATCGACACACCCAGGAATCCAATTTATAGATGAAATGACATAATATTGGGGATTTGCTTTAAAATACCCAGGACAAAGGGGGGCGCATGGGGGAGTATCTATGGGTTCAGAATGAAATGGGATTGAAAACTGATCATTAGTAGAAATACCTGGGAATCTACATGGGGACATGAAGGAGCATTATGTAAGCCTCTCTACTTTTGTATAGAATTAATTTTATTGTCACAATACAGTTAAGAGAGAAATGAATGTAATATAGCCAATCATTTATGGTAATAGTTATATCAGGGAAAACATAACATAAAATAATAGACCATTTTTTAAAATAATGATAATATTAAAACACTTTTAAAAAACTAATGATGACAAAACAGGTTCTTCCATTAAAAATACCAATAAAACAGAAAAATACATTTTAACAAGGTTTAAAAAATAAAATAAAAAAACACAACTGAGGAAAAAGTATCATGTGGCGGGAACTCAAAGCCCTAGGAACCAGCCATGGGGGTGGCTGAGAACTACACTTGGGGAACCAAAATGCAGCAGCTACCAGAATCAAAAAACGCATTCGGGAAACCGTTGGCATCTATTCCTGAAAAGATGAAGGGTGGCATTACAAACATCAATCAAGATTAAACTGGGGTTTGAAAGAAGACTACAGTAAAATGATAACACAATTAAGAACATCCCAGAAGTGCTGTCAAAAGCAGAAGTGGTTCTGTAACAACACATCCCATCAATGAAACAAAGAGTGGAGAGAACTACAGTAATCTAGGGGAGAAGCCAAGCACGTGACAATGGGAAACCTAAACTTCAAATTGTACAATTGCAAAGCCGGAGGGGGGGGGGGGGGTGCGCGCGGCTATAAAACCTGAATTGAGAAGTAGAAGGAAACCGTGCCCTGGGAGGAAACAGTTCTCTTAGATGCTTCAAAACTTAGTTTGGAGAGGAAAGGTGCTCATAGCATGTCTTCCAGAGCCCAGGGCCTGTCTGTCTCCTAGGAAATGTCTCCTTCATGCACTGAGATAGGAAAATGGGTCCCATTTAAGGAAGCACAACAAATGAGCCTTTTCTCTGGCTTCTCATCTTAGACCTCAGCCATAGGCATCATCCCGCAGAACCAAAAGCAGAGGATTCCAGGTAGTCTTTACCTGCAAAGCTGCCGCTTCAGAGCGCCTGAGACAGAAGGACCTAAATGTGCCCAACGCCTGCAGGGATCATTTATTGCTCACACCCCTCACTGACAAATTTCACTTCTAAAATTACTTCTGAGCAGCAACTGAGCTTAAATGCCAACTCCCAAAGATAAATAAAGGGGCACTAACGGGAAGGGCTGCCTTCTTGTGGGGAATAAGAATCACAGATCAATGAGAACCTTATAGAGTGTGAAAGCAAAGACAAAGCTATTAAGAAGGAAAGAAAAACTGTGCCTGAGCTTCTCCCAGTTCAGCGTGAGAAGGGAAGGCTGGGAATGGGGAGAGGGCGGAAACACAGCTGCTCTTCTTCCACCGCGAGAATCCCAAACTGCTGAGATTGTGCTAAGTGAAACCAGCTAAACACAGAAAGAAAACAACACGGCATGATCTCACTTACAGGTGCAATCTAAGCAAGTCAAATGCCCAGAAGCAGAGAGTAGAGTGGTGGTTACCAGGGGCAGGGCTGGGGGAAATAGAGATGTCGCTCGATGGGAACAAAATTACAGTTATGTAGGATGAATAAGTCTAGAGATCTAATATACAGCATGATGACACTAGCTAATACCATATTGGATACTGGAAATTCGCTGTGTCTATCTCGGGTGCTCTCATCATACACACACAAATGGTAACTATGTAAGGAGATGATACACTACATTAGCTTGATTGTAGTAATCCTTTCACTGTATGCATTATATATTATATATCAAGTCATCATGTATCCCTTAAATATATAAAATTTTATTATAAATTATTTTTAAAAAACAAAACTTGCTGGTATAAGTAATTAAACATTTAAACACGTGTACATAGAAATAGTGCTTGCTGATCAATGTGGCTTGGTAATATTGCAGAATGATGCCTTTTTGTAGAAAGAAGCTGGTTACCATAAGAATAAAATAAACGGGGTGGGGAGGAGAAGGAACAATGCCATTGAGCAATGGTCTGGATTCTGCAGTCATAATTGGAAAGACATGTTGAAACAACTATAAAAATTAAGATGACAGAAGATGATCCAAACGTTACTCCAAAAATAAAAGAACTTAATGATTACCTCATGGTGGGGGAGAGGGAAGTTCCTGACTGGATCAGAAAGCAAAATTTATTACACATGAGCAAAATGTGAATATTAAAAGATGTATATAGGTTTTTTTAATTACAAAGTAAGAATGACTAGATTGTGAGTGTATGAGTAAAAATTCACTTGACAAATTACATTTGGTCATTATAAAATGTTAAAGGCATACTAAGAACTAAAAACCAAAGAATGTTGATTATTTTTCAAATAATAAATGTCAATGAAATATGTAAATAAAAACTGATTGCCAATGAAGAGAATGTGATAGAATCTCTGTTGTAATGATTTGCCATTCAACTGTGTTGTTAGAGTACAGAAATCAAGTACACTAAAAAGCAAACACATGGATCTGAACAATAAATTGATAACTGAATTAATAAAAATTAGAAAATAAAAAGAGAATGTTCCTCTTTTTTAAAAAAAAAGAAATAAAGTAATAATTAAGATTATACTATATGCTTAAGCACAAAGAAGAAATTATTATGGAAGTCAAATTATCTGATCACAATATAATAAACATGGGTTAAGAAAAGGCAGATGAAAAAGTTTTGGGGAGTGATAAATAAGATCTGTTTTTTTCAAAACACTAACAAAATAGAAAATCCTAAGGTAAATTTAAACAAGAAACATAAAAAACACAACTGCACAATGTTAGAAAGGAGAAATAACAATAAGATGAAGGAAAGTCATTTGAGAATGCTATGCATAGTTATATACCACTAAATTGATTAATCTAATGGTAATTTATGATTTTCTATTTAAGTTCAAAATTCCAAGCCAATGAGAAATATAAAACTTACACAAATCAATAACTGGAGAGAAAACAAGCAATTATTAAAAAAAAACAACTATACACACAGACAAATATACTCACAATCCTTCCAAATCCGAAAAATCTACAATAAATTTAAGTGCAAGAATTTTGCTAAGCACTGCAAAGTAATTCTAAGCCTGGGGGGGAGGGGCGGCATGTGATATATTTCATCCTGAAAGGCATCATTCCCCAATCATTAAAATTTCCTAAGGATTGTATACAAAAGGAAATTCTTCTGAAGTTTCATTTTTTAATGTGGGAAAAAGATATATAACATGATACTAGTCCATTAAGTGTAACCCTTTTCTCCCAAAACAAGTTTACAAATACAGAATGGGGGAGAAATATTTAGCAGCAGCATGAGTTTCCAACAGCTCAAAAGAGTAACAACACTCCCACTGATTGGCCACATACTCCTGTGCTAGTTACTTAGACTACCTCAGCTCATATAATCCTCTTGACAACTCTATAAGGGAAATACTATTTTTACTTCCATTTACAAATAAGGAAACTGAGGCAGAGAAAGGATAAATAACTTGAAAGTCACTGAACTTCCAAGTGATGGAGCCAGATTCATATCCAATCTCTCCTCTCTCTTGCACTGTCACTTTTTTATTAAATATGTGGGTAATATTTTCATGATGCATTCCCAACAAAATGATTTAAGCACGATATCCTGAAAAGAGCTTTGAAACCTGCTCAGCTGACTAGCTACATCATCTAGGACAAATTGTGGTACCGTTCTGGGTGTTTCCTTTTTTCTTTTCTTGTTTCTTTTCTTTTTTTTTCTTTTTTCTTTTTTTTAATTTAAATTTTTTTGACATTTCTAAAACTTATGAAGTGATCACCCCAATAAGTCTAGTTAGTACCCACCTAACATACATTGCTATTACGATATTATTGACTACACTCCTAAGCGGTATGTAGAACCCAAGAGCTAACTCATACTAGGTTTTATTCATGTGTTCTATTTAGGGAATATACTTATTAGTTGAATTGTAATGACTGTCTATTACAATCACAAAATTGATTAATTACCTACCCACTGTCTTCCCCACAACTCTGTAACGTCGTCAAGAATAGAAATTTTACAGTTAAAACTAAACGCAGGTGGAGCTCAGTTCAAAATGTCATTCCACCTTTACACGACTACTCTGTCGCCATGGGTGAGCGACTTACTCTCAGTAAGCCTCAGTGTCCCCACCAATAAATAAATACATAATTAAAAGTTTCCGTGAGGATTATATAAGCTGAGACATGAAAAGCATGTAGCACTGACTTAGCACACACAATGTGTTAAGTAAATAGCTAGCCAGACAACCTGAAATTATGGCCTAAACCAGGGATCAGTAAATTAAGGCCCAAATCCAGGCCAATCAGTTTTTATATGGCCCATCGGTTAAGAATGGTTTTGTATTTTTATTTTTATTTTATTAAATTTATTGGGGTGACACTGTTTATCAAAAGTATACAGGTTTCAGGTGCACAATCCCACAACACATCATCTGTACACTGTATTGTGTGTTCACCACCCCAAGTCAGGTCTCCGTCCATCACCATTTATCCCCCTTATATCCTCCTCCACCTCCCCTCCCACCAGCAATCACCACACTGTTGTCCGTATCTATGAGTTTTTCTCTCTTTTTATTTTCTTTTTTGTTCAATCCCTCCAACAGCACCCCTTCCAGCCTGCTCTCTATCTGAGTCTGTCTCTATTTTACTTGTTACTTCATTTTGTTCATTAGATTCCACATATGAGTGGAATCATATGGTATTTATCTTTCTCTGACTGGTTTATTTCACTTAGCATAATGTTCTCCATTGGGAAAAAATATCCAAAGAATAGTAATAATATTTTGTGATACATGGAAATTATATGAAATTCAAATTTCATTGTCCAAAAATAAAATTTTATTGGCTCACAACCACACTCATAGTAACTATGGTTGCTTTCACACTACAGTGGCAGAGCTGTGTAGTGGTGACAGAGACCATATGGCCTACAAAGCCGGAAATATTTACTCTCCAGCCCTTTCCAGAAGAAGTGTGCCAACCCTTGACCTAAACAATTATTGGACAAAGGTAAGAAGCCAAGTATTTGTAAATCAATCATTTGTTTCCTGTGAGTATAATGTTACAATTGGAGACTCTATTCCTGGAAGCCCATATCCTACTATAAAAATACTGAAACTGCTTTTAGGAAAAAATAAATACAAATGTATGTGTTGGGTCACAACCCCCTCGAATTTCCCAGGTATAAACTGAAACTGGCCCCCCATGTGGAGGGCAGGGAGAGACTGAAGAAGAGGCAGGCCACTCTAAATTGGTAGGTGGCATTTTTAACAAGTAAGGGAACTTACGCTCATCTTGGGTGACCGAAAGACCAGCAGGTTTTCCACACCCACCCACCACACTCTTAAAAGTTTATGTAGAGGCCTTAACTGGGTTCAATCACATACACCATCCAGATGGTCTCAACACCACCTTTCTCAAGACCGTATTCTAGAGCAGCTTCTAGCCTGAGGAAAGCAAGCAAAATCTACATTTCCAAGGGGGGGGCGGGGGGGAGGAGCCTCCAACTGCCCAAGTCAACTGGTGGTTATATCCCCCAACAGTATGATTTTTCAAGCACTTATTATATTGAAAGAAACAATGGGAAAGCTATGCCATATATATATTTCTTTGGGGGGATTTGTCTGAATGGCTGAGTCTGGCTGAGGCCTGTAGTTACAGTCATCTATGGAGGGGAGGCTCCTTCTCCCTTGATCAATCTCCTCTCTGGTAGCAGGTATCTTTTGCTGTTCTGCGGACCATGCAAAATTATGGTCCTTTGTCCATCTCATAACCTGAACGCATACCAATGGCTCTAAGTGTGTATCTAGGACAAATTCCCAAGCAAGAGAAATGACCAGAAAATCTTCTTCAATGCACCTTTGCTCCTCCATTTCAAAAAGATGCTGATGGCTTAGCTCCAATACCTCCTCATGTCTTTAAGATCAAGTTCACATTCATGAATATGGCGCATACAACCCTAAGGACTGACTGCCTACTGGTTCTCAGCTCTTTTCTCACTTCCTCCTCCCTAAACTCCAGGCACTGGTGACACTAACTCACAGTGGCACGTCATTTCCTGCCTCAGGGAGCCCTTGCTCTCAGACTGTCCACCCGATGTAGCATGCACTCTATATTACCCAACCCCTACACAAACCAGCTTCCATCATCCATGGAGCCTGAGGAGCTCCTTTTAGTCCTAGTACATACTAGTGCGGTGATGAAATAGGATACCCAACTTCTACATCACTGCAGAAGATGAAAGTAAGTGAAATTATTCTGATTCCATATAACAGAAGACGAGGGGGTACGAAAGAAGAGGGTGGTAGGGCAATAACAGATGATGTCAAAGTAAAACCAAAAGATAAAGTTTGACAACAAAAGGGCATGGTTTAAACTTACGAGTTAAAAAAAAAAGAAAAGGTATTGAAAATGGATGAAAATAGAAACGTATGTTGCTTACTAAAGATGCAACACAATCGATCAAAAGCAAAATGCAGAGATGGGCTTTCTTTTATGTGAGGAGAGAAAGGCATCAAAAGTTAGACTGGAAGATTCCAGGGAAACTGATCCGTCTTGACGAGAAAAGTTTTGTTCTCTTTGTAAAGAAAGAGCAAAACAATGAAAGAAAGTGGAAGAACTCAGAGATGTTCTGCATGCTCTGCCCACGTCAAGGTCTTCATCAGAGCTGCTTGGGGCACCTGAGTCACTGACAACAGAACCTCTCTCCACACATCACATCATCGTGAGAAAATCCTGCAAATGAAAGACTATGAATTAAAATCCGGGCTACCTACAGTCTATTTAGCTCTATCATAGGAATCTGTAGGGAGGAATTTGGGGAATGAGTTTATACCTCAAAGAGTAATATTAATGTGATTTAGTAACAAAAAGATTAACTTGGGCCTCCACACTCAAGAGAGTTTCTGAGCCCTTGCTTCTCCTCCTGCCTCTGGCCACATCAGGGCAGATAATAAATCATGCAGTTACATTGTCCTCAGGGGGTCACCTGGTCTATTCATCACTATTGCAGTCGGGAAGGGCTCATGGACTGGGGAGCGTGGGAAATCAAGGTCCAGTCAGGACCTACCATGTGCTGCCGAGCAGCCTCCGTTCCCAGCTGTGTCCTTCTCCCACTTGCTGAATCGACCGCGCCCCCTCCTCTGAGTGGGCAGAGATGCCTGGGCTGCTTTAAGCAGTCTCTGCACACGGCCTGGCTCTTGGTGGATGCTTAGGAAAGCTCTGGTGAATTGAACAGGAAACAAAACTCACCCAAGAAATACCATATAAATGAACAAATGGAGAAACGTTCAACCTCAAAGAAATACAAACATAATTATATCATCACCTTGCACTCATGTAGTGTAAATACTGCTAATTTCACGAGTACAAGGTGACTACTGCTTGATACAAACACACAAGCAAAGCCATGATAAAATTCACCAAGCATTTGTTTACATTGTACAATTTATATAAATTCTCAAGTTGGGAAAGCAATTTGTCAATTTGTATAAATACCCGTATGTTTATATGTGTTGGTCTAGTGACCCAACTGCAGTGGCATATCCTAAAAAACTCATTCTTAAAACAAGAAAAGCCATATGTACTGCAAAGTTTATTCCTGTGTTTTCTATAATAGCAAAACGATAGAATGAACAGGATTATTTAACAAAAGAAAACTGGTTAGGTAAATTATTAAACACCAACTCAAATTCAACAGAATAGAGTTTACTGACTCATGTAAAATAATTATTTTAAATATAATAATATGGAGAAATCTTTGTGCTATAAAGTTAATTCAATAAATTTAAAATATGACACTAAAGTTTAGCTGTAATTAAAACCATGTAGCTCTGTCAGCGTGGCTCAGTGATTGAACATCGACCTATGAACCAGGAGGTCACGGTTTGATTCCCGGTTAGGGCACTTGCCCAGGTTGTGGGGCGTACAGGAGGCAGCTGATCAATGATTCTCTCGCATCATTGATGTCTCTACCTCTCTCTGCCTATCCCTTCCTCTTGAAATCAATAAAAATATATATTTTTTAAAAAAACACATGTAAAACTTCATATAAGTATAGACAGAATTATGTGTATGTTTCAAGAAAATACTATGGATGACTATGGGTGAATTTTTCACGTTATCTTTACTATTATTGTAATATTGTCTATGATTTTTTATTACAGTGATATAATTGAGATATAAAATTATATTAGTTTTAGGGTATAACGTAATGATTTTATAAATATTGTATCTATAGTGAATAGATTACCACAATCGGCTGTGTAATGAATTTTTAAAATATAATTAAAACTTCTCTAATTTTATTTCATTGGAACAAGAGAAGGGAAAGCTGCTCTTTGCACATCCTTTTGATCTGTAAAACTTTTCATTACTTTTTTATACTGTTGTATGTAGAACACAATTAAAACAGCAAAAAAATATTACTACTTAGGGGCAAGAAATGAATAAAAAAGATTTTCTCCATTAAATATTAGAATATGTTCAAAACATATAAACAGTAACAATGGCTTGCTTAAAGCCAAGCCAAAACCACTGATGCAGAAGAGGCACCCCAAATGTAGATCCAAATTTTTAAAGAATTAAATAAGTGGGAAGATAAAATGTAATATCATACAGTATAACAAAAAACCAAATAACAAAATGGAGAAAAATTAGCTTAGATCCATATCCAATCTAAATTTAGTAACAAAAAAAGGTAGCTATAACAAATCAAACATAGGGAAAACTAGAATAAAACAAAATAACATTCTTCTCCCAAAAAAAGGATTTTTAAAGTTTTTGTAATAGAAAAGATTTCAAAGGAAAGATAACTATTCTTACCAGGTGTAGTTGTAATTAGTACATGTAATTTTATAAATATTATCAACATTTATGAAGACTAGAAGACCCTAACTAAAGGGAAAACAATAGCATTAGGAAACTCAGACATAAATATTAATACACACACATACACTCACAAATAGCATATATATAAATACCTCATTCAAAGGGAAAATATTCCACAGTCTCCAACACAAACATGAACATGTGTATGAACAGAACTCCTTCAGTAAGTAAATAACCAAAAGTGAATTTAATGTGTTAGTAATTAAATAAATGCAAATCAAAACAGGGGGTGTACTCTTTAAAATTTATTTAATTGGAAAAACAAAAAATTATGAAGCCCAATTTTGGCAGGGAGATAAGTAAATTGGCTCAATACTTTGGGAAGAAAATCTAACTAGTTGTATCAAGAGTAACTAAAGATGTAAGAATAATAACCCAATCATATAAATGTATGTAAAGAATTCAAAAGAAGAAAAAAAGAGTTTGCTTGGGGGTTTTTTTTCTGTATATATGTTATGTGTGTGTGTATGCTAGGCATAAAATCATTTAGTTATTTCTAAAATACAGAAATGACCTAATATCCAGCAATGGGAAATGGAAAAGCAATAAAGGTATATTTTCCGGGGTCTATTACGGAGTCATTATGACCATGTAAGAGCAGGAAAGAACATTTGCAAAATAACATGAAGTGAGAAAAGCTGAAAAAACTGAATATCCATAATGACTACAACCAAGTAAAAAGCTCTATTTGTTTAAATAAAGATGGGACGAGGACAAGGAGCGATGAAAATAATTCATATATTTTAATAAACATTTATAATGTAAATTTTTAATACTTTTGCAGAATGAAGGGACACAGAGCAAATATACCATTTTAAACCCTTCAGGGCCAGCCTCTAGGAACCATTCAAGCAGTTAATACCCACAAACATGCTATTACCTAAATTACCTCACCTAGTGGTGAAGGCCAAATGGTACCTGGTCCAAGGGTCCCCAGGAACATGCTCTAGAATTATTTACAGGGGTGCCCACTAATGATTATGGGTACACAGTGTAAGTAGACTCAGTCAGGGTGGTCCATCACTGCAAAAACACCTTCCACAACCATCTTGCCCAGAACCACTGGCCAGACACTGAAACACACATAGGTCTTTAAGATACCAGATAACAACGCAGAGGTTTCGCTAAAGTAGCACCCTTATTCAGAGAAAAACCTTTCTGTCGTTATCATCAAGGGGCTATGAAAAGCTTCTTTGGAAGAAAATGCTTTTCAACAAAAGGCATTGAGTTAAAGACATTTGTGCTGCCCTGGCTCATGTGGCTCAGTTGGTTGAGCATCGTCCCATGCATGGAGAGGTCACAGGTTCGATTCCCGGTCAGGGCACATGACCGGACTGTGGGCTTGATCCCCAGTAGGGGACATACAGGAGGTAGCCGATCGATATTTCTCTCGATATTTCTCTCTCTCATGGATGTTTCTCTCTCCCTTTCCCTTCCTAAAAAATCAATTAAAACAACAACCACCACCAAACACTTCAAGAAATCGGTAGCTTTCTCAAAACATTTTCTGAAGAAATATATATGTGCAAGTAAGCAGCGGTATTATTCAACTGTTAACTCACTGGGAAAAAAACAAATGCCTATATTTCTTTAAGGAAGATAAGATAGAGGAGTTTCTATCATAGTACTATAAACCTCTTGAGTGCAGGGACATGGTCTTATTTTTCTTTATAACTCTATAGCCTACCAGCACATTATTGGGTGGGGGGTGGGGAGGGAGGGTGGGAGGATGGATGGATGATGGATGGATGGATTGATGGATGGATGGATGGATAGGTGGGAGGGTGGCTGGATGGGTGAATGGGTGAATGAATAGGTGGGTAGATGGACGGATGGATGAATATATGGATGATTATTAATCCTATTCCCTAAGGATCTGCTCAAACCACTTACACATATCAGTGGGTTACAATGGTAGGAACAGTGGTGTTCTTAATACAAGCCAAGCAAGAGAGCAAACAAAAGACTTGTAATGTCAGCCCATGAAAAAAATAAATGGATCGTTTGTGAGATCTTTCAAAGAAAAACTTCAGGGTTTCTTGCCTTCTAAATTAAACTTAAATTCCTGGGTCATTTGATCAGGAAAAAGCAGTATAATGAAGTGCTTGAATGAGTCATTCTTGACAAAGAAGAGATGTCTCACAGCCCAAGCCAACTTGGCTGCAATGGCAGCTGCAGTCTAGCAGAGGTTTGCAAAGTGTGCCCAGGACCAGCAGCATCGGCATTGACTGGGAGCTGTTTAGGAAGATAAATTCCCAGGCCACACCCAGACCTGGGATTCAGAAAGGATGGGTAGGGCCTGTGATCTGTGTTTAAACAAGCTCTCCAGATGATGCTAAAGCCAGCTCAAGTGTGAGAATCTATGCAGGCAGCACATAAATGAAGAGAACTCCACACTTAGTTCTGACCCATGTTTCCTGTTTTAATAGGAAGAAGGGTAGCAAAATAACATTTCTCTGAAGTAAAACACAGATCTTCTGGGTGAAATGCAGACATGAAAACTCATTTGACACTGTAATTCTCAGTCATACCTCCTGCAGAAACCAGGAGCAAAGGGGTGTGCCAATCTCAGGCTGACCCATCTTCGCAAGCTACAGAAGCTCGAGTATGGTCAATCATGAGGCTCTTCTTTCTTCGAGTTTTGTGTTGCCATTAGTCACTTACTGCTAGTCAAGACACCTCAGAGAACATTCTGGAGGTTCAAAGTTGGCTTCTTCTCATATCTCCCTCATACAGGGCCAAGTTTAATAGGTATATGCAAGATCAACAGCGAGCAAGGAACATAACTCAAAGATTAAGGAAATGACAATAGGAAACTGAAGATCTTTCCTTTCTTGCAGCAGTGCCCATCTTCTCCTCATACTCATTTTGTTTTTTCTGATCAGAGAGCAGAAAAAGAATTAGTATTTGGTGAGGACTACTATGTGCGTATTCCTCACTATCCCAGACCATATCCATTTGGAGTTGGTATTTTTCATCCGTTTTATGGATGAGGAACAAGGCTATAATACGTTAAGCAACAGTCTCCAGGACACACACTATTAAGTAGCATAACCAGGTTTTAACCTCAGGTGGGCTTGGGGTCTCCAAGATCACCCCCAGTCAATGTGGTTATGGTTTATTGCAGTAAAAAGAAACTGAGCAAAAGCAGCAAAGTGAATAGGCACATGTACCAAGTTTTGGAGGAAATCAGGCACAAGCTTCCAGAGTCCCCTCCCCGTGGAGTCACTCAGAATGCACTTAATTCCCCCAGGAAGGAAGGAGTCGTGGCAACACATGTGAAACATCTTCTCCCAGGGAAGCTCATTACAGACTCCGTGCCCAGGTCTTTTATTGTGGGCTGCTCACACAGGCCTACCACACACCAAAACCCGAGTCCCAGAAGGAAAGCAGGTGTTCAGCATAAACCATACCATCTGCACAAACACTTTAGGCACAGTAAGCCACTGTTACCAGCTAGAGAATGCTGGGAAACCTCCTGGAATCCAAGTGCTCAGATGCCAGCCAAGGGCCAACCTTGCACGGACAACAGTCTCCGGCCTGCTAGGTGGCGTCTTTTTTGCACACATCAAGCAAGCCACGTGCAGCCATAAACTTCTTCCTCAAACACCTCCCTGAAAACCCGAGGAGCTCTATAGCAGTTCTTCAAGGACTCCATCCCCCAGTGTCTGGATTTCCTTTCAGAACTAGTCTCTGGTCAGCAAAACTCGCCCAACTGTCACAATTGTACCACGGGATTTTAATTTATGGACATGACTGACAACAGAGAGGCTAATGCTATTAAAAGATTCTTATTACTTACATTTCCCGAGAGAAGGGGGCATACCATACCACAAGGCCACCTGGGACACACCAGGAGTTGTCAAGAGACAGAAGGAGGAGTGAGAAGAAAGCCTAGGCCACAGCCTGCATTGGGGAAAGCAAGGCGGGGCAGGCAAGCAGCTTAGAACTGACTGGGTTGAATAATTCCAGCACGCTTGTCCCACTTGCCTGGTGCCGGGCCCTGGGTGATTTAGGGCAGGGGGAATATTGACTTGGTGAGTGAGGGTTAGGTAAGGAGGTGGTGAGCTCTGAATTGCAGCGGAGAGGGAAACCACTTTGGCCAATAGTGATTAAGGCTGCCAAATAGATACAGAATCTACAAAAACAAAACAAAACAGAACATCAACCCATGGTGTGTCCCCTGCCCTAAACCTAGCCCACCCTGCCAACCAACCTTCCCTGCCCCACAGCTTCCCAATACATGGACAGTGCTCAGCATAGAGCCCGGCCAAAACCAAGTGTCAAGAAACATAGGCTTATTCATTATTATTTTATGGCTACTCATGAAATAAGGATTAAGATCACAGGCTCCGGAGTTTCACAACCTAGGTCCAGATCCCAGCTCTGTTACCTTGGGTGCATCATCTAAAGGTTTTAGAAATCACTCATCTGTAAATGGGGTTAATCGTGGTACCTACCCACGGAGTTGTTATGAGGATATAATATGGTAATGAGCATAAAGTTCAGAGCAGGTGCCTACCACAGACCATATACTCTAATACCAGCTACCATTATTACCTCCCCATTTACCCCCTTGACCCCAGGCCAGAGTTAGGCAAACACATGTCTACATCAGCTCACATCCCGAGGACCTACAAACGGGGGTCTTGCCAGAGGCCACTATAGTATATCCAGATATAGGGACAGCCAGCTCTTATCCATCTCCTGATCCATTTAATTCCTTAAAAACTTTCCTCCAATAGGACCATATACATCTGAGAGTGCTGGGCGTTGAAGGGTGCTAGTGTTTTGCTTGTCACTCTACCAAGATATCACTCTTTAACTCAAGGGAGTAATTAAAATGGAGAAAACTGAATTTGCTTTAGGAAATGAATAAAATTTAGAGCTGGAAAGAAGAAAGAAGGTTATATCCAAGAACCGAAATTACAGATGAGAAAACAGAGGTGCAGAGGAGTTAAATGACTTATCCAGGACACAGAGATGAACAGAACTTTTCCTCTGGCCCCCTCCCCCGCCCACCACTACCACCACTCATGTCCCCAGTAGTAAGCACCATGCCAGCAGCAGGCTTGGTTTCATCACATGCATTAATCTCTATATCAACCTCTTTTCCCAAAAACCTACTTGTCCCCTCTTCCTCCAATTCCAATATTATACCTTCTGGAGAATAGCATTATTTGACCTTGTAGATCCAAAAACTTTTTTTTAAAGATTCCATGTCCCCTTTTCCAAGGTGGGGAAAATTTTTTCACTGAAGGGTCTTATGATAAACCAAGAAATTTGCAATTTCAAATACCTATTCAACTAGGACCACAGACCAAGCCAAGTGACCTTAGGCAAGTTACTACACTCCTATGACACTGAGATTCCTCATTTTTATAAAATGGGCATCATATCTAATAAAAACTACTTCACAAGGTTATTTTTATTAGTAAATAAGAGAATAGATACAATAATGCTGCATATCCCTAGAACACTGCATTGATAGGAGAAGCCAGTATGTTTCTTATCAATACACACCAAAAGAAAGTAAAACATTATTCCTTTTTTAACTGCACATGAACAAACAACACATTATTGTATTATTCACTTGTTATTTCTGTAGCTGATTTCCCAGCTTTTATTCTTTCCTTTTATAAAAGGAGCAAAAGGAAATCAAGGAAATAAGAATACTATTTTCTGACATAAATTAAACTCCCCATCCAAACAAAGAGACTAGCCAGCAACATATGGGTTTGCTTTCTCAATCTTCCTCCTCACCCCTGGGGAAAATCAACCATATGGTGGGAAGGAATCGTTGGCTGGGTATTGCAATAAATGGGGGCCAGCCTGGACTTAAGCTCTGGTGGAAGAAAGACCATGGCATTTGCAAAAACCAGAAATGATGTCACTGTGGACATTCTTATCCCAGCTCTGCTCCACCAACTGAGCCAAGAAAGTAGGGTGTTTAAACTAAAAAAGGCCAAGGGGGTACTGGTGTAAAATCTGACTCCTGCGAACAATTTAAGTAGGCGGTGATTAAAGACAAAAATGCATTCTGTCCAGGACTTTGGGTGTATGGATGCTACTTACACAACCAGGCCCTGTGTAAAGAGAGGCTATTCAATGCCTGGGAGGTGACAGCAGTAAGAGGTGTGGCCTCTCCAGCCACCTCAGAAACAAGGACAAGCCTGAGCTGAACCCACCAATCAAGACCTACTCAGAGCACAGATGAGCTATCATTCCACACCCACTATCAGGACTGAAGGGAAAAGGCAATACCAAACACAGGTAAAGAGCAACCAGAACCCTCCTGGGCTGTGGACAGAAGTCTAAAGTGGTACAATGACTTAACAAAACTGTCTAGTAGTACCTTTAAGAGTTCAACATCTACCCTGTGACAGTAATTCCACTCCTCAGTATCTATTCAAGAGAAATTAAAACTTAGGTGCACACAATCTTACTCAAAAACATTCTACTTGTAGCTTTATTCCTGATAGCCCAAAACTGGAAATGGCCGGGTGCCCATCAATCAGAGAATGGATAAATAAACTGTGATATATCCACATATGGACTATTACTCAACAGAGAGGAACAAAACTCCAGATGGGTCAGCAAATTATACCTGCAGACCAGCCACCGGTCATTGCTAATAAAGTTTTATTGAAACAGAGCCTCACCCAGTTATTTGCATATTGTCAGACACCTTGTGACTGGCAGGCCTAAAATATTTGCTATTTGCTTCCTTAAGAACAAGTTTGCAAACCCCTGACAAACATAAATGCAAAAAAAAACAACAAAAAAACATGTTGCTGATTGAAGGGGAAAAAACAGAAACAAAAGAGTATATATTGCATGATTTCATTTCTGTGAAGTTCTAGAACAGGCAACACTAATCTACAGAGAAAAATATCAGAATAGTGCTTGTTTCTGGTGGATGTGGAGGACTGACTGAGAAGGGGCACAAGCGAATTTTCTGGATGACAGAATTGTTCCATATATTGATGAGGTGTGGGTTACACAAATGTATGCAGTTTGTCCAAAGTGATCACACGGTACAGTTAAGATCTGTGCATTTCACTCTATATGTAAATTACACCTCAATTTAGAAATACCAAAAATATATATATTTTTCAAGAAACAGATATGCAGAATCTCAGGTCTAAACTTGGCCCTCTATTTCTTCTCTTTGGACGCTTTGCATCCTTAGCTTCCCATTTGAAATTCAAGTTCAAGCTCATCTTGTGCAGCTGCTTTTTCTTAATTCCCAGATGTTCCTAATGACCAAGCCTCAGACCTCTTGGGAGCCCTCAGAAGACTTAGCTTTTAACTTATTTCATCTACAAGCATAGCTCGGAGATATTGTGGGTTCAGGTCCAGACCACCCCAATAAAGCGAGTACTGCAATAAGGGGAACTGTAATCTTTTTGCTTTCAATTTGTGAAAACAAACAAAAAAAAGCAACATCTGAGAAGTGCAATTAAAGGAAGCATGCCTGTGCAGTCTTTGTCCAAACAGTCCTATGGAACATGCCCAACATAGAAGCTCAAAGCAAAGATGCTCTGGTTGAGGCAAAGGTGAGGCTAGACCATCTCTTCTCCCGACTCCCCACTCAAGACATCCTATGAGTGTCCCCCTCACAGCCTGGTCACAGAATCAGTGACCCACATACTTGCTTTCTCCCTGCACGAACTACTAGACCACAGTGACTGGTCAGCTCTCATGGACAAGCTCTCTTCCTTCCCTCTCTCTGACTGCCCTTCTGTCCAGAGACTGAGATTGCAGACTAGCCGGTCCCCAGCTCATGGATCCCTTTGGTCGGTACACACCAGGCCTGCTACCCCACAGCTCTGCCGGCAGGAACGTCTGAGTGAAGGACCATGAGAAAGCCTGTCACCCAAGGAGCTTTAAGCCCTTTTGTACACACTTCCCCTCTTTCTTGTTTCAAAACCACTTTTTTTTCTACAGTACCGTGGAGCATGAATCAAAACACACATACTTAATATACCAAGATGTATTATAAACTAGGCTGCCCCTCGGAAAAACCTACATTGTCTCTCTCCCCAAGCCCACTTCTTCTGAGATACTCTTGCATCCAAAGACCCACTGATGTGTCCAGAGCTTTGCTGAGGACATTTCAACATATAAAGTGATGTGGCTCTGAACGGGCTGTACCAGCCGTTTCCCAAGATAGAGCCGGACCACTGCAACCTACTTGCAGGTCAGCATCGCCTGACTTTGAAGTGCAAACTATACTCTCAAAAGGACAGAGAATTCCACAGTGGAAAATGGTTTGAGCGGGGGATATATTAGGAAACAGTTTATTTATATGCTTTCTTTAAAAATAAAATTACTGAGCAAACGAAAACTAACAAGAATGATCTAAATAAACAAAGCAAACAAAAGTGAGCCTGTCCCTGGCAAGTTTCTCCAGGTCTTTATTCCAGACCTTCTTACGGAATGAGTCATTTTAAAGTATCTACTAAGACTTGGAGGTGTCCTCCCTTTGTTGTGTCCTCTGACTGGGTCCATTTGTCAGATATTTAAGCTTCCCTTTTTAAAAAAGGTGAAGGAATTAAGAAAAATAAACTCATAGAAACAGATAACTGTGTGATTACTAGAGGGAAAGGGGCTGAGGGGAGGCAGAGATGGTAAAGGGGGGATAAATGGTGATGGAGACTTGACTTAGGGTAGTGAACACATAATCTATACTAATAAAAGGGTAATATGCTAATTAGACCGGACATCTTCCGGACGTCCTTCCGGACAAAGCCATGGTGGCGGGGGCCGAGGCAGAGGTGGTTAGGGGTGATCAGGCAGGCAGGGGAGAGCAGTTAGGAGCCAGCGGTCCCGGGTTGTGAAAGGGATGTCCGACTGCCGGTTTAGGCCCGACCCCTGCGGTACACATTACTAACTTTTAAATTTATATTTATAAATTACTTAATTTTTGCCTACTGTTATGAATTTATTATATGTCTATCACAGTAATGAGCAAGTTGGGTGATACTGTGCTTTAACAAACCTGATATATAAAACTTCACTCTATAATAAAGTAAACTAAAAAATACAAAATAAGTAAATAAATAAATAATAAAAGACAAAATCCAGAGAAAACAGGAAGGGGGCCTGGGAAGCAGAGGTGGGGGCAGCTGTCTGCTTGTGTGTTTACCTTCAGGAAGAAAAAGAAAAGAAAAGAAGAGAAATACAGGCTCTGTCCAGGGGAGGAGTTGTAGGCCGCAGCAAGCCCAGCCTTTCCTGAGTTAGGGCCATATTTGTTTTCCCATTATAGCATCATTCTTGACTGACATGACCAGGTAGCTAAGTCTGTACAGGCCCAAATGCCACTTTCATTTGGTACTGGCCAGAGAAATCATAGCTATAAATCCCTTCGTTAGGGTCCTGAGTTTGGAGCTTGGCTGATCGCCCCTCCTTTCCACCACGCTCCCAAGGTTGATGCGCGCCCAAAAGCTAATGCAAAGGCAAAGTGAAATCTATCACTTGCTGCATGGGACTTACGATCAAGCTCTAAAGGTTTCTCCCACCCACAAAGTCCAAATCCTAAACATGAGCTCTAACACTCCCTGCTTAAAATACGAGAGCATGGAGTGCCCACAGGAGAGAGCAAAGATAGTTGGACCCACCCCAGGAGGAGGGGCCCAGCTCAGTTTAGAGCTGCAACATGGGTGAGAGAAGGCAAAGGAGGACACTCTTTTAGGCACGAGGTTTTCACACGCCATGACCCAGGCCACCATAAGCCTGGCCCCATCCAGGTCCTAGAGTCTAACCCAAGGACACAAGCGTTCCCTCCTCTTGGAGCAAGGGTGGGGGGATGGAGCGGGATGCAACGTTAGCTTCTGGTTCAAAATAACAAAAGGAAACTAGCCAGAAAATACAAATCTAAGGGCTTAAAAGACCCAAGGAAAAGCAGAATTCTCTTTGTTCAAAAATCGGGGTTGTGTGCGGTTACTCTACATAGATTGCCGTTTTTGGAGAACCTAAATAGAATGACTTACACTTAATGCCAAAACTATAGCTGCCATTATCTAATACAGCTCTGTGATTCAGAGGGCACACAGAGATCTTGAATTATCTTGGAAGCCTTTCCTATGAAAGGACAATCCTGTTAGCTAACTAACCTTTCTAAGTGTTCTCTCCGGGGGGAGCTGGTGCTTCGTAACTGGTATCTCTATACCGCACGGTGACCCTGGGACTCACTGTGGAGACATAGAAACAGAGTCATAGAGAGTTAGATGATGCCCCCAGCTCGCACAGTTGGTGTGGCAGGCTGACTCCAGACTCAGAACTCTTTTGCGTGCCCTAACCCCTCTCCATCCTTTTCCATGCAAATTGTAGTGCTGCTGTAAAGTTAATTTAGAATTCCAGCTAACACCAACAGACAGAATTGGCAGGTGTGACTACACATAGGATAAGGTAGCCCTGGTCTGTAATAATACCCACCATACAGTAAAGCTGAGAAGGGAAGTAAGTATATGGCCCAACATAAACAGCTAGGTCAGGGATGGCAATCTCTAACCCAACAGAGCCTACCCTAAGAGGTAAGTCTCTTAGACGGCTGAGCTAAAGATGGGGAGGATTTACCCAAGGTAAAGAGTATGTCATTACGACAGAAACCAGAAGATGGGCTGCATCTGACTATAAGTTTTCTAAATAGGTCTAAGGGCCAGAGCTGGGGAATTCAGTTGAATTCAGCCCCAGCACACAAGCTAAGAGAGCAAGTCACCTAGAGGATCTGGTTTACTTCAACAGCAGACACTGTGCATTAGTTTGCAAGGGGTGTCTAACAGAGTACTACAGTCTGGGTGGCTTAAACAAGAGAAATTTATTTTCCCACAGTTCTGGAGGCTGGAAGTCTGAGATCAAGGTGTCGGCGGGGTTGGTTTCTTCCTTGGCTTGCCCAGGGCTGCCTTCTCCCTATGTCATCACATGGTCTTTCCTCTGTGTCCAAACATCCTCTTCTAATAAGGACACCAGTCCTATTGGTTTAGGGCCCATCCTATCAACCTCATTTTAACTTAATTCCCTCTTTAAAGACCTTTTCTCTAAATATACTTACATTCTGAAGTATGGGGGTTAGGACTTTGACATACAAATCTTGGGGGGACACAATTCAGCCCATAACATACTGTATGGCAGTTCTTCGTGAAGGTGTGGTTGTTGCTGCCACTGCTTTGTTTGTTGGTTTTTACAGACACTGGATTCTAGTGGGGGAGGGGGGGGGCAATCAGACATCAGGGTCTTGGCAAGTAACACCCAGAATCAACTCTCACCTAGGAAACCACTAAAGGGAAAACTCCTTGGGAGGAATTAAAAGCTCCGGGAAGGGCCTTGACTCAAAGCCCTGGGAGTGAGGGCCTTTGTAGAAGACATGCCATCTGAGTGGAGAGGGAAGAATCGGGGGGCGGGGGGGGGGATGGCAGCATCTGGACTGCATGCCAAGTCCAGGCCAGGGTGCTTGCTCAGGGTGACTCTCGTGTATGGGGACAGCAAAGCTATCAGCCACACTGGACAGGATGGGTGCAATGGTTAAATGTCCAGCTGGAGAATGCATGTGCTCCCAAGCACCTGGGCTCAGTTCCTGGAGAAAAGACCAAGGCCACTGGGTCACTGTCACCTTCTGGGGCACAGCTTCTGCCACAAACTAACATTAAACTGCAGAAAGCTGAACCGCCTCACTCTGCACATCTGGGTCACAAAATCATAAAAGTATCATGACATTCCACAGGCTCCAGGATGCTCCAGCAGCCCTGCGGCTCACTGGCAGGAAGCGCTCGTTCTAAGAAACAATTACCCTCTGCATCCAAAGGCCCAGCTGGCAAAGCCTGGAAACATGAAGTGCAGAAACATTCTTTTCTCTGCAAACCAAACAGAAGCCCAAGAAGGCCCCAGGCAAATGGGCAAGAGGTCCAGGATGCCCTACCCAAGGATACGGGAGGTAATGATTCTACAAATTAGCTAATGAACATAACGTAATCCCAGGAGTGCTCCCAATCGGTCTGCTGCGGGCGCCAGCGGCTCCGCCCTCCCCAGGACATAGGATTCGCTGTCACCCTTGGAAAGCCTCCTTGTTTTTTCACAAAGAATTTGTGGCAGAACATGTGGCGCTCTCAAAATGTTACCCAAGAGGCTTCACAAACAAGGTTCCAGAGTTTAAGTGAAGTAATAAAGTAGATTGCTTACAAATGTTAAATGGTGATTTATGACTCTGACTGTCGACTCCGGCAGACAAGACTGGGAGGAAAACATTCCTATACAATCAGCCTTGAAGCATAAAGGGCAGACAGTGGAATCTGTAAAAATTCTCTTGACTTGGAGCAGTGGATTCTCCAAGTGTGGCCCTGGGCCAGCAGCATCGGCTCGACTTGTTAGAAATGCATACTGGGGGGCCCACTCCAGGCCTACTGAATCAGAAACTCAGGTAGGACCCAGCAATTGCCCTCAAGGTGATCCTGGCACACAGGTTAAGTAAGGGAACTGTTCATTTAGTGATTTATAAGCAAGCTTCACCCCCTCAGCCTTCTCCCCATCACCCTTGAATTTATTTCAACTAACATTCATTGATCGCTTATGTGTCAAGTGCAGTGAATAGCACTGGTGTCAGGAATTAATAAAGAGGCTACCCTTGGCCCTTCCTTCTCTTTTCTCTCTCTCATCCAGTCTCCTCTCTCCTTGCAGTTCTTCCTTTCAAAGGGTTCTAATGTCTGTTTCTTTTCCATTTCCACAACAGCCATGCTCATCACATTACCCTGCTCACTGCACCTGCTTCCCAAACTGGGCTCCTTGCCTCTGTTCTTCCCTGAGCCTTTCCTTCATCACACACACAGAACTGCTGTCACGGAACTCCTCTTCTCAAACACTGCAGTGTTCCCCACTGCACCCCACATCTGATCCAAATACCTACACTTGGCTTTCATGGTCTCCAAATTCTCTGCCCCAGACCTACCTGTGCCTGCTCCGAGCCATTTTCCCTTCCCAATCAATACAAAATTGAACTCCTTAAGGCAGGACTATGACCTATGTGTCTCCCCAGGTGTGTAGTAAGAAAACAAGGGGGGTGTCATGAAAAGGGCAAGTGGCTTAACCCATCCACTTCAATTCTTCATTCGCAGAAGGGTGATATGAAGAACCATTGTACAATCACAAAATGTCTTAATCAGTTTAGGAACAGAATGACCATAGACTGGGTGGCTTAAAGAACAAAGCTTTATCTCTCACAGCTCTGGAGGCTGGGAAGTCCAAGCCCAACGTGCCAAAATGTATTTTTTAATGTATTTAAAGGTACTAGAGAGAGACCAAAAGCAGCAGAAACTGGACAGGAGTCTGCCCAGGAAAGACAACTGCAGAAGATGAGATTTGTGAGTTTGTAGCAGACCTTTGCCTAAGGGTACTCCCTGGTTTGCATGCATCTAGGGGTGGAAGAAAGCCACAGCTTTAACTGGCTTGAAGTACCAGAAGAGACACTGGTGGCTAGAAGAACAACCAGAAAATTAGAGGTGAAATCCTGGAAGGGAAGCAACTGCAGAAGGTATGCGCACACAAAAATCTATGATAAATCTACCCAGATCCCTGGCTGACTACTAACAACACTGTGGGTATGATGGAAAAGCAACAGCTGGAAGCTGAAAAAAATAAGCAGAGATGTCAGCTGCTGCCTAGCACAAGGGACTGACTTTGAGATTAAGTCCAGCCAAGTTAACTATTAAAACAAAATCCTGTTGAAAGAAATATAACAGGATTCAAAGTCTCTATAACATATATTTAATAATGCCCAGGAATGGATCAAAAATCACTAGGCATGCAAAGAAAGGGGAAAATATAACCCATGTTCAAAAAGTCAAAACTCACTGTTATTAATCAAACGTTTTTAATCAAGCAAGATGACCAGATATATTCAATATATTCAAAATTATAAATAAAAATATATACACAATGAATGAACACATGGTAATCTCAACCCAGAAATTAGATACTATGAAGAAAGAACCAAAAGGGAATTCTAGAAATGAAACATACAATAACTAGAATGGGATTAACAGCAAATTGGAGATAGCAGAAGAGTCAGTGAACTTCAAGCTAGATCATAGAAACTATTCAATCTGAAGAACAACAAAGAAAAAAAAGATTGAATAAAAATTAATAGAACCTCAGAGACCTGAGTGATAATATCAATCAGTTCAACTTATAATTAGAGTCCCAGAGGAGAGGAAAAAAGAATGGATCAGGAAAAAAAATTAAAGAAATAGTCCTAAATGTCCCAAATTTAGTGAAAGACAAACTTATAAATTCAAGAAACTCAACAAAACCCAAGCAAGATAGACATAAAGAAAACTACATCTAGGCAAATTGATGAAATGTAAAGTTAAAATCTTGAAAACAGCCAGTGAAAATGACACATTACAAATATAGGAGAACAATAATACAAGTGGCAATAGACTTCTCATCAGAAACAATGGAAGCCAGAAGACAATGGAACAGTATCTACAAGCAGCAAAACAATCCTTCAAAGTGAAAATGCAATAAAGACATTTTCAAATAAACAAAACGAGAGAATTTATCATAAGCAGACCTGCAGCACCAGAAATCTTAAAGGAAGTTCTTCAGCCTGGAGGGAAATGACTCTAGATGGGTAACTCAAATCTACAGGAAGTAGTGAATATCACTGAAAAGGAAATGTATGTGGTGGTCTCTGAATTAGAAACAGAGGGCTCCTGGAAAATACACATTTTAGAATATTATCCAAATCTTTATGCAAGCAAACTTTACCATCCTGGCTTATTTTTCTTAATTTTAATAGAAGTTTTACTGTATAAAACTTTAGTATTGATTTAAAAGTGCTATAACTCTTTCCTAAACATTTTATAAGATTTGGGTTAAATCAAAATATTCCCAATCTGATGATTCTATTCACATAATCTGTAGTCTACATTCAGTTGGGTGGCTCTACTTAAGGTTTCTTAATAAAATCCTGTTTCATAGGCAGGGTGAAATAATGAAATAATTTTAATAAGAATTCTAAAACATAAAGGTAAATAACCTCACACAAACTCTATGCATGGTCATTTTACTCATTGCTGATAAAATCATTTAGAATGAAACACACCTCTGTCCTGTTCCCTGCTTTTTCTCATGCTGGCACTCTAACTGGAATGCTTTTTCCACCATCTCCGCCATCTCTGTATATCCAACTTTGTCTGACTTTCAAAGTACAGCTCAAATACCTTCTCCTCAAAGAAACCTCCCCCCCTTCTCCCCAGGAACTCCCCCCGTCTCAGGAACTCTTTCAGCATTTCAGTGCTTTCTAACCTGAATTACACTTGTTTGTGTATAAGCTAGAGGGAATATGATTTTCAGTCAGTATTCATAGAATAAACTCCGTATCAGAATCATCCAAAAAGGATGATACTAAGTCAGAGTCCAGACAAAGGAAGTCAGGAGTGAGGAGTGAAGTGGGGTATTCCCTGAGAAGCAGGTTTTCAGGAACACTGGGTGAGTGGAGACAGCGATATTAGTCAGGGGCATCTAGGTACTGGCTCTGCCTTCTGCCCCAGAGATGGAGGAGGGGATGTAACCTTGTTGATGTTGAGTCTGATTTGGGAACCTAGAGAGCCCAATGCCTATAAATGTCCCATAATGTGTAGGCACAGTGGCTTAGCCTCTCTTCTCAGACAGAACCCTACATGCTTCAAAAGAGACACCAGCATGCCCTGCCGGTGTGGCTCAGTGGTTGAGTGTCGACCTATGAACCAGAAGGTCATGGATCGATTCCTGGTCAGGGCACATACCCAGGTTGTGGGCTCGATCCCCAGTAGGGGGTGTGCAGGAGGCAGTCGATCATTCATTCTCTCTCATCATTGATGTTTCTATCTCTCTCTCCCTCTCCCTTATTCTCTGAAATCAATAAAAAAAAAATTTTTAAGTGAGACACCAGTAACACTCCATGGGCAATACAGAGGCAAGGAAAAGCCCAGCAAGCACATTCTACATCTGCTTCTCTCAGGACTCAGTCTATTCCGTTCTTAGCACCAGGCATCATCTCCCCTCAGAGAGATAGAGCTCTTTAGGGCAATGTTGGCATTCAGTTAATACATGAGTCCTTTAGGTCCCAACACACCACAGGTGCTCCATAAATGTCTGCTGGATGAATTACATAAATGCTGGGTCCTGACTGGCTGCTCCAACCCCACTAAGGGGAGCAGATGCTGAGAGCCACAGTGTACCCAGCAGACTTGGAACACTTAAAGAGTTGGCTGCCCCCACACCCCCCGCCCCTTGGACTCAGAATACACAGCAGCCTTTTAGAGGACCTAGGGAGGGCAGGAAACCAAATTCAGCTCAAAGATACTGAAAACTTTAGTTGTCTGGTCCTATAATGATGCTATATCTATGGGTTTGTAGTTTAGGTGGCTATTCTGATGCACGATTTCCCAACAAATCAATGGGACCCCAAAACCTTCCTCATCATCTCCCCTCTCCTGTCACATTCTGTCTCTCCACCCACATTTCCCTTGTGGTGAATGACTTCCCTTACTCTAGAAGTCCAGATGTCAACTCATACTGTTTGCTCTTCCTATTTCCCCACATTCCCACATGCAACTATGAAATCCTGTCATTTTAGCCCATGGACAGACTTTATTTTCCCAAAAAGCCAACAGCAATAGTTCCAGATCCACATGGTCTTCTAGAATCCTGCCACTCCCCATCAGGAAGTGGAGACTATTTTCCCTGCTGCTGAACTTGTGACTGCCTCCATGAACAGAACGTGGCAAAAACAATGGGATGTGATTTCAGATGCTACATCATAAAATTAAATATCATTCCACCTGGTGTCCTCATTCTCTCTTTCTAACTCATTCTCTCTCCTTTTCTCCTCTGTTTTCTCTCTCTCTCCACTCACCCTCATAACTGAGACACCATGTTGTGAAGAAACCTGGGCCACATGGGAGGCCACGTGTAGATGCTCTAAATGAGATCCTAGCCAAAGGAAGCATCAACCAGACAAAAGTGAGTGAGGGCTCAAATGATTACAGATCCCTACCTTTGAACCATTACAGGTGACATTGGGTAGACCAGAAACAAGCCGTCCCTGCCCAAATTGCAGATTTGTAAGCAAAATACACATTTTCATTATTTTAAGTCATTAAGTTTTATGGCAATCTGTTACAGAGGCAAAAATCACTGAAATAACCTCATAAATATATCTCTGAGTCCTCCACTCACCAACCCATTTGTCAAACTTTAGTTCAGGCCACCAACACCTATCACTTCAACAATTTCAACAGACTCTCAAAGAGTCTTCCCAAACCCCATTCCTTTCCTTCTCTAGTTCATGCTCCAAGCTCCTTCCAGAGAGCCCTCTAAAACACAAATCACACCCTTGCCTAAATTCCAAAGCATAGATGATAATGAATGGATGGGTGGTAGATATATATCTATAAATAAAAGCATAATATGCTAATTAGACCGGACAGCTGAACGACCTTCCGGACATCCTTCTGTTCGACCTTCCGAATGAAGCCGGGGCTGCGAGGGCCGAGCCCCTTGCACGAATTTCGTGCATCGGCCCTCTAGTATATAGATAAGATATAGAAACATGGATGAAGCAAATATGAAAAAATATTAATATTAGAATCTAGAGGTTGAGTTTATGAATATTATGTGCTATATACTTTTATGTATATTTAAATTTTTCCTTTAAAAGGTTTTTAAAGATTAATATAAACCTTCAATTGCTCCCCACAGATGGAAATCCAGATTCCTACTGACACCCTAAATGCCTATCTCAATAATAAGGTTACTCTGTTTATTTAAAATATCATGAAGTTTGAGCACAATTTCAAAGCTAAGGGACTTTAATTATTCAGTAAACATTTATTAAGCAACTATTATATACAAAACATTGTGTAATTTGAAGTATGGTGACATATATGTTCACACTAGAGAGCTTGGCCCCTATGGAGTCCTCAGTTCCAAAAAGCAGGCCAAGATGGTATCTGTCCATTGCTTTGGGGGACAATCAAGCATCTCAGATGACACTAGAGTCAGTAAATGATCACTTCAGAATCTTAGAATCCATGCCTAAACCTGGCTAACTTCATCAGTAGTTCTGATGAACACATAAACCTTCACCTCTCTTTTTTACTTCTTTGCTCTCTTCCAAAATTGTTCCTATATCCTGTTTTCTTCTGTCCTGTGTGGTTTTCTCCTACTGAGTCCTCAATTCACTTACATAAAATCACTCTTACATTAGCACACGCAGGTAACCTCAACAGCTGGGGGGGCGGGAGGGTGAGGGCGGTCAGATCCTTTCTAGAAAACAAATATAAACCAAATGAAAAATCAAAAATAGTTAAGGAAAATACTCTAGAAACTTTTGTTGAAGTTGACCTAGCTGTAAAACTCCCATACCTCCACATTCTTCACAATATTGCCCATTCCTTTACAAATGTGATCACAAAAATTAGTTAAAGAAAAGCCATCCCCAAGCCCAGCAACAACTCTAGGAATGATTTACAACATAAGCAGCTGTGCTTCCACATTCAACCACCTCGTGTGGCTTTCCAATATAGTAATGAGCAATTCCCAGTTGTCTTGGGCAACGTCCCAGAATCTTTTTCAAATAGAGCAAAAGAACTAGCACAAAAACCTCAGAATCAAAAAATCCTTTGGCACCCCACAGCAAATTCCATTACAGTGAGATGCAAGTTTCCAAATTGTTCAAATTGATTAAAAACTGAGCCTGCATTCATTCTACATTTTACATTCTGTGATAGCTACAAGCACAAATCACAGAGAATTAAGGAAAGTACACGGCAAGGATAATGAGTAAGTTCACATCCCCAAATCAGTAACTTGCAAGTAAATGGAAATCAAAAATGTCTAACAATTTATTTCTGGTGAGATATATATTCCCTTTCTAACATAATTACTCACAGAGACACCTTTTCTGCTAAATTTTTACTGTGCTGCTGTTCCTCCCTCAAACTCACTAGATCCCTAAGGGCAGAAAATTCCCACAGAAGCTTCCTATTAATCATGTATTTGGGCAATTCTACCTCTGTCTGATTTAGCAATAAAAGTGAAAAAAAAATTAAACAGCACAGATTAGTTTAAATAGCTATAAAGCATGATGGCGTCTGTTTAATAAATTTTCATTTAAAAAGCAGAGTTCAGGATCATATGGTCTCGGACCTATATCATCTGGAGAGAAATTTATCATAGACCATTAATTATTTTGGAGGCACTTTAACTCCCAATTAGCCATCCCTTAACCAATGTTAAAAAACCAAGCAAGCACCCTGTCATTATTCCATGCATGCATGCACACAAACACACTCAAAATTCAAAATAAGCTACATTTTAAATAAAGCTTCAGCCTTTAAACAGAACATATGCTCTTTTCATCTACTTTTTTCAGGGAGGAGGGGAAAAGAGCATGCTATATATTTTTATGGAAATGGAACATTTCATTCATTCATTATATAAACAAACATTTACTCTTAGGAAAAGATGTAAATAAGACTCAACCACAATCCTCAGGGAGACTACAGTCAAGTGGGAAAGACACACAATTTTTAAAAATGGCAGAAGTTAAGACAAAGTGTTACAAATTCAAGGCAAAGGAAGGGATTTCTGGGTGAACAGAACTTGCACTCACAGATAAAAGGTCAGACGGCCTGGCTAGGGCAAGATTCCATTTAAAAAGTACACACACACAAAAAAAGTACACCAAACAATATAAAAAAACACTGTGTAAAACCCAAGTAAGTGACTTCTACTTCCAACCCAGATGGAGTAACAGGGACCAAATTTATTTTCCCACCTGAAACCACTAAAATAACAGACAAAATATTCAAAACAACTGATTTAAGACACTGGGTATCGGGCAACAAAGCATGGCGATCCCTGAGAGACAGGACACAAATGAGGTAAGCCACCACCTTGAGAGAGTTTCCAGACTGAAGAGAAGGAAACAGGAACCCAGATGAAAGCCAGCAGCCTCCCTGAGATGCAGGGACAGAGATGAGAGTCCAGGGCGGCCAAGGCAGCTAGAATTCACAGGACAGAGCACTGGGGAGGAGAGAGCTGCACAGACCGAGAATCCCAGAGTTCTGCAGGAGCCCCTCTGTAACCATCGGCTGAACACAACACATTAGTGTGAAGAAATGACCCGACACCCGGCTGGCAGGGCTCAGTGGTTGAGTGTCAACCTATGAACCAGGAGGTCACGGTTCGATTCCCGGTTAGGGCACATGCTCGGGTGGCAGGCTCGATCCCCAGTGTAGGGTATGCAGGAGTCAGCCAATCAATGATTCTCTCTCATCATTGAAGCTTCTATCTCTCTCTCCCTCTCCCTTTCTCTCTGATGTCATTGATAAAAATATATTTTAAAATAGAAAGGACCCGAGGCTGGGGAAAGAACCACCCAAAACAATCCGAGTTAAAAGTGCCAGGGATTCACACAGGCCCAGCAAAAGTGCTGGTTGTTACCAGCCAATAGATACAGTAATTCTACACATAATTTTAACAAATCAAATTCAACAATAAATTTAAAAGATGGCCAAGTGGAGCTTACCCCACTTGCAGAAACTGACTGTAAGGGACCTACAGCTGCCAAAACAACTTTTAAAAAATAAGTACAAAGTTAGAAGATTCACACTACCCAATTTCAAGACTTTTTATAAATATAAACTACAGTCATCAAGGCAGTGTGGTATTGTGAATACAGACAAGCAAAGCAGTGGAACACAACAGAGAGTTCAGACATAGACCCACACACAGATGGACAAATGATTTTTGACTGATGTACAAAAGCAATTATTGAAGAAAGGATATTCTTTTCAACAAATGATGCTGGAACAATTGGACATTCATATATAATTTTTTTTAATATGCTTCAATCCATAACTTGCATCATATACAAAAATTTAACTCAAAATGGATCAGAGACCTAAATGTAAAACCTAAAATCATGAAACTTATAAAGTAAAACATGGAAGAAGACCTTTGTGATAATGGGTTATGGAAAGATTTTTTTTTAGATATGCTACCAAAAGCATGATACATAGAATGAAATGATAAAACTGGACATCACCAAAATTTAAAACTTCTCTTCGAAAGACATCATTAAAAGCATGAAACCATAAGCCACAGACTGGGAGAAAGTATTTGTGATCACTTATCTGATAAGGTACTTATATCCAGAATATAAAGGACTCTCAAAACTCGGTAATAAAAAGAAAATATAAATACAAAATATGGGCAAAGGTTTAAAGAGAAACTTAAAACAAGATATACGGATGGCAAATAAGCACACAAAAAGATGATCAATATCATCAGTCATTAGGGAAATGCAAATTAAAACTACAGAGAGATACCACTACACACATCAAAATGGTTAAAATTGAAACGTGGAGACCAGGATCTGGAGGAGCAGGAACTTTCATACCCTGATGGTAGGAATATAAAATGGAAAACAGTCTGACTATTTCTTTAAAAGTGAAATATACACCTACTATGCGATCTCTCCATTCGGCACCTAAGTATTTACCTTCGAGAAATGAAAGCCTGTCCATACAGAGACTTATACAGGGATGTTCAGAGCAGTCTTACTTGGAATAGCCAAAATTTGGAAACAACCCAAATGCCCATCAACAAGAGAAATGGATAAACAAATTGTGCTCTAACCATATAATGGAATATACTCAGCAATAAAAAGGAATGAATTATTGATATAAACTACAACATGGATGAGTCTCAAAACAATTATGCTGAGTGAAAGAAGTCAGCCAAAAAAGGACACACACTATATATCATCCCCTTCAGGTAAAACTCGGGAAAGATGCAAACTAATCGACAGCAACAGAGGCGGTCGGGGTTGCCTAGGGCCGTGTTGGCAAACTGCGGCTCGCGAGCCACATGCGGCTCTTTGGCCCCTTGAGTGTGGCTCTTCCACAAAATACCACGTGCGGGTGCACGTACAGAGCGATTGAAACTTCATGGCCCTTCGTGGCCCAGGCGCAGAAGTCGGTTTTCGGCCTGGGTTTTTGGCCTGGGCGAGTCTATTTTGAAGAAGTACTATTGATAGCTGGCTCTGTTGACTAATGAGTTTGCGGACCACTGGCTAGGGAAAGGCAGGTGGGAGGGGCAGGAGGGCAGTGTTACAAAGGGGCACGAGGGCACTTCTGGTGATGAATATGTTTATCTTCTTCTTCTTTTTATTTAAATCCTTACCCAAAGATATTTTTCCATTGATTTTAGAGAGAGTGGAAGAGAGAAGGAAAGACTGAGAGAAATATCGATGTGAGAGAAACACATCAATTGCTTGCCTCCTCCACACACCCTGACCAGGGCCCAGGCTGGGGAGGAGCCTGCAATCAAGGTGCGTGCCCTTGACCAGAATCAAACCCGGGACCCTTGGGTCTGCAGGCCGATGCTCTATCCACTGAGCCAAACCGGCTAGGGCTGTTTACCTTTTTTATTATGATGATGGTTTCGCTGGTGCATGCATATGTCAAAAACTTACCAAACTGTACCCTTTAAGCATGTGCAGTTTATAGTACGTTAATTATACTTCAAAAAGCTACTTTAAACACTTTTAATAAGTGTAAGTATTTAAAAAATTGAGATTCATGATTAAGTCTTTTGGGCATTATTTCCATTTAATTCACGAGGAAATTCAGAGTCATTTGCCAGGTAAACAGAGAACTTTACTTGAGCTCCATCAGGCACCTTGAGCACCCACATCTCCACTCGCAAAAGGAAAAATCTATGGATGTGCACACTATGCTGCAACTATGAAGTCGGTACCAGTGCAAAGGACACTCTTCAGAAGGAAGAAATGTCACCCGCCCCTCCCTGAACATGTATGTATTGCGTGATACGTGACCCCCTCTCCAGAGGACCCACACACAGGAGGTAAGGAGAGTTTCAGGTGGGGAAGGAGAGCGCCCCTCACTGGAGTCTTTGCAGCACACCTAGTCGAGGAGGGCTGCCTGTCACTTCCAGAGGCGATCACTCCCCATACTCAGCCCACCCACTCTAAACATCTAGCTCGGCCTCAACGCCTCAATTCCTGGTTCACTGTGCACCTGAAAATATTAAACAGGTTTAAGTTCAACATTCAAGTCAACTCAAGCAAATTCCATTTGCAATACAAAGGAAAATCGTGGGGGTTTTTTAAATATATTTTTATTGATTTCAGAGAGGAAGGAAGAGGGAGAGGGGGAGAGAAACATCAGTGATGAGAGAGAATCAGTGATCAGCTGCCTCCTATATACCCCCCACTTGGGGATTGAGCATGCAACCATGACCTCCTGGTTCATAGGTCAACACTCAACCACTGAGCCATCACTGTGGGGCAAGGAAAAGAGTTTTAAGGGTGGAAACAAAAGCAAATATTTCACACAAAAAAAAAACTAATCAGGACTGCCAGACCTCAGACTCAGACCTTCAGACTCCAAGCCCAGGCTTCCTCCCAGCACCTCTGTGTTCCCCAGCACTGTGCCCGCCAGCCCTTTCCAATCCCAGAAAGGCCTGTCTTTCTGGTAGGCTCCCCTGTCATCTTGAGCTATGGTCCATCAGTGGAAAGCGAATTATTTTTCAAGCTTTTCTTACTTTAAATATTCATCTTCTTGAAGTAGGCCACTCTTTTATGAGCCTCAGCTTCTCTTTGAACTGATTCCCTGTTTCTCCCTATCTCTCCTAATAGGAATGTGTAATGCATTCAAAGTGTGAAATCCCTTTCCAGTTAATTTTGATTCCTTTCACAGCCTCCTCATTTCGTATGCTAATTCATGTTTATTTCAAAAAGAGAAAACAAAACAGCCTTTTTGGAGAGAATGCCTTCAAAATCTGTAAAGAGCCACCACATTTTTATTCAATTATAAATGAGTTATACGGTATTTATATCACTCACTGGAAATAAAGGCAGGTTTTAATCCATTTCAAAACACAGCAAATGTCCTTAGATCACTTAACCTCTTTTTTGAAAGTGAGTGACTGGGATGATGATAAAATAAATACTTTGTCACACCCACACTCACACTCACCAGGTTACTCGGTGGTTTAATATGTGTTTTCTCTGTCATCCCTGTCCCCGCATTGAGTTTCAAGCTGGAGACAGAATACACATGGCAAGTCCTACTTAAGTGCACTTCCCCACTACTTCCCTTCTCTGCAAATATTTCTCTGATTTTTGAAAGGGGACAAGTATGCACATTTTATCCTGCATAATTTACTACCACCCTGGGAATGGTCGGCCAGAAATTGGGAGAACTGTCCCACAAGGTTGGATCTGAATGGCCTGGGTCCCATCCAGTTTTCTTGCATCTTGAAAATGCTGTTTCAGTTCCAAATCTACTGATTTTCCATTGAGTGACCAGCTTTCTCCCTAGTGATGGATTAATCCCAGAGTAATGGATTCCATGAGCAAAGATGAGTTTCTAAAATATGCCGAGCATCATAAGCAAATCAATCCTGCACTTGCTTCCAACATCACAACTGTCCAAAATCAACCCACAGAAGGTCACCACAGCCTCTGCTTTCCATGCGCATCAACTCTCAGGCCTGTCGCTGAAACAGAGGTAATTTACTACGTGGCTTATAGCTAATGGGCCTTCAGATTTGGTGTTTCTGAAAGAAATCATTTCCTCCTAAATCATTAATAATTCAATACTTAAGTGGCATAATTCTCTCTTCATCATAAATAAATACCAAGAAATTATCTTCAGCATCTCCCACAGGAATCTGAACTAGAAGAAATAGCTCCAAGACTAAATCTTTCAAAAAAAAAAAAAAAGAAATGACTCCATATTCCAGAACCCCTGTTTGGCTAATGAATGAGGGAGGGAAGGACCTTAAAAGCTGGTGAGTTCCATTTTCTAAATCTGTTTCCTTCTTCCCCGCATCCAATCAGTCACCAAGAACATTTTATTGACAGAATCTTTTTTCTCTTCTCCAACAATCTCCTTGGCAAAGCCTCTTCCCTCCCTCCTCTTCCTGCTGTTAGATCAAACTCAAATCCATAATTGCACATTCATCTGTCTAATCGACATCTCCACTGGACACTGAGTAAGCATTTCAAACTCAATGTGTCCATAGTTAGAGGTTACATCTCCTCCCAGACCTGCTCCCCTATAGGTCTTCTCCATCTCGTCTCAGTGAATAACAACTCTTCTAGTTGGTTAGATAAAAACATGAGTCAATGGCTCTCTTTCTCTCCCACTCTATATCTATTTGATCCCTAGATCATCACAGTGCTGTCTTCAAAATATATTCAAGACCTGATCACGTCTCACAGTCTCCATTATTCCACACAGGTCCAAGCCACTGTCTCCATCTTTCCTTGCCTAGATTATTGCAATAGCTCCTAACTGCTTCCACTCTTCCTTTCACCCATGTCGCCTACAACATCATGGGTGATCTTTTGAAAGCATTTGAATTGGAGCATTGTTGAGCTCAAAGTCTCCCTGTGCCACTCAGAGCAAAAGGTTTAGGACATCAGTACAAGCATCATCTCCTCCAGAAGCAGCTGGTCTGGTGGAGTTCTCTCTCCTCTGTGCACGCACAGCATCCTGTGCACACCTCTGTCAAGTACTGACAATGCCACGTCTGGCTCACTGGTGTCCTCCACTGGACTGTATCTTAAGGGTTCTTTCCTTTAAAACACACAACACATAGTAGGTGCTCAATAAGTGTCCAGGAAATGAATGAGTGCAGGGGCAACTTCACAGATGATGTCGTGCAGTCACACAGAGCCGTGTGGCTTAGAAGGGCCCTGAACTGGATTTAATGCTCTGCTGTCACCATCTTAAATGTGTTACTAATTGTTGAACAAGGAGAGCCACATTTTTGTTTTTTATCAGACCTCATAAATTACATAGCTAGTCCTGGATGGATGGATGGATGGATGGGCAGACAGACTCAACTTAACACTAAATGCACTGCAACACTAAATGTCAGAATATAATGTCATAGCTTTCAGGGAAAAGATTCTGACAAAGAAATTTTATAGTTAGCCAAAGCATATATGTGTAAAGGCAAAAGAAAAATACAAAACAAGGCCTCTGAAAATCTATCATCTATGTACCTTTCCTTTTGGAATGTTACTGTCTTTGAAAGACAAATAAAATTAAGAATTCCAGTATGTGGACCTTGTGACCAGAAAGATGCACAGCATCTTTAAAAAGAAAAAAAAATAGAAGAGAAATGATGAGGACTAATATGATTACATAATTAACACAACATGGCAATGATTCAAGTATAGATATAACATTAGAGCAGAATAGATACCTCAGAAACATTATTGTTCTTTTTGCATAGAACAATTGAGGGCATTGACAAAGGAGGGTCATGAGTCAGTGAGAAAGCAGCATTACTCAAGCAATGGGGCAGACATAACTAAAATAAATGAAAAAGATCAAGTTAGATCCTCAACTCCCAAGTATAATTCCTAATATAATTCCCATGTATATTTTTAGTTATATGCTAAAAATTCAACTTCATTTCTAAAGTCAGAAAAAATATATGAATATTTTTTCAAACACTGAATGAGATAAATTTTTTTTAAGATTAAATGCTCTATGAAAATGTAAAACCTATACACCCCATCCAAAAACATTATCAACACTAAAAGGTAAACAATGCGTTTGGAGAGCATATTTGTAATAAACACTGAACACAGATAATTTCTAAACCACATAAAACAAAGGCATGCAAATGAACAATTGACTTAATCAACAGAAAAATTCTGTTTTTAATAGCTAAATCAGAACTTTAAATTTAAATCAGGACTAAAAATGCAAATGCAAATAACATTTGGAAAAAATATTCAGTCTTACTACCAATCGAGAAAATGCAAGCTAAAACAGGAATATGTGATTATTTAGCAAATTAACAAGGTTTTACAAATTACCTATTCATTGTGAAAGAGGATAAAGCAACACAGGAACTTTCATGCATTGTTGGTGGAATTATAATCTGATACAAACCTAATGGAAACCAGTTTGGCAAAATATAGCAAAAAGCCTTTAAAAAGCCCATACCTTTTGGCCTAATAAATTACCCATTAAACTATTACTGTTTGATAATGGATTTAAAGGTTTACATATAAAGATGTTCATCACACCATTATTTAGAATAAATATTTTTTATATTTTTTCCCTGCAATATCCTTTTTTACTTTATTTTTATTGTTGACGCTATTAGAGATGTCCCCCCATTTTCACACGCTTTGCCCACCTCCTCCCAGCCTCAACCCCCCTTCCCTTTGGCCATAACCACATTGTTGTCTGTGTCCATGGGTTATGCATATATGTCCTTTGATAATCCCTTCACCTTCTTTCATCCAGCGCCCCCACCCCTCCCTCTGACAGCTGTCAATCTGTTCCATGTATCCATGCCTCTGTTTCTATATTTTACTCAATCTCACTTCCGGGAATATATCCTAAGAATCCTGAAACACCAATCAAAAGAATATATGCACCCCTATATTCATAGCATTATTTATAATAGCCAAGATCTAGAAACAGCCCAAATGCCCAGCAGTAGATGAGTGAATAAAAAAGCTGTGGTACATTTACACAATGGAATACTACTAAGCTGTAGTAAAAGGAAAAAAAACACAGAAGGAAATCTTACCTTTTATGAGAGCATGGATAGACCTGGAGATTATTATGCTAAGTGAAATAATATAGTCAAAGAAAGACAAATACCATACTAGTATAATCTCACTTAAATGTGGAATCTAATGAACAAAACAGACAAAAAGAAAGCAGAATAAATATTTCAAAGCAATCTACATCTCTGTCTATAGCAGCGGTTCTCAACCTGGGGGTCGAACGACCCTTTCACAGGGGTCGCCTAAGACCATCGGAAAACAAATATATAATTACATATTGTTTTTGTGATTAATCACTATGCTTTAATTATGTTCAATTTGTAACCATGAAATTGGGGGTCACCACAACATGAGGAACTGTATTAAAGGGTCGTGGCATTAGGAAGGTTGAGAACCACTGGTCTATAGTGAAGTGAGAAAGTGACTTATGGTAAAACCACTGCACAAAAATAGCATTCAACAACTAAAATTAATGTCCATAAGGTGTTCAGTAAATGGGAAAATGTTTATATTAACCGAAAGCATAGGATGCAAATGTTTATATATGAGTATGATCTTAAAGATGTAAAGATGTTTACAGAAGAAAAGCAAAATGCTTGTTATTTTAACGCTGTAGAATTATAAACCTTTTTTTGCTTTCTAATTTCTATTTTCCCCATGTCCCCAGTTTATCACGATGAACATGCAAATTGAATACAACAGACTCTCTTAACTGATGCACCAGACTGACTGCCACTCTCCATCACCTCTGTCAACCAGAAGGAAGACAGCCGCCGGCACGCTGTCAGCTCAGCTGGCAGGCACCCCTCCTAGCTGGTCTGCCTGTTTCTGCTCTCACCAGTTGAGTTGTATACCTGCCAACAGTTCGTTGGCTTTTTTTCCTCTTCATGCCAGCTGTGCTTGTTACTATAATTACGTAATTCTATTAAATTACATAAATTGATGACATTATGAGTGAGAAAAGAAAGAGGATTACTGTTGCAGTGAAAACCAAGTTGAATGCTTTAGAATGACTCCACAAGAAAGCTAGAAAAAGAAAGATATGCAACTAGGTGTGGGCAAAACAACCATATAAATTTTGGAAAAATATAGAAGATATCTGTACACTGCATCACAAAGTTGCCTTCTCTAAAATTGAGGATATCATGCAGCACAGACTTAAAAAGAGCAGATCTTGGAAGCAGGAACAATTTCAGAGTCGATCCCCGGGGTCCTGCAGGACAGAGCCACCCTGGGAGGAGGCAGCAGGGGAAACAGTGTAGAGGAGATGGGAGTTCCCAGGGGCGGGCCAGGGATAGCCATTGGTGTTAGAGGAAAGACTGAGGTACTGGCCTGTAAAATCAGCAGATTAATAACCACATTAAACTGATTTCGGAAACACCAGAGAAGCAGGTTTTACATTAAAAGGTAAAAACTGTACTCACAATGAACAGACCGAAATATATTCCCCCAGATCCAGCTTACCAAACAAAAGCCACCGCAGATGGCACGAGATGAAGGCATGGTGTAGGCAGAACAGGAGGCAACATAAGCCCCAAAGGGGGTGCCAACAGCCTGGGCCAGAAAAACAAGAGCCACAACGACACCTTTTGATCAAGAGGGCAGATCTCATGCTAAGTGTTCTTACCACGGTGAGAAAAGAAAGATGATCAGTTTTGAAGGTACATTTTTAAACCTTGAAATTAAAGAGGCAAATACTGGTGATAAAGTTAGTCAAGGGAGGACAGGAAGGTGAGGGGAGAAGTAGGGAGGGGAGAAGATGGGAGGGGAGCAGAGGGTTTACAAGAAGGCAGAACTATATCATACATCCCACATGAATAAACTCATCTAATCCTCCCAACAGGTTTCATCTAACCCTAGGAAACCAACAATATTTTTACAGATGAAAACGTTGAAACTAAGGGTGATATCTGCCTTCAAGAAGCAGTTCAGAGGTATGAGGGCTGGGAAGCTTCTGCCAGGAGGAAAGGTCTAAGAAGTACTTCAAAGCAAGGGTGTCAATCATCCCAGTGGCTCCCAGCTGTTCACCAAAATCCCCCACGGAGCCTTTGAAGGGAAGGATTTACAAGTCAAGTCCCACCCTGTATCTGCAAAATGGGAACCTTCAGGATGAAAGATCTGGGAACTGGCCTCGGGCATGGGAACCGCTGGCCTAGTGCATCCTGTGGTCTCCAGTGTGAAAGCTGTAGGCTCTGTGCCTGTGTCCAAGTTAACACTGAAATAAAAAAAATGTTCTCACTGTGGGAGAAGTGAGATGTTGATTCATTTCCTCTGTTATAAAACCATAATTCTGACAAGCCCCCTATTTCCCAACGTACTTAACTAGAATCAAAGAAGTCTGCAGTGTTTGTTTAAACTTCTGGAGAACAGGTGCTCTGTAGCTTTGCCGTGTGTATTCTTGGGAGAAGCACCAAATCCTCCAGATTCCACAAAAGGTAGATGATCATTTGTCTCCTGTAGAAGCAGGTTCTGTCAAATGTGCCCTAGTGTCTGCTAAGGGACCTGGAACAGTGCCATGTCGGAAACTTTGGTTCAAGGGCCCATGAGCCTGGACAGGATGTTGTATGTTAACTAAGTGATGCCTTGTGGGAGGGAGCCATCGCAGGCCAGCCACCCTTCTTTCTCCCACCTACACACAGAGCAGTGCCCAGGGGTCCAGGCCAAGGCAGAAACTCAGTTAAAAGACACCTCAAGTCCTTGGCCAACCTAAACCCCTCTGCAATAGTTAGGCTATTATCCATAGCCTATTGGTGGTATATAAACCCAAGACTTGGAAAAAAATATTCATTGCTCACTTTTACACCCATATAAAGTCTTTAGCACAATGCTGGGTACTTTAAGGAAGTGCACAATAAATGTTAGCTATTGTTATATTTATTACTATTAGCACTGTTATCATCAGCATCAGCATCAGCATCAGGAACCCATTTCTTATGGTAAGGAGGAAAAACACCACCTTATTAATAAACAGTAATTTACTGTTATATAACAAACCACCCCAAAAGTTAGTGGCTTAAAAGAACAACTACATTTCTTTAACTCATGAATCCTGCAATTTGGGCAGGGCTTGGGGTGGGACAGCTCCTCTCTGTTCCACTTGGTGCCAACTGAAGAGGCTCCAGGGCAGTGGTGGGTGGGTGGGGTGGACTGAAGCTCACTTACATGTCTGGGACCTGCACTGGGAAGACAAAAACAACTAAGGAACAACTAAGACTTCTTGGGCACATGTATCTATATATTTAGCTAAAGAAGCTCTTCTTCCCCCTTCTTCCCCCTTCCTCCCCCTTCCTCCCCCTTCCTCCCCCTTCCTCCCCCTCCCTCCCCCTCCCTCCCCCTCCCTCCCCCTCCCTCCCCCTCCCTCCCCCTCCCTCCCCCTCCCCCTCCCCCTCCCCCTCCCCCTCCCCCTCCTCCTCCTCCTCCTCCTTCTTCTTCTTCTTCTTTCTCTCTCTCTCTCTCTCTCTCTCTCTCTCTCTCTCTCTCTCTTGCCTGACTTCTTACATGGTGGCTTAAACCCTCAAAGATGCACCTCTCCAGACTCCATCCCCCTTTATGATCCAGCCTCGGAAGTCAGGCAACATCATTTCCATTAAATTCTATCCACCAGAAGCAAGTCATTAAGGCCAGCCCATAATAATCAATGGGAGGGAAATTAAACTCTACCTTTTGCTGGGAATAGTGTCAAAGAATTTACAGATATGTTTTTAAACCACCACGCCTAGGAAAATCATTTCTCATTCCTTTAGATTGAACTTTTTATTGCTGCCAAAAGATGCAAATCTGACCAGTCTTGGCCAGCCATTGTTTATAGGAAAAGACACTCTTTGAATCATCAACTCTACCTATCTGATCTACAAAATTACAGAAGTTGAAAATGCTTTAGATCTTGTCTAGATTTCACCAGGGAGAAAACTGAGTCCTGGAGGGGTGGGCAGGGGGATTAAAGGTCTTGTTCCAAGAAGCAGTAATGATTCTGTCTACCACTGCTATAGTATTAATAAAACCATTTATCAACATTTTCTTATTATTTATAGGCACACTTCAAAACATTCTAAAAATATCATCTTGCACAGTCTTTATCATACTCATAAGAGCAGCTGCCATCTTCCAGATGGGTAAAGGGAACTCAGCAATGTTATGTGAGTTGCCCCAAATCCAAGCTTTGGCTTGGCTTTAGGTAGTCAAAGGAAGTTTGAAATTCCCTGTCTCTAATGTGAAAGCCGCCCTCCGTCCACTGTATGGCGCTCCCTGGAGGTCAGCTGGTTAGGGAGACCTCTCTGGCAGCAGACCAGGGCTGCAGTCTCTGGCTCTTGTCTGGAATTCAATGCTATGGAACTTTCTCTAATGAAGATTAGGCTTTCAACCCAACCATCCCTGAGAGATACCCATGAACGTACACCCTAATGAAAACGTGCATCATGAACACTGGTCCTTTCTTGTGAAGAATAGGAAGGACAGATATGGATCCCCAGTGGCCTGGGGTTCTCAGAGCCCTGAAGAGGGAGCTGGAGCACCCACAGAGTAGTGATGGGAGATCTGAGTGAGGAGGATGAGGAGAAGAAATGAGAAAAGCCTACTCCTCCCCAAGTATCTATGTGTAAAGGCTACTGGAGAGTAGCAACAGACAAGAGTTTAATTCAAACCCCCCATTAGTACCTGCTGTTTAGCTTTTGTTTTCTCCCAAACTGCTCTGTTCAAGTAAACACAGCCCAAGGGTTCTTATATCTTCCTGAGTGTCCACCTTCAGCTAATGAAGGGGGAGAGGGGAGCTCTTGAAAAGTTATTTCATAAGATTTGTGTGTTTTAATAGTATTCTCAGCCCCTTTCTTCAAATCTCTTGGAATCAGTTCAACGGCTGGAAGATGTGGAGGCAGGAAGCAACACTGAAGTGGATTTTAGAACAACTTGGCAAATTAGCAAAGTTTTAACATCATTAAAGAGCTCTTAAATATTCTTCCCGAACTACATTTTTATCTTGTGAATGCATTTCAGTAATTGCTCTAAAGGAAACTGTGCGACTTTGGCACAAACATAAATGTTTGCATGATTTAAAATGCAGTGGCAGCAAAGATCATGGTTTTTTTTTAATTGCTAATTCTTAAACTAACCTTTTCAGTTTGTCTCATCTTGAAAAATGCCATTCCCATCAGCAGAAGCTGTAGTAAAGACGATGTATATATTATTTAGTGGTTTATAATTGCAAACAACTTAGCTATGTTTCAATACTTAACCCCCATCTCCAACATGGAGCATAAGTAGGGTATGATTACAAGCATTCCATCATTCTGTAAATAGAACAATGGAATACTGGGACATAAGACTATTTTCTTAAAGCCAACAGTAGACCAGATAGAAAAGCTGGTCTGGAACCAGTGGGCCTTCAAGCTAACTACCTTACCCAACCTCACTTATTGTTTAGTTCACTCAGTATTTGCTGATCATCTTAATCAAGGACAGAAACCTACAGTAGATAGACAGGCCTGTTGCTTGGGTAGACAAGTGTTCTAACCCTGCCTCATCAAATTAGTCAGGATAATTAACACTAGCGGCTGTTAACAGATAAGCTCCAAAATCTCAATGGCTTAGCATGATGGTCTAATGCACAGAGACATCAAGACAGAGCTAAGGAGGGCAGTGCTCTGCTCCATGCAGTCATTCAGGGACTAAGGATCATTTTGTATGTGGACTCCAAGACCACCCCAGAAAGGTAAAGGTAAAGGTAAAGGTATGGAGGACCCCACAGGAGTTTATGTGGGCCAGGCCTGACAATGGCAAACATCACTTCACCCATCTTCCACTGCCCAGAAGTTAGTCATATCACATAGCCACACCTAACTACGGGGCAGACTAAAGATTATCTCTGTGCCAAAGAGGAAAAATCCACGGTGAATACAGCGTTGCCTCTGCCACCCCAACTAGAGACAAGGGTAGCTCTCTACTGCCTGATGTCAGCCTCCCTAATCCAGGATCTGATCTGGTATAAACGATACCATAAAAAAGCCTGATCCTCTACCTTCAAGAAAGTTCAACTGCATTTCTACACTGCACAATCAACCCCGGGTCTGTGGCACAGATCAGAGTGGTGAAGAGCATGAGAAGAAGGGTGCCAAGGGGCTTACCCTCTGAACACAAAGGAACCACACTGGCCATGTGCATTAGCTATGTGTTGATATAACCTCTAAAGCCCCCTACACACACTTCTCGGGCCTGAACCCTCAGGTGGATGGTGTGGTTCCTATGTAAGGCTTGGTATCCATTGAAAATATGACCATTACAAGCTTATACTGGATCATACCCAATTAAAGCTACCATGATACCAATACAGCACATATCTGATTGTAGGGAGGGCACAGGGCTGAAGCCAAGAACAAAGCTTGCCTAAGGCCTGCTGAGAGTTGCCCAAATGAAGAAGAAATTAACAATGTGCTCTTGTCAGCACTCCTGTTGTGCTAATTTCCTTGCAAATATAAGCAAAGCCGTTTAATTAACTTAATATCAATTTCACTTTTCTCATATTTTGTTCTAGTTATGGGCTGGATTTAAAGCTCACACAGCATAATTTAGAGGCCCAGAATGAACAGCTTTACAACTTTACACACTAGTAACTGCTAAACCTGAGGGAAATGAGGTTCCCTGCCACCATCCTGTCACTGCATCCCCATGTGTGCCCCTCTCCAATCCCCAGACTAGCTGCCGATGCTGGTCAGGACTGAGACCCTCTCCCAGCAGTCAGCGAGTACCAACTTCACAAAGGAAGACCCAGAGAGGCAGCTGGTGGGTGCCTGTTTTGAGTCAGTATCAGTCTAAGGATAGTGATGCTATCAGCCAGAAATGCCTAGGAGCGCTCACCTGAGCCCCTACTACTAGCTGCAGCCCCCACAGACATTTCCCTGATCAGAGCCAATGCTGAGGCTGGGCTGGCCCTTGGGGTTCTTATTATGAGAGCAAGAAGGGAACTGTGAAAAACCAAGGTTATTACTCACAAGTCCTGAAGGGTACACACCCCAGGCCACACAGCAAGGTCGAATAGGGAGACAAGAGAGCAGGCCTGGGGCTCTGTCTTTATTGGGATCAAGGTTGGGGTACCTAGGGTTCTGTAAATTCATTCTTTATTGGTGAGTTTAAAACATAAAATTGGGAATTATAGTGCAGGAAAGGAAAAGCAGGGTCACTCAGGTCAGTTATCTGGTCACCTAGAGCTTTCCAAAAGAGGAAAAGCTCTAGGTGACTAGATTGGGGGGGGGGGGGAGCGAGGGGGGGGGCGCTGCCTGGCTCCTTATCTAAGTGTGTAGTTGTCAATATGTTTATTCATGATGGATGTCTATGAAATGGATGCCTGGGCAAGCTAAAGCTTAATGGCAGGCACTTGCATTAAAATAAATAAAAGCTTATTGTCAGGCAACAGTAATTGTAATTATTCAACCATGTCTCTGGACACCTTATTTATTTCTCAGAGTTTCAGCTTCCTCATATCAACACATAGCTAATGCAGATGGCCAGTGTGGTTCCTCTGTGTTCAGAGGGTAAGCCCCTTGGCACCCTTCTTCTCATGCTGTTCACCACTCTGATTGTGCCACAGACCCAGGGTTGATTGTGCAGTGTAGAAATGTAGTTTGAACTTCCTTGAAGGTAGAGGACAAGGCTTTTTTATGGCATAAAATGGGTATAATAGTATAAGTAGGTCTCATGTAGAATTAAGTACCATGAAACACTTGCTCAATACAAACACTATGTATAATAAACTATGGTATACATGTATGTGTATAAATATCTTGTATTGTATTTCATTGAATCTAAAATGCCTTCAACTGTAGGTTGTACCATTTTTATATACCCATAAAGGAAAAAATGCTACTAACTAAAATATGACACACCATTGATCATAAAATGGATCTCAGCTTCAGAGATGTAACAAATGTGCATCTATCACTGACAAAACATGGTTATATTCATGGCAGTTTCACTCTATGAGATGTCTTCAAGTCAAATCCAAGTTAACCAGAATGCCCAAGGAATTGAATGTCCTAGTTAATTCAATTCCTTATAGCAGAATCTTGCTTCATTTTAATATTCATTAAAAATGTAATGGGGGTGTAGAGAAGATGTGCATTCCCAATGCAAATACTATTTCTTCTCTCCTCTTTTTTGCCTCCACCACACTTACTTTCTCTGGAAAGCAGCTATTTTCTTGAAGGTTGGTCTTGTGACTGTTTTCTCAACTACACATGGAAGCCTGCCCAGGGACACTTCTGGAAAAGATTTTCTTTCCTGATTAAACAATAGAAGATACGGCCAGTGGTATAATAATTCCTACGCTGTATAAAGATGCAATGACTGGAACTACAGCAGCCTTCTTGTAACCATGAAGAACAGATAAAGAGAAATTATGTTATAATTTCATCATAATGACCTCATGACTCTGGGTCAATCCTACCCCTACTTCTGGGCTTAAGTGAAAAAAAGTTACCTGCTGGTGAATTAATTCCTAAATGACCTATAGAGGGATTTTAAAAAATGAATAAAATCTGCTCTCTTGCAAACTATTGGGTCCAACCATGTAAACAATTCATTATAATGCAAGACACAGATCAACAAAGGCTAAAAGTACAGTCTAAAGTTCAGAGAAGGAACAATTAATTCTGACAAGGTGGCCAGGGAAGGTTTCAGGGAATAAAGGGCTTCAGAATCCGGTCCTTGGAGAATGCATGAGGTTTTAATAAGATGGGTAGAGGCATATTATTCATAATCTGATAGTTAACGGACCCTGAAGTCATGTAGCTCTCATGTTTACATGCATGAGCTTTGGTCAGAAACAGTGTAGAACTGGAACCCTGATTTTCTGACTGTTTAGTTAGTACTTTTTGAACCAGGAAGGGACAGCACCTAACAAGCCATGCATAACCATCATACACCCCTCGGTGAACACTAATCACACAATTAGCCACTGTATCTGAGACTGGGATGGAAGGAGGCCCTTGTGGAACCCTGCTCCCTATTAACTGTCAGCACGCTCGTGTGCCGGTGTCTGGATGCGGCCGCCTGTAATTACGGCAGAGGTTTATTACTCATGCATGCAAGGCTGAGGCTCGGCAATGACAGGAACATTATTAAAAGCAAAAACTTCTCTATCAGTGGCTAAGCCGATTGTCATCCACATGTCAGAACAGTCTAAAGACCTGTGAGGAGCAATAATGAAGGCAGAGGATGGTCTTTCAACCAAGTGAGTCCTGCATTTTTTTCTAAAAGTATTACAGGCATCGGGAAAGGAGGGAGAAAGAAAGGGAACCACAGAGGGAATGAGGGAGGAAAGGGGGAGAGGGAGGGAGAGAGGGAAAGAGGGTGGGTGGGTCTCCTGTTTGGGGGGATGTGACAATTTATCTGCTTTTTTGTAGCTATTACCCTTGGTCAAAGGCTACCCCATGGGAGTTGGCTCCCCTGAACTTCTGAGTTCCCTCTTCTGATCCCTCAGCAGCTGCTGAGGAAGCAGGTCCTGCCCTGCAACATGACATGAGAGGAGAATCCAGAAGGGGCAGGAGGACCCAGATGCCTGGCAGTAACCTCAGAAGGCAGATCCATGTGGTGGTTGCAGCAGCCACGGCTGGGACAAAGCTTGGTTTGGAGAGACAATGACTCTGCTCTCATCACCAGGGCCTCCCACAGAACCCTCCCACCACCCACTTTG
>NW_005871093.1:2033544-2050218 GCF_000147115.1 Myotis lucifugus
GGACTAGCTGGGCCCCCGCTAAGCCCGCAGAGCATGCATCATCCAGGTGCCACCCCTGCCATGAGGTGGGCCTTTGTGGGAAACTGTTTATGCCTTCACTATCTAATAAGCGTAGACAGAGGACCCCCGCCCCCACCAAGGCTGAGTGCCTTTGAAGCCCTAGCAAAGGTCGGAGCTAGGCGCCACCTCTGTTTGTCCAGACAGTGGTAGCTGAAACTACTCTCCCATTTATTATTATGTAAATCCTTGCTGATGGGCTAGTCTGCCTGTTAATGGGGGGTCACCTGCCTAAGGGCTATGCTATGGGTGCATCCCAGATCAATAAAAGCTTGGTGAGGCCTGAGCACGTGAGGAAATCCTTCCTCCTGAGTTGGACTTACTCGCCTGGTCCCCCAATATTTCCAAATTATCTCGTGCATTTTCTCTTTCATTTGTGTGCGGCTCCGCTTCCAGTTCCAGAACCCTGCTCCACGCGGGACGTGGGAAGGAAACACTCAACAGGCCTTCCCCTGGAATAACTTCCTCAGAGGGAAGGAAACACTAAACAGGCCTTCCCCTGGAATAACTTCCTCAGAGGATGATAGGAAGCTAAAAGTCATGTACAGCGTCACACAGGAATCTAACAAGAATCCTGCCTGTCCCTAGGTCCACTTTCCTAAGTTCATTAGAGCATCACTGTGTGGATGGAGGAGAGGACACAGAGGTGAGGACCCTGGAGGAGCTGGCAAGGAAACTCCTTCCAGGCTCACCATGGGACAGACAGTCCAGGCTGAGCATGGAAGGATGGAGCCACTGGAGCTAGAGAAAGGGTACGGCTGGGGGGCTGGGTGCCTTCATGAAGTTGGGGGCAGGGTTGGCAAGCTGGAGGGGAGCACTCAGGTCAGAGTTCCTGAGGGCTGATTCAGATTTTCCAAAGGGAGCAGTTCTAGGTGCTAACTCTTAGCTTGGGTTGTGGCCAAGGAGGGGCCTCTGAAGTGAGGTGCACCTGGAATCACTGAAGGGCAAAGGCTGGTTGAGTCCTGAAACAGAGGCTCAGCTGGGCCTGTGATGCCAGCATTTTACAGCCACTCCTGTGTTCTAACCACTGTCCCACCTGTCCACATACACTGAACCCCAACATCAGGTCCCCAGGTGGCCTCACTACTTTGTCTCCTATGATTCATGCGTCAAAACTGCTGAGTTCTCCTGTTCAACACTCACTGGTTAAGCACCGACTGTGTATAAGTTCAAGCCTCACCCTTTCCATACTCATTCTAATATTCTTCTGGGACCTAGTATATCCTACAAACCTATCTTTCCAACTAGACCACAAGCGACTAGTTGGGCATAATGTCTGCACCTCTCTGTAATTCCAGCCCACACCTAGCAGTGGGGCAGGGCTCGCTAACAGACGTGAAGGACCCATGTGCTCTGTAACGGGACTTGACACGTATAGGCTGACATTTCTTCTCTTAGGCCTCAAAAGTGATCATCCAAAGGGATCACCATTAGTAAGCAGAGGAGGTGTGTTGGGGGTTGGAGGGGTTAGAAAGGAGAAGGAAAGAGAGCTCAGCCTCAAACACACACAGAGAGAAGGATCTAAAGTTAATTCAGAGTCTAAGCAAGTCAAAGGGAAAGGACCTCCTCTTACCCCTCTTGAGATTTCTATCCCAGATGGCAATGACCACACTCTGCCACAACGCAGCGCTAGCTTTCACGCATTCATTCCAGGAAGATTTGCTAAGCACCTACTATGAGCCAAAGCAGTTCCCAGCATCAGGGATCTGACAGGGAGCAGGCACGCAAGGTCCCTACCTTCAAGCAGTTGGCATTGTCCCAGCTGCTAGGCATCTGGCCCTGTGGCTCTTGCTGGTCATTTTGAATCCCGATCCATCCTGACTTAGAACAACCCCGCTGCACCGTGGAGAGGTGAAGTGATCCGCCCAAGGTTGCAACAGAATCCAAACCCAGTCTGTCTGGTGCCCAACAACCTTCCTTCTAATATTTCATTCTTAAGGGCTGTCTAATCTTAGGTCCTCTCTCCATTTGATATGGACCTCGCTGTGCCCACATCCCTCCTTCCCCGTGTCACTGTTAGCTCTAATTACTGAGCCTTCTTCCTGTCCACAAAGGACACTTCCAATTTGGCAACACCAAAGGTCAGGGGGTTGGATTTCCTCCTGGAGAATGACACTGGCGGCCTCTCCTGGATACCGATGGGCTGGGCAGGCAGCAGCTGCCCACCCCCCACCTTCCCCCCCGCCACCCCGCCCCCTGGGAAGACGCCTGCAGCACACACACTGGCCAATACGATGTGTCTGCATCTGAGGGCTGTCCAAGACCTGCGTTCCCCATCTCTCTGGGAGGGACCTGCTGCCACCAGACACTATCAGTCTGTTGGTAGTAATGGAGGGAGCCCCCCTCCAGCGCCCAGGCCCTGGCTCCCTTAACGGAGCCTTCCCCACACCTGGCCACAGGCTGCCACAGAGCCCTGCTGAGGGCCTGCAGGCAGAACGTGGAGGCACACACTGCCCTGGTTTCCTGCTGATGCTCATTGCAGTGGTGGATTTTCATACCACCATGGCCCTCTGGTCCTCCGTGACTTCCTTCTCATAGGAAATGCTGGCACCATCCAGCTCGGTGGTCTATAGGACCACATCTATACCCTGGCAGGAAAGAGGAAACAGCTGTGGGCCAGCTCTGGTCTCATGAACAGATGCTTTCAAACACCATCCCTCTCTTTCTGACCCCACCCTGGATGCCTGTCCAGCAAATCTCTACCTCTGTCTCTCTGCACCAACTCACTTTCCCTGTCTGGAGGGTTTGGCTTATGTATCAGGCTGCGTGGGCTGCACCTGGTTATCTGGGGACGTTTCGGTTTTCTGCAGTTCAGACTCCGGCCTCGTCTGCCTATGTGGCTTGGGGGCAGGAGTAGGACAGGTAATTCTGACTTTTCTCCATTCCCACAAAGATTTTCAATTTCTTCAAGCAACCCTGCTTCTATTCAATATCCTTCTGAAATCTAAATTTGGAACCTAACCTGAATCGATTGAATTTCCACTTACGACAGAGCTGCCCTGGGCTTACTGAACGAAGCAGTGACATGTGTCTTTCCAATTCATTGCACAGGGGCTCTGATGAGGGACAGGGTCACCGGCCAGAGCTCAGGGCTTGCTTGTGTGGGGCAGGTGAAACACCACACCCCTCCACTGTCTTCCCCTGACTCCTCAGGAGGCGTGGACTGGGGACAAGGAGAGGGGTATTCAAGAATCTTGTCTGCCCTTCACTGGCTGTTCATCCAGGCTAAGTCACATCCTATCAATTTCTCACCTTTCTTGGCTCCAAAATGAGAGAAACAAGTAACTTCCTCAGAGGATGATAGAAAGCCAAAAGTCACGGACAGAGTTACATAGGAATCTAACAAGAAACCTGCCTGTCCCTGGGTCCATTTTCCTAATGCTGCTACAAAACCACCATGTTGCCATTTTAAAAAATATTTTAACACATTCTGTATGAACTTATTCTGCTTTTCCAAATTTTCTACAATATGAATTAATTTTACTTTACATAAAAAGAAACATAAGACAATATTCATGTTATAAAATTACATATTCAAAGAAAACATACTAAAACATGCTGCTCCCTAACCTGGCTGACTGCTTCACTTCCAAGCTCCTCAGAAGGACTGGGTGCCCTTCAGACAAGAGGGTTAAGGACCAGAGCAGCCTCAAGATGGTACAGGCAGGAAAGAAGGTACAGGCAGGCAAGAAGGTACAGGCAGGCAAGATGGTACAGGAAGGCAAGATGGTACAGGCAGGAAAGAAGGTACAGGCAGACAAGATGGTACAGGCAGGAAAGAAGGTACAGGCAGACAAGATGGTACAGGCAGGCAAGATGGTACAGGCAAGATGACTCCTCACACTCAGTCTCCCCAGCTAAGTCTTCCCAGCCCCTTCCCCTCACTACATCCACCCAACCCAACTCAGCCTTTACAGTGTTGAGGTTATTTCCTCTGTGGCTATCAATTACCTCCTAAAACTAGCTCACATCCAATCAATCAACCAATAGACCTTAGGTGCCCACATTAAGGTCAAGATGCTATGGCAGATGCTGAGGACAGAAACCTACAGTAGATAGTGTGGCCTGTCACTTAGGGAAACAAGTGTTCTAACCCTGCCCAATCAAATTAGGGTAATTACCACTAGCTGCCGTAACAGATAAGCTCCAAAATCTCAATGGCTTAGCATGATGGTCCAATGCACAGAGACATCAAGACGGAGCTACAGAAGCCAGTGCTCTGCTCCATGCAGTCATTCAGGGACTAAGGATCATTATGTATGCCCCCAAGAGGTGGACTCTAAGGCCACCACATACAGGTAAAGAGAGAAAGCAATGAGGATCCCACATGAGTTTATGTGGGTCAGGCCTGACAGTGGCAGGATAGAGGTGGTATTAAAAAGTCCAAAATATGGTACAAAGGTCACTGACAACAAAGCCTCAGGCAACTCAGAGCAGGAAGAGCTCAGACCATGTGGCCTGGCACAAGTTCCCCATCCCTGAGCTCATGACCTTGAGCCAAGCTTTAAAGAAGGAATGTAGAAAGGGGCAGAGAGAGCAAACCATGATACCGAGCACTTCTCAAAGACTGGGACTGAAATGTGGAGGCTACAACCTGAAGGCAATTGAGAGGCATTGCAGCAAGTGGATCAGCCTGGCTCAAGGAGGCAGAGGACCCTGAGCAGGGATGGGAACGTGGGAGATGAGGACTGGAGCAGGCTGTGGCAGGCCCTGGCTGTCAGCCTCCTCACCTGACCATGACCCCTCAGGAAACAGAGAGCCCCTGGAAGGTGTGGGACCTTCACAGGCGGTGCTTTCCACTCGGATAGCTGGAACTACGCATGCTCAGTGGAAGAGAGGGGTGAGAGACCAGAGGCAGGGCACTGGGTTAGTGGGTACTGCTGTAAAGGCCAGGGTCAACAATGGGGCCTCACGGAAAGAATGGGGAGCAGATACAAGAAAGAATCTGGAGGGAAAACGCTAATTCATCTCTGTGTGCTCTTTCCTCCACACCAGCATCTCCACTGTCACTTTAAAATGGCCTCTTCAGCCTGGATTAAGGAAAACATAAACATTAACAACTACAACCTGTAACTGTTTTTCAAAAGGCAGGATTCGAAACCTTGGTACCAAGAGTCTTGGCAGAGAGATAAATCCTGAGGATGTCTGGGTCATCTAGGTGCCCCAGCCCAGGGGGGGCCCTGTCAGAACCCCAAGGAAACCTGTCTTATGAGTGAGAGAGCACCAGGGATGGCTGGAGCCCTCCAGGAGTCCCTGCTGCTGGGACCTCCTAAGAGTCCACAGAAAAGGTTTGAGAAATATGGCAACCTTTAAAATACCAGCTCACTTTGTACCCAAGGGGCTGGATCCAAGTGGCCTTGTTCCTACTGTATGCCCAGTGCCCGGCTCTCCCAGGCCCCCCATAACCCTGAGGAATAAAGAATGCCAAAGTCAAGGTTTCCCTCGCCTCCTTCAGTAGGAAGGGGTGGAAAAGGCTACAAAGCAAATGGACACAGCAATACAGGCCCTATCACCCAGGCACCGGGAAACCTCTCCTCCCTCCCACTGCAGCAGGTGGCCCCTGCAGGCCTAGCACATCAGCAGGGGGGACACCAGTACCCAAAACAAGCACAGGCAGAGGAGGGAGTGCTGAGGGGTGGGGTGGGGAGGGGTGGGTTCCTTCCATATCACAACTTTTCCCTGCTCTCCTCCTCCAGGCTTCATGTCACTGCGAATTACACTCTGCAGCCAGGAGGATAACATCTACCTAGTTGCAGCTTGAATTCTTGGCTTGCCCAGGACAAGATCTCAACCCTGTTCTCCTGCCAGCTCTTCCTCGGAGACTGCAAGTCAAGAAAACTCAGCCTTCCCACCCCTGGCACCTGACCCAACCAGTCCCGAGCCCAGGACACCCCCACTCTCCCCCATGGAGTTGCTTGCATGGCAGAAGCCAGACCCTCAGCCCATCTGAAGCAAGCTCTTGTCTTCTCAGAAGTCCCCACCCCCACTGGGTGTTGGCACGCAAATGGTTTTTCCTCTCTGCTTTGCTTGGTGTGGGAAGTAGAGTAGAGGGCAGAGGACCAGGGGCCAGGCCACAAGCTTGTCAGAGATGCCAAGTCTCAGTCCCTCACCCCAGATCTACTGAATCAGTCTGATGGTGGGGCCCAGAAATGTGTCTTAACGGGCCCTCTGTGTGCTCTTTGAGGCACACCAAAGATTGAGACTCACTGGTGCAACAGCTAAGAACCTCAATTCCGGAACCAGAGTATCTGAGTTCAAGTCCCAGCTCTACAAGCCCCTGACTGGGTGACTGACTGGAAGCAAGCTATCGGAGTGGGGTGAGAGCTCCTATCTCCTGGGGTTGCTGTAAAGACTAAATGAGCCCTGTGAGTCTGTAGCACTTAGTCAATACCATTTGAAATTTTATTCTTCCTATTTGGGATATTTAGGGATGCATGACTATATCACATTTAGTTTCCTAATTAAAACCAATACTGAAACGACTAGTGTCCCTGAGTGCAGCTGGACAGTGAGGGAGCTCGGGCTATGTTGCACTCTCTCGTTGGGGTCCTATGGGTACACTATGGCAGGTATCTGTGTAGAATAATAGGGCCCGCCCCATAAGCTTCTCATTCCTCCAGAAATGAACTGTGGGTTTTGTTTCTGTGCCTTGATTTTTTGACACTCAGGAGACGAGCTCCCTCATGACCGCACAGCAGGCTACATGGACAGCCAGGCCACAATGTCTGTGAGGGGTTGGGAGGATTGCAGCTTCCCACTGCACAGACAAGTTCAAGGACCCTGGGTACTTGCTGAATGATACGGCGAAGACCATTCTTTCAGAGATCTGCTCACATCCCACCTGGAAGGACCCAGAAAGGATCTTTGGAAAGCAGGAAGAGAACAGTCTGGTGTCATTCTTCTCCCTGCCACCAGCCTGGTCTCTCACTCTAATTGCAGGGAAGACAATGGAGTCAGTTCTTCCTAACGTAGAATCTTCTTGTCATCAAACTTAAAACTCCTTATAATTAGGAAGAGACGGTAGATAGAAGTTGTCAAGAACATAGGCTCTGTGGTCAACCAGACAAGGGGTTCTGATTCCAGAACCTACCCCTGACTAGCTACAGGACACCAGGCAACTTAGTTAAACTCTCCAAGCCTTCTTTTCTCGTGTCTGATATGGGGATGGAATCCAATGCACTTATGACATCTCTGCACAGCAAGAATTCCACCAATTATTGTAATCATTATCTTTATGATTATCTCTAATTCTGGAACTACCATGAGAACATGTGTTAGAAACTCAGAAAGGGAGGTGGCAGCCTTAGATCTGCCTTAGATAGCAGCTATGCAAGCCCTGGAGAGCTGCCTGTACTTGAATAGAGAATTCTCAATCTGACCTGGGGAATAACAAGTATACAATGACTTATCAGTCCCTGGACCAGATGTGACCAGAGCACACTGAATCTCTCTCTTCTCCTAAAGCACTGAAGAGAACATTTTAGATGGGACAGATACAGTAAGTCATCACTTCAAGCATTGGATAGATCCTATGACTTTAAGAAGACTGGCATAACGAAACCAATTTTACCACAAGCTAATTGATATGAGCAAGAGCTAAGTTTCTTCAGCATCTCATCAACGTTTTAGGAAATGAGGTTGAACGAATCCAAGTTATTGGAGGACCTGCTGTAATTGGATGGCACACCTCGCTTTACACTATAAAAACCTGTTTCCTCAACCCACGAAGAACTTCAACATCGCCCTCAGGCATTTCTCTGGGAGAAGCCAGGTGTGTTTTTAATAGCAGCCTCCCCCTGGGCTGCGAAATGGAGGAGGAGTCTCATTATTAGCTGTGCAGTCCGCCTCCTCCAACTTACTACCCAAGCGCATTAGCTCCAGACCTGAGGCCTTGACTTGGTAAACATTTAAGCCCACCAAAGTCCTTCCCTGACAGACTCCACCGAACGCTAAACTGTAACACTATTTTCTTCCTCTAAGTCGGCCTGCGCCTCCAGTCCCGCTTGGTCACGGGACTGGTTTCTGCACTTGGGATTCAGTCGCCAGGTAATGATTCCTGCACGTCCCTGAACGCGGGAACCAGCTATAAGGACATGTTTCCACAATAAAAGCAAACTTAAGGGTAATTCTTTCCAGCAGCCCTGGCCCTTTGGCCAAGACAGGGCAGAAAGGGTAAGGAGAGGGAGTGCGCGGGAGCCAGGAGGTGTGGGCTCCCCCGCACCGGGGGCAAGGCCCCGGGGGTTTACCGAGGCCCCGTGGGCGCTGGCGCGCGTCCTTACCATTCAGTTGCCGGTAGACGATATCCTCCAGCAGCGAGAGGCGCTTCAGGACCGCGTCCTGGATGGGGCTGGCGCCGTGCGCGCTGAGGTTGGTCGCCTCGGCGCGCGGCCGAATCTCGTGGAACGCATCTCCGCTGCGCACAGCGATGGGCCGGCACTTGGCCAGAAAGAGCACGAAGCCGGCCACCGCTATCAAGTTCAACACCAGCAGCACTTTGACTCTTCTCAGTGAAGCCATCAAACACGCCCGGCCGGCCCTCGCCCCGGACCCGTGCCCTTTCCGGCTCCGGCGAGACGCGGGGCAGCCGGGACCTTGCGAGCCTCACACTCCACACCCCGGGCGGACGGTGGGAATCCCAGCCACTCCCGGCCCCACAGAGCGGATGCTCCGGCAGCCAAGACGGTAGAGAGAGCAGGGCGCTCAGGGGGAGGGCCAGATCGCTCCCATGGAAGCCCTGGGTGTGTAGAAGTGCTCCCAGATCTGCCTGCGTACTCCACGGCGCGCGGCCCCTTCCAGGCGCCTGGGCTTCTCCGGGAAGGGCCGGAGGTCGGGCGCCTCTCCTCCGCACCAGCTAGTGGTCCGTCGCTGGCCCTCGGGCCGCCGGGAGTGGGGCTGCAGGAGCAGTGGACCTCCGTAGCCAGCGGGCCGGCAGGCGGGGCTGCCCCGGCGCTGGGGCAGGAGCGGCGCGCAGGTGCCCTGCTCAGGGTGTGTGGTCCGCCCCCGGAGGAGCGCGCCTCGCCTCGGGCGGCACAGCCACCACCCGAGTCCGCAGGCAGCCGTTGCTCCCGCGACCCGCGGTCTTCAGCCCAGGACCCGCTGCCCGGGGCGGGTGCCTTTGTTCCTCTCACAAACCCGCTTCATCACGCCGGGCAGAGGAAAGGAAAGCCCGCGCCCGGCGCCCGCATCCTCGGGGCTCCGCAGTCACGCTCAAGTCCCAATTACTCTCAAAGTGGGAGCAGTACTAGCGGGTGGGTAACTGAGCAGAGCGCGAAGTCCTTTCCGCCCCTTGCGCCTGGGGACACCCCACCCCGCGCCAAACTAACCAGCGCGCTCAGAGCCGCGGGCTCCGGGACACGTTCCAAGTCCCAACACCACGCCTGGAGCCTTCGGGGCCTGCCGGTCACACTGGCCTCGCTCCGGCTGGCGCGTCAGGAGGATGGCCGGAAGGAGGAGTCGGACCTCAAAAGTCACAGCAGTTCTCTGCCCCCCTCCGAAAACGTGGCGGGGAGCGCGGCGGGAGGGACTGGCGCGGCGCAACCTCCGCACGCCGGAACGGGCAGCGCCGCTCGTCCCGCGTCCCTAGGAGCCAAACGCCTAATCTCCTAATTGGCGGACACAGTGATACCTCCGCTGCGGCACTGACAGGCCATACAGCCCCGCGCTGGAGAGTCCGGGGGGACGCGCAGGTGGCATCGGGGCGCGGCCGAGGGGACCCCCTGCAGTAACAGCTCCTCCGCCGCCGCCGCTGGATACCCCCTCCGCTAGAGCCGGTCGGCCGCCGCCCGCAGGCTGCCGGGCGCACAGCTCCCTGGCTCGCCGGCTCCTGCGCGCGCACCCGGAAAGGGTGGGGGCGCCTGGAGACTAGGCACCGCGCGGGATGGGGGCAGTCAAGTCATGTTGGCTGCTACGGGCGGTGGAGGGACCCTTTGGTTCTCAGCACTCCCCGAGCGAGCGGGTTTGTGCCATCCCGGTTGGCGATGAAGACATCCCTTTCTGTGTGCTCGCAGCTCCGCTTTGCGTGGCCAGGAATGGCTAGAGGGAAAATCTGGCCTGGAGACTTGGATCCTGTTACTTTGGGAATCTGGCAGGGCAATAGTGGGCTGGGTGGGTTCCCTACCTATGAAAATTCTAACGGACCAAGTCACAGTTTCTTTGTCCACCCACACCCCTGTACGCATTTTATTATAAGGAGCATATTTCGGCTCCTGGATTTCCGTGGTCTCTTTCTCTCCCCAAAAGCTAGGAGCTCTAAATGCTGGAAATCAAAGCCCCTCCTTGATCCATTTAATTCCTTGATCCTAAAAATGAAACCAGGCTGCCAACTAATAAAGATCAGGCGATGAATCTGGTAGTTTTCACCACATCGTTTCAATCTCACTAAAGTTTTGTTGCTTAATTATTATTTTAAACATTGATTTTTAACATAAAGAGTACATGAAAACATAACAATCCTTTTATTTCATCCCTTGGAACCCTAAACCTGGGTTCATTATCATTGTTATGGTTTTTGCTTTGTATAATGTACAAGAAAGTGAATACAAACCAGTCAAATGAAAAAGCCACATCGGAAGCACAAGGAACCAGAGGTGTTGTGCACAAAAGGCATTGAGTAGAAAGAAACCTGAGTTATTGAGCAGTTGTGATATAACAGGTGCTGGGCCAGGCACAGTCCCCATATTATCTCACTGAATACCCCCATCGAGTTAGGTGTTGTTACAACCACTCTACAGACAGAAGCTAGCACAATTAATGGAAAGTTTGGCAAAAATAATTTTTGCACATTACCTGGGCCACAGGACCTAAACTGGGAAGCCTGGGGCATTGAGCTAGGGTCCCCAGGAATAAATGGCTCTAAACAGGTAGGTCTCATTCCCAAGCATGTGCCTTTTTGGGAGTAGGAGACAGCAAACAAAGTGAAGGAAAAAAAATTCTCATATTAATGAAGTTTCCAGGCAAAACAACTTCAGAGAGCTTTCTTTTCTCTCTCTAAAATCAAAGAGGTCCCTTGCCCAAATTACCTGATTATCTTGCATCTTACAGGCTTCTCCCCTCACCTCTGCAGGCATCCTAGACAGCTTTCAGGTTCATAAATGACATCTGACACCCTAGACAAGGTCACACCCTAAACCCTGTCACCACACAGAAGTGCTCCACTCCTGCAGTCCTGCTCTAAAATCCCATCTGGTGACCACACTCCCTAGCTTTTTACCTCTCCCTTTCTCAGTTCCAACCAAATATTCTCCAGCCACCAGCAACCCCTCTCTGCCTCCCTCCCAGGTATCTAAGCCCTTTTATGCCCTCTTAAGTTCCTTCTCTACCTTCCCTGGTTACTCTTGAGTTCTGGGTACTCATTTATTCCCAACACATTCCCAGGAACAGCTACAATTCATACACACTCATACATATGGTGCCTCACTGCCCCAATATGGCAATCTCCGTCTCTAAACAATCTCACCATCTTCTTTCTTGCACCCATTCACCCAGGCAAGAGTGTACCTAGGGAAAACTGTGTCACCTGAAATCTTGGGGACATTACCAATCAATGGTGTCTAACTTTAGCTGGATCCTCAATTGTTCTCAAAAACACTGTTCTGCCCTAGTTGGTTTGACTCAGTGGATAGCGCCTTGGCCTGCAGACTGATGGGTCTCGGGTTTGATTCCAGTCAAGGGCTCATGCCTAGGTTACAGGGGCGTGCAGAAGGCAGCCATCAGTGATTCTCTCTCATTATTGATGTTTCTATCTCTCACTCTCCCTTCCTCTCTGAAGTCAATAAAACTGTATATTTTAAAAACAAAACACTGTTCCATGTCCCTAACCAGCTCCTCTCCACAGAGGGGTCCAGAGTAGATGTCAGATGTCCATAAATACTCCTCAACCAGAAACAAAACTTTTGTATATGTCATATGGGCATTTTTCTGGGGAAAAGATCCGTAACTTTGATCAGATTTCCCAATGTGGTCAGTGACACCAAAAATTTAAGAACTTCCCTGGCATATGTTAGATGTGCAAAAACATAATGAGCTAAGTAATTATTGTTTGCCAGCTGTTTATGAAATCAGTCGCGAGAAGGCACGCAAGGCTGGTGAGCTCTATGATCGACTGCATACCTTGATTTAAGAAGGAAAACTCTAGACCAGGGGTGGGCAAACTTTTTGACTCGAGGGCCACAATGGGTTCTTAAACTGGACCAGAGGGCCGGAACAAAAGCATGGATAGAATGTTTGTGTGAACTAATATAAATTCAAAGCAAACATCATTACATAAAAGGGTACGGTCTTTTTTTGTTTTAGTTTTATTCATTTCAAACGGGCCAGATCCGGCCCGCGGGCCGTAGTTTGCCCACGGCTGCTCTAGACTGAGGCCAACAGGTTTGTATAAATGGAGGGTGAACTGATATGAAGGAACTAAATTGAATAGGTTTTGCCTATGGCATCAATTCTCAAGCCCTAAAGGACCACTTCAATTATAGACTAAAAGGTTAAAGGATTCCTGTACAGTCATCCATTCCCTGAACACAAAGGCTCCCAGAGGGATGGGCGACCTCCCTCAATCACTGCCATCTGTCTGCACACCATTTGCCCCAACCCAGCTAGAAAAACCAACAAAACGACATCTCAGTGGCTGTGCGGCCTGCTCACCAGGAGATCTGGATCCCGTTCCACCTCTGTTGCCATAGAGCAAGTCAGTTCTAGACTTTAAAATAACCGTATCCTGGATGGCTCTGAAAATCTGTCCTGATCATAAAACTCAGCTAACCTACAAACAGTTTTTAAAGAGGTTTATGTGATTTGTTTGTTTAGCAAGCTGAAAGAAGAGAGACTGGTGTATTTCTGTCCATATGTCACCAAGGATTTTGATCCAAGTACATTTTTCACTCATCACCATGGTTCACAGGATGTGTAGCTCTGACTTGACTCTCACCGTTGCTTGCCTGTTAACAACCCCTCGCATCTCAGCCTGGCCTATCACAGGAGTTCAAAACACTTGTAGGCTCACCAAGGGAACCAGGGACCGTGTCTTTCCAGAGGCTCGCCAGTCCACTTACCGGCCAGAAGCACCAAGGTGGGGCCTCCACTCTCATACACCCCTGAGCATTGGAACAGACACTGGAGTTATCTTGTTTTCACTCAGGTACTCCCACTCCACTCCCAAGGACAACTCAATAGCTGGGCCTGGGAATGTTCTTCTGAAATGGAGATGAACCTCGCTCCCATAAGCACAAGCCTCTACTTTACTTATGCATGCAACTTTTCTTGATTTAATAAAAATTCACCACAACCAAAAATGGTCTGTCACTGAGTCTAAGTGGAAAAAACAAAAGAGAAAGGTGGGAAGGGGAGCACGGAAAGTGACTTTTCACTGCCTGTTCGTTGCCTACTATTACTATGAATAAAAGCTCAGTGCTTGCTGTGACTTTGGGGAGAGTGTGTGGAGGAGAGGCCAACAGACTGGGCACGGCCTGCCATGGGGCACACAGACTGTGTGATGCTGATGCTGCTCAGGAAGTTCTGGCCTGAGTGGATGGGGCACCTGGGAAAGAAAGCAGATGACCAGGGGCTAGAACCATCCGCAAGAGTAAGAGTGATGAAGGCCCGCTACCTGCAATGCCTTGGCCACACTCCCTGACCCCACTCAGCTGCCTTGCCAGCTCTAGTCCTGCAGGGCCAGTCCTGCTCCAGTCAACAAGAGGAGGTCTGGGTGCTCAGGGTCAAAGTTGGAGGCATTTGTTAAACCATTGATCCCCATCCTCTTTTTCAAGGACTAGATCTTTGCTTCTGAGTTTTTAAAAATATATTTTTATTGATTTCAGAGAGGGAGAGAGAGATAGAAACATCAATGATGAGAGAGAATCATTGATCAGCGGCCTCCTGCACACCCCTTGCTGGAGATGGAGCCCACAACCTGGGCCCATGTCCTGACCAGGCATCGAACCATGACCTCCTGGTTCAAAGGTCAACACTCAACCACTGAGCCATGCCGGCCTGGGTGTTTTAGACACCACTTCCTTTGTCCACAATTTAATACCCAATAACCTATGCAGCAGAGCCATAGGAAATGTGTATTCAGATACCCCACAATGCCTTTCTCTTTAAATATTTGCTGTTCGATAAGGAACAACACCCTCTCTATAATGGGTGGCGGCTTGGTCTCATGACTAGCTCTGCTGTGTGATTTCATGAAGCTTTGAAAATACTGCCTCCTACATTGTTTTGCTGGATATAACAATTTTCATTTGGAGAAAATTCCCAGGAAAGCATCATTTTTTATCATTTACATGGAACAGCCCCAAACATTCTGCAAGTACGTTGAAAAAGAATTAAGTCTCCTGTATTCTCACAGTGCAAGTGGAATTTCTGGGATGAACAGAAGTTTATGGGATTTTGTCATGGCCATCCTTTTTGTTAATCCTCATCTGAGGATATTTTTCCCCCCTTGATTTTTAGAGAGAGTGAAAGGGAGAGAGGGAGGGGGGCAGGGAGAGATAGAGAGAAACATGGATGTGAGAGAGATAGGTAGGTGTGAACATGTGAGTAAACTCAACAGAATGTGAGCTGAAGTGGTGTAGCCACACTGAGCCAGAGACTTTAAGACTACTGTGGGCCTTCTTTTCCCCTTTTCTGTGTGCTAGAACCCAACGGTGGCCAACCAGCCTCGACCATGAAGGTGATGATGAGCCCAGAAGGACAGGAATAACCTCAAGACAAAAGGGCCCTGGGGCCCTGAAACACCACATGGAGCAAAACAACCTTACTGGAAACCCCTCCCTCTGTGGTTAAGAAAATAATGAAGTTCTTGTACTTTAGGCCACTGAATTGGGGGGATCTGTTTGTTACAGTCCCTTAGGCCTTCCCTAATGAGTATATTACCAATCTTTTAATGTCTAAATACCAACTGTGTTATTATCAGTATGATTTTTATTGAAACAAACTCACTTCTCTTTTCAATTAGCTACATTTTAGACAATAATATTCACAAAATAATATTTTATCAGAGGCTTACTATGTATCATGCTTTTGTCATATACATTGTAACTTATTTAATGTCTTACACACATTAACTCATAGGTATAGGGCTCATATGAACCCTATAAGGCAGGCACTATTATTATCATGCCCATTTAACAAATGAGGAAACTGAGGCACAGAGTCATTTAGTAACTTGTGAGGTTCCGCAGCTGGTAAGTGAGAGCCGGGAAGGCAGCGGCAGAGCTCACCCAATGGTACAGTCAGTCCCAGACTGCTCTATTACTAACCTGCATTTTCAGAATATCATTACAAAATTTGCAAGTGACAGTTTTTCTTATTGATCTTTTTGCCTAGGAGGACAAGTAGGTTAAAGGTATCTCAAAGACAAAAGGAAAAAGGAGAACCAGAACAAAGAATGAAAATCAAGAATGATATAACCAAATCCAAGCATTGTGAGGATTTGGGGAAATGTATCTATAATGGCATAGAGGCAATCAATAAGCACATCCACACACATCTATACTAATAAAAGGGTAATATGCTAATTAGACCAGGAGACCTTCCAGACAAAGCCATAGTGGTGGGGCCGAGGCAGAGGTAGTTAGGGATGATCAGGCAGGCAGGCGAGCAGTTAGGAGCCAGCGGTCCTGGATTGTAAGAGGGATCAGGCCTAAACCAGCAGTCAGACATCCCCCGAGGGGTCCCAGATTGGAGAGGGTGCAGGCCAGGCTGAGGAACACCGACCTGTGCAATGCACAAATTTCGTGCACCGGGCCACTAGTTTATATGTATAAAACCCTAATATGCAAATAGACCAAACAGCAGAACAACCAAACAACCAGTCGCTATGACGTGTGCTGACCACCAGGGGGTGTGCGTGGAATGAACGTGGCCAGCGGCCGCAGGTGGCAGAGCACGGAACATGGCAGGGGTGGCAGCAGCAGAGGGATGGTGGAGCAGATGAGCACGGGCGCCAGACCAAGGTGGGGCCAGACCAAGGCAGCCCCGCTGGCAGCCACTACCAGCACTAGAGCCACCATTCACCCCCACTGCCGGTGCCCAGCACCGGCCCCGATCGCTCAGCACCATCAGCAGGTACGAGCGGTGGCTGCCGGCCCCGATTGCCCCTGAGGGCTTCTCCACCTTCCCCTGTTCCAGAGGGGCGATTGGGGCAGCAGCCACTGCTTGCACCCACTGACGGCGCCAGTTTGCTCACACCCACTGCTGGTGCTGGCCCCAATGGCTCTGCGCCATCAGTGGGTGCAAGCAGAGCCTGTGCCGTCAGCACGTGGGAGCAGCAGCAGTGGGAGCAGGGCTGCCCGCAGACAGGGGACCAGGGGCCACAGCGGGAGGGGCCAGGAGGGGTCACAGAGGATGGGCCAAGACCTGCCCCTGTGCCTACTGCAGCTTTGCAGCCCACAGTTCCTTTCAAGGTGCACGAATTCATGCACTGGGCCTTCAGTTCAAAAATAAGATGAATAAATATATCATACCAAAGTGCTACTTTTTTTCCCCAGGAGGTGGTTCTATGCTTTCCTTAGGATGAAGGAAATCAGGTTGCCCCATCCTCTTCATCCCAGAACTGGAGACACTCAGAGCAACTTTTCCTCCTTTACTCGGTGTTCTGTTATTTTCACCTGACATGGATTT
>NW_005871093.1:2050318-2059425 GCF_000147115.1 Myotis lucifugus
TGGCATCTGTGTGTGTGTGTGTGTGTGTGTGTACCAGTGTGCGTGTACGAATATGTATATGTGTGTGTGTTTGCAAAATCTTCCCTAATTGCCTAGATCGCGTGAGTTACCCATCTGTATTCCCATAGCTTTGTGAACGCTCACCTAAAGGATCATAGCACATCAAAATTGTTTGTTCAAATTTCTGTCACCAATGGACTGTGAGCAACTTAAAGTCAAAACCTGTCTGTCTCTTCCACATGCTGCATGCAGAAGCTCCACAATGAACATTGGCTGAATAAGTGAGGGAGTTAATGAACTGAAAAAAAGATAAATGAGCAAGCAGCCTCTGGTCTGAATGAGTCATGAGAGTGACCCACAGTAGCCCTTGTTTATGTTCTTCAGCCTGAAATATGGAGTATTTCCATTGCATTTGATTTGTGTTTGCTATGGTATATATGGGCTTTTATTCCTGTAAGAAGGAATAAAGGAGATATTTGAATCTGATAGGAGCTGAAAGCCTATTTGTGTCCAATACACAGTAGATTTCTTTATTGGTATCCATAAAGCCAACATCAGAACATCTGCCCTGTGCCTTCCAGACCCACAGTAGCATCCTAAAGCTCAGAATATTCATGTCTCAGTGCAGACCCATAAGAGCATGTTAGCTAACACTGTCTGAGTTCAGGACGCCCTGACTCCCCACTATCATCTAGCACTTACAAGTAACTTGTTTTTATTGTTACCACTAGAGGCCCGGTGCACAAAAATTTGTGCACTCGGGGGTAGGGGGGGTCCCTCAGCCCGGCCTGTGCCCTTTTGCAGTCTGGGACCCCTCTGGGACCACTCGGGGGTGACCACTTGCTGGCTTAGGCCTGCTCTCCGGGGGATTGGGCCTAAGATGGCAATCAGACATCCCTCTGGCAGCCCGGCAGCCCTTGGGGGATGCCCACTTGCCAGCGGGGAGCAGGACTAAGCTGCAGTCAGACATCCTTAGCGCTGCTGAGGTGGGAGAAGCTCCCACCACCACCGCTGTACTGGCAGCCGTTAGCCTGGCTTGTGGCTGAGCAGAGCTCCCCCCTGTGAGAGTGCACTGACCACCAGAGGGCAGCTCCTGCATTGAGCATCTGCCCCCTGGTGGTCAGTGTGTGTCATAGTGACCAGTCATTCCCAGTCTTTCTGCTGTTAGGGTCGGTTTTCATATTACCCTTTTACTATATAGGATAGAGGCCTGGTGCACGGGTGGGGGTCGGCTGGTTTGATCTGAAGGGTGTCCCGGATCAGGGTGGGGGTCCCGCTTGGGTGTCTGGCCAGCCTGGGTGAGGGGCTGATGGCTGTTTGCAGCTGGTCACACCCCCTTCAGGGTGGGGGTCCCCACTGGGGTGCCTGGCCAGTCTGGGTGAGGGGCTGATGGCCATTTTCAGGCTGGTGGGCGACTGAAGCTCCCAGCCTCTTTTTTTTTTCTTTTTTTTTTTTTTATTCTGGGATTTATTTACCTTCTATAGCTGTCACTGGAGCTGAGAGCCGGCTCCAGCTCTGAGGCAGTGGCTGGCTGAAAGCAGGTATCTGGGGTTTGTTTATCTTCTATAATTGCAACATTGTTGCATCCGGAGCTCAGAGCTGGGCTGCGGCAGGCGGGGAACCTTGGCTTCCTCCATCACTGGAGCAAGCAAGCCTCAGGTTTGCTTCAGCTGCGTGGCTGCCGGCCGCCATCTTTGTTGGCAGTTAATTTGCATATCCTGCTGATTAGCCAATGGGAAGTGTAGTGGAGGTATGGTTAATTACCATGTTTGTCTATTATTAGATAGGATGATAGATGCGATTTCATGTAGAATGAACTAGCCACTGTCTGTCTTTCAGTATTCACCAACCAGACCACGGTGTTAGCTTCAGGAAGACAGCTGTGTGCAAACTACTGGGGGTGGGGGAGGTGGGGGGGAGGATTCCTTTGGAGGGAAATTTTCTTCCACAAGAAACACCAAACATTTCTGATTTTGTACAACTGACTTGGCTTCCTGCTGTGAATTTTGGTCACTGCACCCTCATAATAATTCCTCAGCCCCCTCAAAAGTCTTAGCAGTATCTTTCGTTGTATTTATTGGTTTGGGTTCAAAGTTGTGCTTTCCCATTCTTTTTAAAAATCAATTTTATTGTGGTGTAAATTACATATAATAAAAGGTAATTGTTTTAAGTGTACATTTCAATGAGTTTTAGCAAATATATTCACTCATGTAACAACCACCACTTTCAAGACAGAGAATATTCTCTTTTACTTCATTATTGATTTCCATTTTATTTTTAAATAAACATTGTATTTATTTAAGGTGTGCAATATGCTGGTTTGATATACATACACAGAGTGCAATGATGACTATAGTCAAGCTAATTAACACATCTTCTCCTCACATAGTTACCTTTTTTGTGATGACAGCATCTACTTGTTCATCAAATTTCCAGTATTCCATACAGTATCATTAACTATAGTCACAATGCTGTATATTAGATCTATAGACTTATTCATCCTACGTGACCATAACTTTGTACCCATTGATGGTTATCTTTCCAATTCCCCCCAGCACCCCGCTCCTAGTAACCACCACTCTACTCTCGGTTTCTGGGTATTTGCCTTTTTTTAGATTGCACATACAAGTGGGATCATTCAGTTATTTAATTTTTTGTGTCCGGCTTATCTCACTTAGCATAATGTACTCCGGGGTTATCCATGTTGTTGCCAATGGCAGGATCTCTTTACAAGATAGAAAATATTTTCACCACCCTCCCCCAAAGCTCCCTCATGCCCTCTGGGGTCCATCTCTCCTAACTCCAGTCCCAGGAGAACACTGGGTTGCTTTTTGTATAAATTAAATTATGCAATATGGAATTATGTATCTTTTGTCTGGCTTCTTTCACTCAGAATAATTATTTTGAGATTCATTCATATTGTAGCATGTATCAATCATTTATTTTTCTTGCTGAATAATATTCCATTGTGTGGAGATATTCCAATTTGCTTATCTATTCATCTGTTGATGAAAATCAGGTTGGTTCCAATATTTGCTAGTATTGAAAACTGTCATGAACATTCATACATAAGCCTTTGTGTGGAAATTTTTTATTTCTCTTGGGTAAATGCCTAGGAGTAGACTCGCTGGACTTTATGGTAAGTGTATGTTTAACTTCATTGGAAACTGCCAATCTGGCTCCCAGAGTGGCTGTACAGACTTATATCAGCAAAATATAAGAGATTCAGTTCCACATCTCACCAGTACTTGGCATGGTAAGTCTTTTTCACCTTAGCCATTTTAGTGGGTGTGAAATGATCATCTCATTGTGGTGTTAATTTGCGTTTTTCCTCATGACCAAGGATGATACACATCTGTTTGTATGCTTGTAGGTCATTCATACATCTTCTTTCATGAAGTATTGGTTTAAATCTCTTTTCTATTTTAATGGGTTATTATTTCATTGCTTTACGTATTCTAGACACAGTCCCTCTTCTATGTAATTGGCAGTAAGGAGTTGGTCTGTGTTACGCACCTGAATCTAGTTACCAGAACCAGCTGAATCCTAGTTATCAGCACCTCCTTGTCCACAGCAGTTATGTGAACTAGCCTGGCCTTCAGTCTATGGCTGACATCTGCTGCATTTAGTTGGTGCTCAAAGATAAGTTAGTTTGTTTCTGGGGGAACAACCTTCTTTTAGTTAGTTTGTTTCTGGGGGAACAACCTTCTTTTTTCCTGGCTTTGTTTCTGGCCTACAACCTTCTTCTCTTTCTTTTAAATCTGACTTCTGAACATAGCAGAAAGGAAGGAGAAAGGGGAGGGTGGGAATACAGAAAAAGATATTCAGAAAGGCATTAGCTACGTACAACTCCCATCAGGACCCAGGTAAGGCTATTACAGTCACTCAGGGAACAAATTAAATATCCTTTGACCTGGGCCACTTTTCTGCCTTATGAGTTCTACCAAGTCCAGAAAATTGAATGTGCGTCCCGTTACCCACTGGCTTGAAGGAAAGGAGACCATAACTCATTCTTCCATAACGATCCCTCCAGGCCTCTTACACCTCCCCTTAATCAAACAATGTGTGCAACAATTGAAGTAGAAAGCAGAAATTTAAAGATTCTATAGGTTGTGGGTCAGCTCTCAGGTTGGGTTATGCTTATCAAGGAAACAGCCTTGGTGCCAAATAAATTAGGGTTTCCAACCGGGAGGAGCAGAAGGAGGGGGGTTTTTCCTCTTTCTAGCATCTGGCCAAGCCTCATGGCACTCAACAGAGCTCTAAAGAAGACTGGGGTATAGAAACATCGCCTCCAAGATTAACATATTTGGAGACCTCAGGTTTATTCAAATTAAATTAATTCCCTGGATCAAATTCGAAAGGGAAGGGGAACGGAGTGGGAATGTGGAGACTTTAAGATGACTGCGGGCCACAAAGGGAGAGAGTATGGATGGGGCGTTTTTTTAAATTGCATTTTGCTGGCCATTTTCGGGTATATGTTCCAGCACTGTCCCCAGGTGTCAAATGGAGAAAACGGGAGGGGTGGGTCAGGAGGTCTTGATGGTATTGTCCAGGAAAGTGGGAAGACCATGTCTATCCAAGGTCATTGTTATCACTCATTCATAGCTTCCTGGCTTCAAATCATTTAAGTCCAAGGAGCTCAGTTTGTCTGCAGCAGGACTCTGCCCATCCGTCCCTACAAACACCACTGCTCCTCTTGCAAAATGTTCCTGTGCTGCTGAGCTCAGGAGTCAGGGAGAGGAAGTCAAAGATAAGACAGTGCGCTGTAGAATATCTCTGTAGAATTCTCGGGGCTGGTCACGCGTGCTCTGGAGTCCTTGTCCTCATCTACAATTCTGCAGATAAGCACAGCTAACTTCCATTGTTTCCTGATATGCTGCAGAAACCCTCAGGAGAGGGCTGATCATTTTACAGACCAGGAAGCTGAGGCTCCGAACGGCTGCATGCTTTGCCCCAGATCACCCGGGAAGTGCAAGAAGCTGGGCCTGAACACAGGTCTCAAGTTCAGAGACGAAGAAATTGATCACTTGCTTGCTTGCTGCTTGATTGACTGAGTGAACGAAGAGGATCTGTTTCATTCCAGAAATAAACTAACAAAGAAGCAAACGACTGGAAGAACCTTCTTCACAAGTTTGTGGCATAAAACAGAATGAAAGGAGCAATGTGGAAATCTAGGCATCTAGGAGCAAGCAGTTAACCTAATTCTTGTTCCCTAATTTCAGAAATTCCTCAAGTGTCTGTGCTTCAAATTGAATAATTTCCCAATTTCCTCCGCAAGGTAATTTTTTAAACTACTGATTTTTATAGGCTTGAGCATGTGAAAAGCAGACCACTGTATGTCTTTTTAATTAGATCCTTCACATGATAATTAAAGTCTCTCTTTGCATCATGGTTATTCTTAAACTCTGCAGTAATGTTCCTCTGGCTGGAAGTAAGCTGACCATCTGGAAGCAATAAAATATCTTAACCTTAAAATGCAAACTATCAGTTACAGATACCACAAATTAGACCTACTCGTCATTACTTTAATGGGTAAATGCCAGGGCCCCATCCCTCATTCTGTCTAAAAGAAAACTGCAGAATCTCACAGTTGAGACAGGGATTTTGAAAGTCAAATAGTCCTTCTCCCTTTGATTTTTTGAAGTAAATCCTGAGTAAGCCTCTTCTCTAATGGCCCTGAGGCATACTACTCTCCAGAAGAAAATTCCACGGCTGTTTTTAGAAACTTCTTTCAAAGTTTATTTGTTGTTTAGGGCTGAGGACCAACGCTGGCCTTGGACGTGAAAGGGAGGTGATGAATGTTAGCTAGAACTTGGGAAGGGCTGGGGTACAGAGAGAGGGAAGTAAGCAGGGACCAGCAAGAGATGAAAGAGAGGCTCAGGGGTCCAGGTAAAGGTGGTGGAGGTAGCAAAGTAATGGCTGTGATCACGTATCCCCAGGTGAAAGTAGGATCAATATAATTATAGACTCAGAAACGTATTTTCCTTATGCTGATGGTGGCTATTTCCTTTAAATGTCAGATGTTATGACACTGCTGTCACTTGTGGAAATAAATGAAGACCATCAAATGAGAAAAAGCAAAGGCAGTTTGTTGAGAACTTGCTATTGCAAGGGACTCAGCACCTTTACTTGTACGTAGCAGAGACTCAAAGGCAGGCAGAGGGTGGGAGAGCCTTAGAGTGGGAAAAGGGAAACCTTAGCTGTGTCCTAATTGGCAGCTGCTGGCCTGGGGAAGCGGTAGGGGGGACCAGCAGAAGGGGGCATTCCATGTGATTGGTAGGGGAGGAGCATATTTTGCTTTCTCTGATTGGTCCTAAGTTGAAGCAGGAACAAAAATTAGGGAAGCTGTCAGTTATTAATCAAGTCCTGGTCATTCTGGGTGAATTGTTGCTGTTTGTTATTGTTTGGTTTCCTGGACCAGTTACCAAAAGTTAGTTGTCTGACTTCCTACTAGTCTGATTGAGATAGCAGTTCTTGGGCTGGTTACTATAGCTAATGGGTTGGTTTCCTATGCTGGTTACTATAGATTGTGGGTTGTAGTTCTATTTTTATATAAGGACTGGCCATTGTTTGTTTGTATACTCACACTATTATTGGTGTCATATGCAGTGAAATTATTCAAATACCATTTAGAAGACAATGCAGTATATTAATTAAGAATGTGGATTTTGAGGCCTGACTACATGGTTCAAAGTCCAAGTCTACCACTGGCTGTGTGATCTTGTGCTAATAGATCAACCTCTCTGATCCTCAGTTTTATTGCCTGGCAATAGAGGTAAAAATAATTCCTTCCTTATAGACTTATTTTGAAGATTAAATGGGTTAATATACATGGAGCACTTAGGCAGAAACACATAGTAAGCACTATATGATATGTGTTTGCTTTTATGAAAAACTAGAAGCCCAATGCACAAAAATTCGTGCAAGAGTAGGCCTTCCTGCCGGCACCAGCTTCCAGCACCGGCTTCCCTCTGGCCCCGGCTTCTTCAGGAAGGACGCCCGGAAGACATCTGGTCTAATTAGCATATTATCCTTATATTATTATAGATATAAGAAAACCAAAAAACAACAGCAACATGCAACATCCTTTGAAGTCCAAGCTTTACCAGTTTGCTACTCCAAGGAATTTCCTATCACCGACCCCATTTCTGGGAATATATCCTCAGAATCCCAAAACACCAAGCAGAAAGAATATCCGCACCCCTATATTCATAGCAGTGTTATTTACAATAGCCAAGATCTGGAAACAGCCCAAGTGCCATCAGTAGACTCGTGGATAAAAAAGCTGTGGTACATTTACACAATGGAATACTATCTGCCTGTAAAAAAGAAGGATCTCTTACCCTTAGCAGCAGCATGGAGGGACCTGGAGACTATTATGCTAAATGAAATAAGCCAATCAGAGAAAGATAAGTATCACATGATCTCACTTATATGTGAGATCTAATATACAAAATATGCTGATGAACAAAATGTGTCCAGAAACATGGATGCGTAAAACAGATTGACAGATCTCAGAGTGGAGGAGGTGGGGAGCAGGAAGAAATTAACCGAAGAACTTTTGTATGCATATATGCATAGCCCATGGGCACAGACAATAGTGTGGTGATGGCCTGGGGTGGAGTGGGGGCTGGGTGGAGGGTAGCAATGAAGGGGGGACATCTGTAATACTGTCAATAATTTAAAAATAAAAAATGTAAAGAAACGATTAAGTATGCGGAAAGATTCTATATCAAACGCTTAAAATCGAACACAAGTAGCTTCTCAAAAAGCTAGTAATGCATAAAAATCTATATTCTTCCTACAATGAATCCTATTAGCAGTACCTCAGTCAGCAGTTCTTCTAAAGCTAACAATGAGCGGCATTTGCGTTTCCATTCTTAGAAAGCCTTTGGGGAGGAGCAAAGCCAGGAGTGGTTTTTTAACCCTTTTTAAAAATGGTGAACTATAACACACCTTCAGAAATGTTTCCAAATAAAAAATGGACACACACCGTGACTCCCACAAAGCAGTCACCTGTGTCACCAACACTCTAGTCAAGAAATAGAACTTCAGCACCCAGAGGCGCTGTTGGCACCCCTCCCATTTCTATCCTCCCCCACCCCTGATGGTGTGGAAGATAAACAAGGTCTGACACTAGTGAGAGCGCTAAGGGCAGATGTTAATGGGGAGCGTACTATTGCAGTGGGTAAGCCGGTCCAGCTTGAACTGAACTTTGATTTGTACAGAGATGACGGGTGGGTAGGGGGGGGGTTGGGGGGTGGGTGGGCCGGGCACGGGGGTTTAAAAGAAGGATGAGGGAGTAAGGAGGAGAGCACAGGATCAGAAGAGTCAGGAAAGTGAAGAATGACGAAGGGTTGGTTAGTGTACGTGTGGATTAGGCCAGCTGTGTCTGTCAGCTGGCAATGGCCGAAGTTAGGCTTCCATCCTCCCACAGAGGCAGGGAGAGGGAGGCCCCAGCCTTCCTGATGAGTTCATTGTCAAGGCATGGCTTTCAGGTCCTTGGGAAAGGCACTCCTGAGTCACAGGAGATACATATGCATCTCAGAGGGAGAGGGAGAAGATTCACCCTCGCAAGGCCTTTTAATAAGTGCTCTGAGAAAGACTGGGGTTGGCATCTACCTTCCAGGGTTGAGTGGAAGAAACAGTAAATTCTTTTGACCTTGCGCTTTCTCAGGCAGACACTTTAAGGGAGCCCAGGGTCACCCTAGGAATGCAGCCTTGAGCTGCTAGAAACTATGTTACTATTTGTTTAAGACTTTTAATGTGAGGGAGGGGAGCTGAGAGTCCGTGCTTTCATGGGCCAACCTTGAGGCTTGAGAACAAGTTCAGATGAGCCTGGCTAGAGTTTGGTCCAGGAGAGAATCTTTGTCAATGGTAAGCACTTCCTTGTAGTTTCTTACAGTTTTACCACCTAACCACAAGTCCCTAATCACGTTATTTCTGTTTTTCCTCGTTGTTTGACCTCACACATTGTGCATTCTTTGTGCCTGGCATCTTTCAATCCTACGTCTGTGAGGTCCATTTGAGTGGTGTGTTCATTCCTGCTGCTGTTCATTCCTGCTGCTGTTGAGTACTCCGGTGAATAAATGTACCACAATTGATTT
>NW_005871093.1:2059541-2153094 GCF_000147115.1 Myotis lucifugus
GCAAAAAGCTTCAAACTCCCGTGAACAATAGATAAGAGCTCTAAATTGCTCCGTGTCTTTGTCATTTGCAATGGTCAGTGTTTGTGTGCTTCTTATTCAGGTGGGATGTATAGTGTTACTGAATAGTGGTTTTAAATTTGCATTTCCCTGATGATTAACTCAGTTAACAACTTTTCAAATGCTTATTGGCCATTGTATATTTTATTTTGTCAAGTAATTATCTATATGTTACATCTATATTTCTGTTGATCGTTTTCTTATTGATTTATAAGAATGTTTAATATAGTTTTACAATAAATTCTTTATTGGTGATCTATATTGTACGAGAAATGCCTTCAAGGACATTCTAATTCATGCCTTTCAGTACGTAACACTTTAAAAAAATAAACTTTGACAAAAAAATCACCATTAACAGGATGAAAAGCCAATTAACAGAGTAGAAGATGTATAATATATTTATTATATTTGCAATAAATATAACCAACAAAAGGGTTTGTGAGAGAACGTATAAAGAAAAAAAACAGGAAATAAAAATGGGGAGACTTGAATAAGCACATCCAAAAAGCATATTTAAACATCCAGTAATCAAATGAAAAGGTATTAAATGTCATTAGCAATTATGAAAATGCAAATTAAAAACAAAGTTGCACCACTGGGCATCCACCAGATCGACTAAAATCTGTAAGTCTGAGGATAACAAGTTTATTGCCAAAGAGGTGCAGCAGGTGAATTCTCTTCTTCTACTCAGAATTGTCTTATTTGAGTTTCAGACGTTCAGCAAATCCAATTATGGCTCAGTAAATCCATCTGAGCTTCTTCAGAATTATCTTCAGTGTAAGTTGTTAAAGCCACTTTGGGGAATATTTATTTTTTCTCTATTCAATGTAAAGATACACAGAGCCAATGACCAAAAAATTCCCTCCTAAAAATTCTACCCAATATATATGCATCCTTACATATGCTGAAGGGCATGAATCAGAATGTTCTTGAAGGCATTTCTCATAAAATATAGTGATTTTCAGCCAGTGTGCTGCAAGAATTTTTAAAACATGCAATACCTGACTAGTTCAAGGTACTGACCTCTTTACCCTTAGATTGTGGGGGAAAAATTTACAACAGCCAACACAATAGCTGTCTGGTATGAATGAATCAAAATTACACCTATTTTTTTCATCAGATTGGCAAAAATATATTTTATGTTGTGCCACAGAATTTTAGTCATTAGTGTATGTGTACCATGAGATGAAAAAGGTTGAAAATCGCTGCTCTAGGGTCATAAAATATTCTCTTGTATTATTTTCTAAAAGCTTGGTTGTTTTGCCTCTCACATTTAGTTCTCCAATCAACCTGGAATTAAACTTTATGTATGAAGTGATGTCTCACTTTTCTCTTATTTATGGCTATATGACCCATTCTAGGTGTCCCAGTGTGGATGTCCCTCCCGCACCCCCACCTGGGCTCTGACACTGCCCTGGGCCCTCATGGCTGCCACCATGAACTTCTGTTGCTCTGTCCCACCTAAAGGCCTCAGGATTGAATTGTTTAGGAAGGCAAGAGAAGGGAAAGCAAGAAAAGAGTGGGGAAGAAAAGTGAAAGGAAAGGAAAAGAGAAATGAAAAACAAAGAGTCTTACATGTAAAAAAAGGGGGGGGAACATATCTAATACTTTCAACAATAAAGATTTTAAATAAATAAATAAATAAATAAATAAATAAATAAATAAATAGTCTTCTTAGTATTCTTCCAATATGGGTTTAATATGACCTTTGAAAAATAATATGGTAACTACATTATACTATTTAAACTAATTCCAACCATAGGAAATTGTTAGTTTTTTTTAGTATAACCATGAATTAGACTTAGAGATAAAAGCAGGGAAACATGACAATAGTAAACAAATAAACAAGATGGTTTTGCAACAGTGGCCATTCACTATTTTGCTTTTGGGAACCAGAAGGGAATTGTGTTCTTTGAGTTTCAGACGATGAGTAAATTCAATCATGGCTCAGTAAATCCATCTGAGCTTCTTCAGAATTATCTTGCGTTGCTAAAGTAAGTGATTCTAAAGAATCATAGATCATTTCTGGTTTGATATAGCCAACAATGATGTCACATAGAAAATTACTTTGATGTGATGATAACCTCCAAGTGTACTGCCTGGCAGGATCTTCCAGAGCTCACAGAACAGAAAGGCTCAGAGACCAAAATAAGCTGCTTAAAGCACACAGAGAGAAGCCAGAAAAAAGAGACGGAGATGGAGTAGACGTAATTTCCCAATCTCTCTCTCTCTCTCTCTCTCTCTCTCTCTCTCTCTCTCTCTCTCTCTTCCTCACTTCCTCCTTCCCTCTATCCCCCTTTCCCTGCCTCCTGCATCAGCCTTCCTGCTGGATGATGGGGTTACAATCACCAGAGTTGAGTTTGTGCAAGGAATCAAGAGGACAGGACTGGCTGGCGTCAATAAAGCACATTTGCTCTATGAGAGGATGAGGGACAAGTATGCCTGCCTACAGCTGAGGCACCAACTACACTCATGAACACCTATGAATTTTATCTGCATTTCTCAGGCAGAGTAGATGTGGGCCAGAACAGGGATGGGGGGCGGGGGCGGTACCAATGAGTAGCCGATTTGGGGATAACATAGCTGCCTTGCTAGTGGGGGCATCATCTGTACCTGAAGAAAGTATTTCCATCCCTTTCTGTCCATAAGTAATGTTCTTAGGTGTTCCATCTCTTTCATCAAGGAAAATAACTTTACCACTTACTTATTAGCTAATCTTAACATGCCTTAGGAATTCTGGATATAACTCACAAGCTAATAGATTACTCATTATATGTACTTAACGTATCATTTTCATCCATCCCATTTGTTTTTCTTACTTCTGGAGAAGAATTATTCTCTAATAGTGGAAACAAGGTGGCCACAGTGAGGATTTCCTCCATAAAACCTTCTGCACACATTATGAATAATGGTTTTCCATGATTTTTTTGTACTGTTATAGTGTGAGTTCCTGCCTAGGCTTACTACCATCTACGGACAACTCCATTATCAGTATCAGCCCAATCATGGAATCTTTATATTCTCCCAGTAAATCCATGGGCTGGAAGATTCCCTCCTGCTCTTCTGGAAGGTTAACTGTAGAGAAGCCCATCTGGTTAGAGCCACAGCCCATGCCCTGCTCCATCTGAGTGAGGCAGAGCACAGACTGCACCTCAGGGGCACAGGCAGCAGCCCTGTCCATGCTCCCAGCAAGGCTCCCCTGGAGGCAGAGCATCGGATCCCCCGACCACCTGGGACACAGGCGACTAGTGAAGCTGAGCGCACACACTGTGCAGGTGGCTGAGACCTCACCACTAACCCAGTAGAGGCTGGTGAGACATTGGTCCCATCACTTTTGTTGACCATTTTCATTGGTCAATTCTGAAAGTCCAACCAATTTTGCATTCTTGGAATAACACAATCTACTGGTGATATAGTATCCCATTTTATATCCTTCTGTTTTGTTATTGTTCTGGGTAGGGTTCATGTGTCTGCAGTCATGAGTAAAATGGGCCTGTAATTTTCTTTTACTATATTATCTTATCAAAAAAATTTAAAATATTTTTATTGATTTCAGTGAGAAGGGGAGAGGAAGAGTGAGATAGAAACATCAATGATGAGAGAGAATAATGGATCGGCTGCGTCCTGCACGCCCCCACTGGGGATTGAGCCTGCAACCCAGGCATGTGCCCTTGACCAGAATCGAATCCGGGACCCTTCAGCCTGCAGCCTGATGCTCTATCCACTGGTCAAAACCAGCAAGGGCCCTTAACAAAATTTTTAATAGTTTAATTGACATTTAATTTACATACTATGAGGTTTTCCCAGTGTAAGTGTGCAGTCATGTGATTTTTAGAAGTGTATACTGTTGTGAAACCATCATCATAATATAGTTAGAGAACATTTACATTACCCACAAAGGTCCCCTTGGGCTCATTTGCAGTCACTTTTTATTCCCACCCCTAGTCCCAGATCTGCTTCCTGTGTCTCTAGAGAGACTTGACTTGTCTAGATTTTCATATGTAGTTTTATAATGCATGTAGGTTCTTGTGTCTTGCTTTTTTTCCTTCACATTTCCATACATTTTTGAGGTTCAATTATGTTGTGACATGTATAGTTTATTTCTTTTTATTGCTGAATATCATTTTATTGTATGCAAACACTACATTTTGTTTATCTATTCACCAATTGATGGATAGTTGGGTTGTTTCCAGTTTGGTGCTATTATGAATAATGCTGCTATGAACATTCACATATATACAGGGTGGGGCAAAATAGGTTTACAGTTGTGTATGCGAAACACAGAGTTTATTCTTGTATCATTATTTATTAATTATCATATTTTTCATACCAACAACTGTAAACCTACTTTTGTCCCACCCTGTATCTATCTTTATGTGGAAGTATATTTTCATTTCTCTTCATAGATCCCTAAAGTGAGGTTTTTATCTCATAAGTTTGGGTTTAACTATTTACGAAATGCCAGATTGTTTCCCAAAGTGGCTGTGCCATTTCACATTCCCACCAGCAATAGATGAGGTTTCCAGTTCCTCTGGAAACCAGAACTTGGTAATGTCAGTCTTTTTTATCAAAGTCATCCTGGTGGGCGTGAAGTGGTATCATGTTGTGGTTTTGATTTGCATTTTGCTGCAGACGAATGATGTTGAGCATCTTTTCATGTGCTTCTTTTGCATTAGTGGCTATAGACAGATGATTACATGAGACATTTTTTATTTATTTATTTATTTTAAATATATTTTTATTGATTTCAGAGAGGAAGAGAGAGGGAGAGATAGTTCATTCATTAATCTTCTCAGATGTGTTGGTATATGTTTTTCATGAAATTTGAGAAGGCTTCATCTATTATTTCTTCGAATATTTTTCTGTTCCTTGCCTCTCTTATCTGATTCTAGAAATCCATGCTGGTGTACTTGATGGTGTTCTACAGGTTTCTGAGGCACTGTTCACTTTTCTTCATTCTTCGTTTTTTTTCTGTTCTTCAGATTAGATCATTTTTATTCGTCTATCTTAAAGTCCACTGATTCTTCCTTCTGTCAGTTCACATCAGACCTGCTTTTGAACCCTTCTAATGAATTTTTCATTTCAGTACTAAGCAATTCCAGAGTTTTCATGTTTTTATAATTTGTTTTATTTTTTATTTATTTTATGTCTATCATTTTATTATTTTCTTTGATGAGAAATTATCATCAAACTTTTCTTTAATTCGTAAACATGATTTCCTTTTGTTCTTTGAACATATTTATAATAACTTTTTTCAAGTCTGTGCTGTTCATACTGTCAGCATAGGTAGTGAGTTATTGATATGAGGAAAATAGGTAGTTATTAATATAAGAAAGAAAGCAAAATGGAACTAAGTAATCTTAATAAACTGGGAAGCAGAAGCAGGTAACAGAGCAGAATTTCCATCTAGTTTACTGGTAAACAGACACATTCACATAACTCTAGGGCACTGCAGCCAGGAGACTTAATTCTCCCAATGGAACAGGACAGGAAATCTCCCCAGGGGTGCTCGAAGCCCTGTATGAAGTGTGTGTGTGTGTGTGTGTGTGTGTGTGTGTGTGTGTGTGTGTGGCAGGTGGGGGGATGAAAGGGGGGAATAAGAGAGGGGGAATGAGAGGAGGGTGGGGGGGGATTCCCTCTGCTGGGCACAGATGAAATAGGAACTAGGTGATGTAATGAAACTTTTGGGCATGCACAATGAGAGTCAGGGTGACAAAACAGCCCCAGAGGGTGTGTTAATCCCCCTTAATTCACAATAAAATCTTACCTTCATCTTTAAACCTCTCCACAAGCGTGTGTTTGGAATTCTTTTCTCACATCACCTCAAAAGAGCCTATCATATTTACTGGCAGCAATGACAGCATTTGAACTTAACAGAGAGGGTTTCTAATGAATGCTTTGTTTAACTGGATGTGGGTCACATTTTACTGTTTCTTTGCATGTCTTATCGTTTTTTGTTGCCTTTGAAAATTAAATATTTTAGTAAATATATTGTAGCAATTTTTGATTTTTATTCTCTCCTTCTGAGATCATTATTGCTCTTTTTGTTTGTTCAATGCCTTGCTTTGATTAATTCTGTAAACTCTGTCTCCATCTCACTCCACCTCTACCCCCTTAATTCACACAATCCAGTGTGTAGCTACTAGCATGTCTGCTCAATTTTTAATGTGTTTATGTTTAAGCCCGCCTTTCTAGAATTTGATCTTGAATCAGCATAGCTTAGTGGTCAGCCAATGATTGGTCAAAGGTTGAGCTTAAATACATTAAGCCAGTAAATCTTCGACTCTTTACCAACCTGTGTGTAGTTCGGGAAAAAGGTTCAAAGTTCACACTGTTTAAAAGTCAGATCCAGCCTGGACCAGTTTCCTGGGTGTACGACCTATGGAGTCACATGGGGTCCCTACTTAAAAGGACCCCATACTTAGTTTAATATTATGTTGTTGCCATCTTGCAATGCTTTTTAACATTTTAATAAGGAGACCTGCATTTTCATTTTGCACCAGGCTCTGCAAATTATAAGCTGGAACCGGCCCTTACAGATACTTTCTACTGGGCCTTCTATTGTCTCCTCTGCAAGGAGAGGAGATGAATAGGGCCCTCTCCGGTCTCACTTGGATGCATGAACAACCTGGAGCACGCATGCAAACTTCCAGGTTACCAGGGATGTGCAGAAGCTTAGCCCATTGTAACCAGCTCATTCCCCGAATCTCTTAAAGTTCTGGCCTGTGTGCCTGATCTGTTGTTTACTGCAACAATAGGCTAGAAGTAATGTTGGCCTTCTCCAATTGTTGGCTGCCAAGGTCACGATATTTTCATAATGGTCCTGAGCATAGGTTTTTCTGCTCTCAGCAACAAATCAAGTCAGCCCCCTTCCACAGCAAAGCTGCTGGGTTTCTTGACTTGCCCCAGCAGAGTGGGGAGGGGAGCATGGGGAGTGAGAGCAGCTCCAGGCTAAAAAACCATAGGCTCCAATGTGTTTATCTGAAGTCCAGTAGTTTTTCTCAAATAAAATGCAACTCGGTGTGTGTGTGTGTGTGTGTGTGTGTGTGTGTGTGTGTGTGTGCGCGCGCGCCTTTGGCCAATTTACAGAATCCTAAAATTGTTATTTTTGACAACTATACCCAGTTTTTAGCTGTTTTGGGGGAGAGGTTTTGCTGACATTTTTCATTCCACCAACTTGGAAGTCCTGTCCTTCCTCACCCCCTTCCCACTTGCTTTCAAATACTACCTTTTTCAGTTCCAGGATGACATTTGGTTTTTTATATAGATTATATTTATTTGTTTAAATTCTCTATTTTTTTCATCCATTTTTGTCTAGATTTTCTTGTAGAAAAATATATCTATAATGATTATGTCTAGGTCCTCTGCTATTTCTAAAACCTGGGTTCTCTGTAGGTATTTTTCAGTAGAATGTTATTTTTTTATTATGAGTCATATTTTCCTGTTTCCTTGCAAATCACTTAATTCCTTACTGTATGCCAGATATTGTGTCTAAAAGAGCCGTAGAGACTGAGGCCAGTGTTATTTTCCCCAGACAGAAACATGCTCCTTTCTCTGTCAAGAAATTGAGCTACATGGGCACTGGGTTTCAGTTTAAGTTACGTAGTTTTAATTCTTCTTTCATTTCAAATGTGAGACTTGTGTTCATTTCATGCCCCCCACCCTCCCTCCAGTAGTTTTCCAGAAGCGAGCAGGAACTCTTTCCCCTCTCTCTGCTTTTCTAGCCAAGCTCTAGTCTTAATCACAATCCCAGTGCTCAATAAATGTCATGTGATAGAAAACTGGCAGGTAGGAAACCCCTTCTTCCAATTCTTCATCCCAGCCCGGGAGGTCCTGAAAAATGGCAATGGCTTCTCTTTCTCTGGGAAAGAAGCTTGCTGGTCTCTGCTCACTGAGAAAAGGCTCTCTCCTCCTGGAATTTATTCCTTGAAACTTATTTGTTACCACATCTCTCTGATGTCTGAAGATATGTGAAATGTCACTTTATTCAGTCATTATGGCAGGAGCAATAATCTGCCACGATCTATATCCTAAGAAGGGGGGAAACTCAATGTCATCCATTTAAAAGTATTATTTTCCTTGTGTTTTGTTTAACTTGAACATCTGTTTTGGCTTTATAGTTTCAGAGCTATAGCATAAGGCATTTATGTCTTGTTTAAAGTTGTATATGTTTCAGTAGCAAATAAGTAATTTGAGTCAATGCTTGAAGTTGTGTGAAAGATGCTTTTTCCCTTCCCTTAAGGGAGATTCTTTACTTAAAATTGGAAAAATGCTATGCCACACTAAGCCTTCTCTCTGTTTACTACTCAAACCTGTCGCAAAATTTATTTCAATGCCATTTTTTAAAAAAATGTTTATTGATTAAGTTATTACATATGTGTCCTTATCCCCATGTTACCCCCTATGCCCTCACCCCCCCTGTTGTCTGTGTCCATTGGTTAGGCCTATATGCTTGTATATAAGTCCTTTGGTTGATCTCTTCCCCTTACCCCCACCCTCCCCTACCTTCCCTCTGAGGTTTGACAGTCTGATCGATGCTTCTCTGTCTCTGGATCTGTTTTTGTTCATCAGTTTGTGTTGTTCATTATATTCCATAAATGAGTGAGATCATGTGGTATTTATCTTTCTTCGACTGGCTTTTATACTAACTCTGGTGCCGGCACAATGGCAGGCTCCTACCTCTGACCCAGCGCTGAATTAGAACGAAAACCTCCCAGCTCAGACAAAGACATTTCAGGATATTTCTAGAAGGTAATTCTCGATGAATTTCTACAATGTGTGACTCAAAGGTGTTTGAAGCAATTGGTGCCAAGAAAGAAATTCTAGGCAGCTGACAGTGTTCTCAGAGTCCGCGTGGAGCCATCCTTTCGCCCTGAGCAATTAGAGCGTCGTTACCCAGGGCACGGGCCTGGAGGAGCTGGCGGCTGCCTGCCATCAGAGGGTGTGCAGAGTGAGTGGGAGAGAGAATTTAGCTCCACGGGGCAAAGACTCACTCCTTCTGGTACATGACAACTAACCTATAAATTCTCACTTCGTTTAACATTCTCAAGCTCTTGCCTTTTTTATTTTAAAGTTACTGTTTTTTGACATGTATGTTCACAATTTCAAGTTGACGTGTTTAATTTAGGCAGAGGTTGAGAGAAGCATGCAGAAGGCTTTTCCTAGCTAGGCCCTCTGAACACTCAACCTTTCAATAGGAGAATTTTAGATAAAAGCACGTTAGACAGGCCTAGGGGTGATGCCCCAGGACGGCCGTGGGTCCCACAGACACGAGGAAGGAAGCTGCAGGGCAGAGCCACCTTCTCTCTGCCTCCCTCCAGATGTGTTCTCCCCAGTTCTCTCACGCTAGCCCCTGCCTTCACCCTGAGGCCAGAGGCACCACTTCCTGCCCCTCCTTGGGATTCCGCCACATGGATCAGAGTTCCCAGCGATGCCCACAGGCGCCCGAGGCCTTATTGGGTCTCCTGAGTCCATTTCCACACATACATCTGCTTCCAGCCATCTTCCAAAATGGTGTTGCTATCTTCCCTCTTGTTTTTCCATACATTTGTGTTTACTTTTTTTTTTAAAAAAAAAAATCTCTTTTCTATCTTCTCAGTGGGGTTTAGGAAGGAAGTGAAAATAAATGTCCACACTCCGTACACATTTAGCCCGGAGTCTTGAAGAATTGTGTGAAGGGCAGTGCCCCCTCCTCCTCGCAGGGAGTTGACGTGTGGCTCTGAGAGGACCTTGTTCGGCGTCTCTTAGATGTTCTCCATGGGCAATGCTCTTCAGTGGGGAGACCAGAGCCCCCCTCCGCCCCGCTTTCTGATCGTTGTAAAACTGGAGCCCGCTCTAATGGAAACACTCAACCTTTCCACAGGAGAATGTTTACATGAAAGCACTTTATTTTTTGTTTTTCTACATATTTTTTTTTATTTCAGAGAGGAAGGGAGAGGGAGAGAGAGATAGAAACATAATGATGAGAGAGAATCATTGCTTGGCTGCCTCCTGCACACACCCCACTGGGGATCGAGCCTGCAACCCAGGCATGTGCCCTGACTGGGAATGGAACCGTGACCTCCTGGTTATAGGTTGGCACTCAACCACTGAGCCACGCTGGCCGGGCGATAAAACCACTTTAGACAGGCCCAGGGTTGACACCCCAGGATTGGGCAGTATAGGCTGAGACCCCAGTTTTGTAGTCAACAATAAGGCCTGGCACTGATCGGGAATGCGGGTCTTGCAAGAAGACGGTTCCTGTGCTGTTCTCAGGATTGGGTCCAATTCAATATGAAAAATCATTTCTATGAGGAATTGGTTTGTGCCCATTATGATTTAATAGTATTTTACTCTAAGCTTTTATATAATAATCCAGAGATTTGGATGACAAGACTCCTCCCTGTGATATATGAAAAAAAATGCAGTATCTGTGTTATACTAGTATATGTAATACACACATACATATATATGCCTATGCTTAATCACACAAAGTGACATGTAGCCCTCTGGGACAGCACAACTTAGTAAGACGGAGTTATTACTGGGGGCACAGCCCCCAGCGCTGTGCAAGGACCACCCTGGGGAGGAGAGTGGTTACAAGGTCTGTTCTCCCTAGAGAAAAGAGAGCAGTGAAAACAGAGGTCATCTTGGGGCCAGCTACTCTCAGAAGCCAACACAGGCGCTGACTAGCTGTGTGACCTTAGGTAAATTATTCAACCTATCTGAGACCAAGCTTCTTCCTATCTAAATGGTGGGTAAGGACACCTGCCTCGCAGGATTAGAATAGACAGTATGTAAGAACTGGGCTCAGTAAGCTTAAATGAATTAGTCCCCAATACAGCTGGGGCACAGGGAGGCCAGATGCAGCTGCCAGGGCTGTGCCTGTGCCAGGTCGCTCACCAACGCAGGTATCAGCCTGCCGTTCCTTCTTGCCAAGAGCCATGTCTCAGGTGGGGACCATGCCAGGCTGCCACCCTCAGGGAGTGTTCAAGCCAAAACAGGCCCCCACCAAGAATGTCCAAAGAAAGGCAAGGTCCTGCTTCATTCCATCACTTACTCTGTCTGCTCTTTGGCACCCCTGCTGCATCCACAGAGCCAGTTCCAGAAATCCTGAATGCTGCCCTGGGCTTTTGCCCAGTCTTCCCAGCCCGCCCGGCCTCTGTTCTCTCTAGTCATCTTTTCACTATTAGGACACCTTTGTTTGCTGTTAGTGCTTGCTGGTCTGCTAGGAAGGACCTCCCCAACTCTCTGAGCACAACCATTCTTCCTTCCTCAAAGACCTAACCACTGGGTCATTCACTCTCATTTGTTAAAAAATATCTGTTACCCATCAACTCCACATAAGATAGTGTGTAGACACCACAGATACATTGGTGAGCAAGAGATGCCTGATTCCCACCTAGTAGAATTTACAGCCTGGTGAGATTTTCAGCACACCCTTATCTTCCTGTTCCTCTCTGACTTAAAACTGCGCGTGTGTGTGTGTGTGTGTGTGTGTGTGTGTGTGTTTACATTTTTAACCATGGCTTGAGTTCAGATTTTGGATTTGGATTATTTTTTATTTCCAAATCTTCAAAATTCAGTTTGTATTTTATAATTAAAGTGGTCTCAAATCAGAGAGTTCATAATATATAGTTTAAAAAAACACACAGATTCACGCCTGGCTGGTATGGCTCAGTGGTTGAGCATCGAACTATGAGCCAGGAGGTCACGGTTTGATTCCCAGTCAGGAATCACATGCCCAGGTTTCGGGCTTGATCCCCAGTGTGGGGCGTGCAGGAGGCAGCCAATCAATGATTCTCATCATTGATGTTTCTCTCTCTCTCTCCCTCTCTGAAAATCAATAAAAATATATTAAAAAATAAAAAAACAGATTCACATACCTAAACATACTTTATTCTCCAAACCTACTGTAAAAGCTCCCAATAACTTAAAAGAGTAGATGTTTAAACTTTTAAATATAAATTAATTACAACCTAATGAAAGTGGAATTCTGGCTCCTCAGTCACACTAGCCATGTTTCAAGTGCTCAATAGAAACATGGCTGGTAGCTGCCATATTGGACAGTGCTGCTCTGGAGTTCACCTCTGGCTAAAAGAAATCACAAAAGATACAGTTAACTGGCCATGAGTAAGTAATCAGACAAATTCAGAGTGCAGTGCATTGTATAAGACATATGGCTCTTTGAAGAAGGCATGCTCTTCATTCAACATCAGAGTCAACATCATGAAAAAGTAAGAGGCAGGTATGCAAGAGAGAATAAAGAGACATGACAACCAAACACAATGCTTGCCACTTGCCTGGATCCTGAGTCAACAAAAAAATAAAATAAAACTGACATAAAAGACATCTTTAGGACAGTTGGAGAAATTTGGACTATACAGTAGATGAGATGGAATTATTATTTTTCTTAAGTGTGCTGATGATATTGGATATTATATAGATAAATGTAATTATTCTTAGGAAATGCATGAGAAAGTGTTTAGGAGTGAAATGCCATAATGTCTGCAACTTATTTCAAATAGCTAAGGTAAAAAGTGTGTGTGTGTGTAATGAGAGATAGAAAGATAATGTGATACAAAGTTACCATTTGATGAACCTAAGTAAGATGTATGTATTATTCTTTCATTCTTTCAGCTTTTATGTAGGTCTAAATTTTTCCCAAATACAATTAAACTATGCTCATTTGTTTTATTTTTTATTTATTTCAGAGAGGAAGGGAGAGGGAGAGAGATAGAAACATCACTGATGAGAGAGAATCATTGACCAGCTGCCTCCTGCATGCCTCACACTGGGGATGGAGGCTGCAACCCAGGCATGTGCCCTGACCAGGAATCAAACCCTGACCTCCTGGTTCAAGGTCAATGCTCAACCACTGAACCACTCCAACCAGACTGAAGATTACATTTTAGAGAAGAGGGGCAGAATGTTAACCATTGAACAAATGCATGAACAAAATAATTAGTATGTATTACTATTGCTCAGAAGTCATTAGTATGTATTACTAGTGCTCAGAAGTCATTAAAAGACATTGTTGGCAGAAGGAGTGATGGTGGGTGTGGGTGTGGACTACTTTATGTTAACTGGTCAGAGCAGGCTTCTCAAAAAGGTGACAGTTGGTTCAAACCCTGAATGGTAAGAAGGAAACAACCATGGGAAGATCTAGACACAGAATCTTCTGGACAGAGGAAACAGTAGAGGCCTGGAAGAGGAAAGCAGCTTGCTGTTCAAGAAACTGAATGAGGCCCCTGTGGCAAGAATACAGGAGAGAGGAGGGGAGTGGGGCCCGAGATGAAGGCTTGAAGATTTCCTGTGGGACCTAGCAAATGGCAAGGAAACTGGACTTTATTGTAAGTGCAATGGGAAACCGCTGGAGGGCATTAGGCAGAGGAGCAATGGGTTGATTGATGCACAGTGTCATTCAGACTGCCCCATGGAGAATGTGACAGAAGGCAGCAGAGAAAGCACAGGGATCCACTGGAACCTGTACAGTGGTCCAGGAGAGGTGATGGTGGCTTGTGTCAGGAGAAGCAATGGAGCTGGAGAGAAATAAGTGGACCAATGGAATGCTTTGGAGGGAGAGCAAAGGGACCTTCTTATGCAACACGTAGGGAAGACAAGGAAGTGAAGTGAATCAAGGATGATTTGCAGGTTGTCACCTAAGCCCCAGGGAAGACAAAGATTGAGGTCCGGGAAGGAGACAAGAACTCTCTCATAGCCATATTAATTTGATGTGATCCTTAGTTCTTCTGAGGGAGCCAAGAGTCAATTATATGAAAGACGTATATTTGGATGTCATCAGGTTGTATTTAAAGCGGAGAGCCCAGAGGAGATCATAATATACTAACCAGCATCCTATTAGGAGCATAGAGGTTGTTTCTGATTTTTTAATTTTTATAAATAATGCTATGATGGACACCTTTTATATAAACACTTTTATATTTCAGATTATTTCTTCAGGAAACACTGCTGGAAAAGGAACTCCTGAGGTTCTTCCCCCCAACCCCCCTATGGATGTTTAAAAAATTCTAATTTGAAATAATTTTAGACTTACAGAAAAGTTGCAAAAATAGTACAGAGAATTACTATAAATATTTCTTCTACCTTCCTCTAATGTTAATATCTTGCATAATCATAGGACAATTATCAAAATTTAGAAATTGGAAAAATACTATTAAATAAAGTATAAACTCTATTCAAATTTCACCAGTTTTTTTCACTAATGTTATTTTTTGTGGGCAAGGATCCAATTCAGGGTTACACATTATATTTAGTTACATTTTTTTTTTCTGTTTCCTCCAATCTATGATAGTTCCTCAGCCTTGCTTTGTCTTTCATGACCTTGAGCACTGGTAAGATCTTTTGTAGAATGTCCCTAAAAGTGAGTTTATTTTATGCTTTCTCATACTTAGATTGAGGTAATGCTTTTTTTTTTCTTTAAGAAAACCATAGAGATGATATGCCCTTCTCAATGAATCCTATGAGGGGTCTCATAAGATTGATAAATCTTTTTTTTTATGATGTTAACCACTGTTAAAATGGTATCTGCCAGTTATCTGTAGAATTCCTATTTCTCCCTTTGTAATTAATAAATATTTGAATGAGGGGAGATTCTTTAAGAATATGCAAAAATCCAATTTCTTCTCAAATTTTTATTCATTTATTTTTGTTTTGAATAAAAATGACTATCTTAACCATTTGTAAATGTACAGTTCAGTAGTGTTAAGTATATTCATATTGTTGTGAAACAGAACTCCATAACTTCTTGAAAATCTGAAACTCGAGGGCCCAGCCCAGCTCTGCAGGCGGCTCCACGGCTGCTCCCGCAGGCACGTGGGGGCTCGCTCCCCACCCCGGAAGCTGCAAAGCCCCGAGGCGGGGCGGCCGGGCGCCAGGCCGGATGTCGCACACGCTCACCTGCAGTAGGCCTGCCTGAAGAGAACTGTAACACGCAGAAAACTCTGTCCAGTGCGAGCACTAAGTCCTGCGTGAACCGTGAAGACGCCGCATGCAGATGGAAGCGCCGGGGACACTGTGCACGTCTGCTGTCCCTTACACGGCACTTGGCCTCCCTCCCTTCTCAGCATCACGTGACAGTGAGCCCCTCGGAACAGGCCAACGGAGCCGTCCTTTACTTACGGATCATCACAGCTTTGTTTTGCATGCATCAGGTGTGCAAACAAAGGTAAACGATCTGTAAGCAAAAGGTAAGGGCCCCTCCACCTGTTCACCTGTCCCTGCTCCAAACCCAGGGCAGGTGGGGGACTGACAGGAAAGACTGCGCTGTGCTCCAGCCAACACAGGTCCGCAGCCTCTGACTCTACGCACAGGTGGGAGCAGAATAGACACTGACTTCCCATGGAACAGAGCAGCTCAAGACTGTGGAACTTGGCCTCCATGTGATGGCTCTTGTCCGGATGTCACCTAACCTGAGAGGCACTGACACACAGCTGTCCACGGGCCACTTTGTTCAGAGCCCTGCCCGACAGGAGTAAGCTGTACACCTGTGCTTCAGTCTCCTCCTCTGTAAACCGTGGGTAAGTTTGCTCGTGATTGTGAGAATTAAATGAATGAATTTATGCAAAATCCTGATAACAGGGCCTGGCATCAACTATAAAGGTATGTACTACTTATTCTTTGATGGCTGGTTGGTTTATTTTCTTTACTTAAGCAACCCTCTGCCCATGAACCTTTGAGTTGTTGCCACTGGGAAGCTTTGTGAAACAGCCGTCACCCTGGGCCTGTGTGTGTGCACAGGTGCAGTGTGTAACCCCGGGCCCCTGCGTGTGCGCAGGTGCAGTGTGTCTGTAATTTCTAGATGTGCTCCCTGTGGTGGGGTCCATGCACAGTCAGTCACCCTGGGCCTCTGCGTGTGCAAGGTGCAGTGTGTAACCCTGGGCCTCTGTGTGTGCGAGGTACAGCGTCTGTAACGGGCAGGCACCTCAGAAGAACTGGATCTCTATTACTGGATACAATTTGTGTATATAGATATATTTAAATCTTATTTAATATTTTATTGTGGTAAAATGGACATAAAATTTACCATTTTAATAATTTTCAGCTGTATAATTCAGTAGCATTAAGTACATTCATATTATTGTGCCACCATCACCATCCATCCCCAGAACTTTTTCATCTTCCCCAACTGAAATTCTGTTCCCCTTAAACACTAACCTTCCATTTCCTCTCCCTCCCTCCCTGCACTCCCATCCCTGGTAACCACCACTCACTTCCGGTATTTCATGAGTGGAATTATGCAATATTTGTCCTTTGTGACTGGCTTATTTCACTTAGCAAAGTATCCTCAGGTTTCATCCATGTATTTGCATGTATTTGAATTTTGTTCCTTTTTAAAGGGTGAATAATATCCCATTGTATGTGTAGACCACATTTTGTTCATTCCCTTGCCAAAGGCATTTGGTCATTTCTTTAGGCTATCTATATATATAAAAGCCTAAGCGACCATTATGGCAGAATGACTAGAACGACCAGTTGCTATGATGTGCACTGAGCAGGCAGGCAGATGAGGGGTTAGGGGCGAGCAGGCAGGCAGGCTAGCGGTTAGGGGCAAGCGGTCCCAGAATGCAAGAAGGATGTCCGACTGATCCCCACAGGACATCCCCCAAGGGGTCCTGGATTGCGAGAGGGTGCAGGCCAGGCTGAGGAACCCCTACCCCTTCCCCTCCCCCCGCCTCGAATTTCATGCACCAGGCCTCTAGTTGTGAATAATGCCTCTATGAACATGGATGGACAGATACCTGAGTGTCTGTGCTCAGCTCTTGTGGGGTTGCGTCTGGTAGTGGAATTGCTGGATCATGTGGTGATGCTGTTACAACACTGTTTCCAAGAGGTAAAAATTTTAAATGTTAGCTTTTTGTTTTTTCCCACCTGATGGAAAAGTAATCTGCATTTCTCGTAAACTGTGTTAAATATTAAAAAAATCTGAAACTCTATACCCATTAAATAACAACTCCCTTCCCCCTCTGCCTCTAGCTTCTGGTAACCACCCTTCTACTCTGTGTTTCTATGAATTTAACTACTTTAGATACCTCATATCTTTCAATCATACAGAACTTGTCTTATAACTGCCCTATTACATTGAACATAATATCCTCAAGGTTCACCCAAATTGTAGCATGTGACACAATTCCCTTCCTTTTTAAGACTGAATAATATTCCATTTGGGGAATCTCCAGATCCTGGTTGATTCCTAATTATTCATTTATTTATGGAATTAAGTAAAGCATTACTGTCTTTCTAAAACTCAAACAAATGTGAAAGGTATATACGTATATTCAGAGAATTGTCACTTCTTTCCTTTTTATGCCCCTCCTCCCGCCACAGACAACCAATTTGTTTAGTTTTCCTATTATCCTTCCTATACTTTTTTTTGTGCATAAATGAGCAAGGTATGGCTCTTTTTAGGCTCTTTTTACATATTGGCAAATTGCTTTCCAGGAAGGCTGATTCAATAAACCCTCCCGTGAGGAGGAGATAATAGTTCCTGTTTTACTGGAACCAGGGCCATAGTGGATAGTTGATTGTTTAAGTCTTTGGTAATTTGATAGGCAAAATGAACTTCTTGTCCTAGCCTGCATTTCCCTGATCTCCTTTGAGGTTTGTATATGTTTCCAATGTTTCTTGGCTGATTGTATTTCCTCCTTTCTGAGCTCTCTCTTCTTGGCCCACTCATCTTTTGGAGGCTTATGTTTTTGTGTGTTTTTAAAAATAGATTTTCATAGGCCCTTTACACAAAGAAGATATATTAAGGCTTTGTCCGCATCACTTTTTGTACATTTCTTTAGAGGACCCACAAATCCTCCCTAGTGTGTCCCTAAAATGCTTTCCCTGAGGAGCTGCTAAGTTTATCCTTTTCATCCAAAGCAACCGAAATCTGTCTTAAAGGGGTGCAGGGAACAAATGGTCAGTGAATCCGATGACCCATTGATAGCCAAGGCAAGAAACACTTCTGTCTGTTTGCACATACAGAGTTTCTGAAGCTTGTGAAAGATTTTGAGCTTGGTTTGACATATATTGCTCAGTTTCAACTGCACATACTCTATATCGTCTAAGATGCTACTTTTGAAAAGAATGTTTGAGTCTGTGCTTGGTTTAATATATTCAATTACATATTAATGAGTTCTAATGAGAAATAAGTTTTGTTTGATGTGAACAAGGGATTTTGAGCTTGGCTTCACACGAACTGTTTAGTATCCACTAGAACTTGCTCTATTGCCTCATAAGAAATTGGTTTTAAGAAGAATGATAGATTCTGAGATCGTTTGACCTAAACTGCTTAGTTTTGTCTAAACTTACTCTACATTTTAAAAAAATTTAAAGTGCCAATTCCTGGTTGTTTCAAGTTGCTTGATTTCGTTCCGATTTGGTCTGTGTCATCTTAGGAAGTTAGCTTAGGTATAAATGTGTGATTTTGACATTGTTTTCACTTAACCTGCTTAGATTCACTTTAATGTGCTCTAACTTGCATCAAGAGGGGTACTTTTGAGATGGCTGTGCGCTTCTGAGCTTGTGTGCACGTACAAAGTTCGTATAGCACTTATGAAGCTCTTGAGGAGAATGGGACACCTATGTATGTGCGAGTTTTGAAGAGCATGTTTAGACAGTACAACTGCATCCTGACTGCCCCCTTGCAGGCAGTCACTGTAAGACACATCCCAATTTCACAGATGCCAAAATACAAAGGGAAAAATGTGTGACATTGAATCTAAGAAGCAGAACAATCAGTATTTGGTAATGAGGAGTAAAAGGATAAAATAAAATAAAAAAATTTCTCCTAGTTTGCCAGCTTGGATAGATGCACCTACTCTATTATTGTCAATGTTTTCACCACTATAATAACCATGAGTAATATCCTTGAAATAAAGTTATGAGAATTCCTGGCCATGCCTTAAGGGTAAATTCCTAGAATTGGATAGATTAAAAATTGTGTTTCATTTGCTGCTTCAGTCTCCATTTTTGCAGTGCTATCGAATTTGCTTTCATAAGTTCACAAATCATTTGTACTTCTCTTCTTGCAAATTGCCTGTTAATCCTGTGAGTCAACCTTTCTCTCGGATCCTCATCTCACTTCCATTACTTAATAAAGACAGTTTATAGAATAAGAACCTCAATCATTTACCTGACATGTATTGCAATTATTCTTTCCTAATATATACTTTTATCTATTAGTACTGGCGTGTTTGGATTTTAATATTTTTATTACAATACATTTAAAACATATAGCTAAAATTTAAAATAGTAAAATGAACACCCACGACTTTGCTTTTAAAAATCTTAACATTATTCTACATTTAGTTCAGACTTGTTTTAAAGAAATACCATTTTGCAGATAAACTTGAGGTCTCCATATCTCCTCCCCAATCCCAAGCCCTTCGCTATTTTCCCATTTATTTAACCACTATCATGAATTTGGTAATTTCATTCTATATATTTGCTACAAGCTTAGATATCTACAGATTTTCAATATTATTGTTTTACACTTTTTAATTTACATTTTATGTATTTGGCATATACCCCTCTGAACTGTGCCCTCTTCATTTAACATTTCCCCCCAACATTTCTCAATGTTCATACATGTAACTGTAGTTCATTCACTTTAGCTGCAGTACATTTGACTATATTAACATGTCACAAATGATTTATTCATTCTCCCTAGAGTGGATTGAATACTCACATTGTTTCCTCTTTTTTTGCTATTGCAAACAATTTTGCAGTGAATATTTGTAAATATGTCTCCTTTAGCACTATGTGAGAATTTCTTTCCTGGATGGTAGAGTATAAAAATCTTCTGCTTTACTAGATGCAGTCAAGTTCACCCCCAATTGTTATATCAATTCACACTCCCAGGAGCAGTGTAATAGCGTTTGCTTCTCCATATTCTTACCCACACTCGGTATTTAACTTTTGCCAATCAGATAGGTATGAATTGACATTCATTGCCATTTTAATTTGTATTTACATGATGACCTGTGAGATTGAGAATCCTTTTATATGTTTATTCATAAATCATAATTTGCTTGTTCTATTGTTTGTCCGTTTTTTATTGGATCTTTTTTTATTGGTAGTAGATGCTCTTTAAATGTTCTGTACATAATTGTCTGTTTTGCACACTGTAAATATCTTCTCTCAATGTGTGGCTTGCCTTTTAACTTCTTTTCTTCTGATTGTGAAGAAGATTTATATGAACATAATCCAATTTTTTTTAAGGGAGAGTGGAAGAGAGAGGGAAAGACAGAGAAACATCGATGTGAGAGAAACACATCGATTGGTTGCCTGCTGCACAAGCCCTGACTAGGGCCTGGGCCAGGGAGGAACCTACAACTGAGGTATGTGCCCTTGCCTGGAATCGAACCTGGGACCCTTTGGTCCGTAGGCCGATGCTCTATCCACTGAGCCAAACCGGCTAGGGCAGGATATTTTCATTTTTAAACTTATGTATAATTTTGTTGTATCTGTCATCACTGGCTGCCATAACAAAATACCATAGACTGGGTGGCTTAAACAACAGAAAATTATTTCTCACAGTTCTGAAAACTGGAAATCTGAAATCAGGGTAGTTTCTCATGAGAGCTCTTTTCCTGGTTGCACATGACCACCTTCTTGCTGTGTCCTCACATGAAAGAAAGAGCAAGCTCTCTGGTGTCTTTTCTTATAAGGGCACTAATTCCATCACAAGGGCCTCACCCTCATGATCTCATTTATACCTAGTCACCTCCCAGTGGCCTTGTGTCCAAATACTATCATATTGGGAATTACAGCTTCAACACATGAATTTGTGGGGGACACTATTTAGTCTAGCATTCTCTCCCTGGCTCCCCAAAATTTATGCTCTTCTCACATGCAAAATATATTACTTTCACCTCAATAGCCCCAAAAGTCTTAACTCATTCCAGCATTAACTTTAAAGTCTAAAGTCCAAGGTCTCATCTAAATATCATCAGATATAGGGAAAATTTGAGGTACTATTCATCCCGAGGAAAAATTCCCCTCCAATTGTGAATCTGAAATCAGACAGATTATATGAAAAACATATGAAGGCAGGATAGCATTCCCATTCCATGAGGGAGAAATATAAAAGAAGGAAGGGGTAATGGGTCCCAAGCTAACCCAAACACTGGCAAGGCAAATTCCATTAAAATCTTACGGTTTGAGAATAATTTTTTGTGAGTCAATATTCCAACATTTGGACCCATAGGGCAGCAGTCCCACTTTTATGACCCACTGGGTGGCAGTCCCACCCCCTTGGCTCTACTAGGCAGGGGTCATGCCCCCAAGACTCTGCCAGGTGAGGGTCCTACTTCCAAGGTTTGGGGTAACCATCCCTGAGGTTCTGAGGTGGAAGTTGCCTGGCCTGTTGAAATTGAAGTGATAACCTTACTCTTGAAACCAAGGAGGCAGCCCTGATCATCGCTGAATCACCTTTGGGGGCATTCTTCCCTTTTTATGAGGAATAGTGCACATTCATAGCAAAATATCTCCATAGTCCAGTCCTGTAAAATCCAGGAAGTCCAACAGCCTTCCTTCATTCTACACCGCTTTCCCTGTCCCCTTTAGTTCAAACTGGCAGTGTCTTTGCTAGTATAATACCACCTTGATGCCTGGCTTCTGCAGAGATAGCTGATTAAGTTCATGAGTTGCACCCATAATCTCTTTATTGAATGTTTGTTCAGCTAAACCCTTGGTGTTCTTTTCAGAAAAAGTTTTCTCATTTTTTAAAAATTTTCTTTAAAAGTTTTCTCAATTTTTTTACAATATGAATAGACTAGAATTTTCCAAATCTTCAAGTTCTAGGTGTTTTCTTTACTTAACAATTTCTTCTTTAAGTAATCTCTCCTCTTTTGCCTTTTACAGTAAGGAGTCAAGAGGAACACTTTGCTTAGAAATCTCCTCAGCTAAATATCCAATTTCATCATTCACAAATTCTACCTTTCATAAAACACTGGAACACAATTCAGCCAAGTTCTTTGGCACATTATAACAAGGATCATCTTTCCTCCATTTTCAGTAAGATGTTCTTCATTTCCATCTGAGATCTCATCATAATCACTCCTACCATTCATATTTCTAGCATGCACCTCAAAACTATTCTGACCTCTCCCCATCATCCAGTTCCAAAACTGCTTCCAAATGTTTAGGTGTTCGTTATAGGAGAACCCTACTTTTTGGCACCAAAATCTGTCTTAATCAGTTCAGGCTGCCATAACAAAATACTATAGACTAAATTTCTCACAGTTCTGGAAGCTGGAAGCCTGAAATCAGGGTGCCAGCACTTAGAAAACTCCCTTCCTAGATTGCGCATGGCCACATTCTCTGTCTTTACATGGGAGGGAGGGAGGGACGGACGGAGGGAGGGAGGGAGGGAGGGAGGAAGGGGAGGAAGGAGGGAGGGAGGGAAAAGATCTCTGGTGTCTCATCTTATGAAGGCACTAATACCATCAAGAGGCCCCACTCTCATGACCGCATCTAAACCTAATGATCTCCCAAAGGCCCCACTTCCAGTGGCCATCACACTGGGGATTAAGGGTTTCAACATAGAAATTTGGGGGCACACAATTCAGCCCGTATCACCTGCTGTGAGCATCTGTGTACACGTTTTTGTGTGGACATATATTTTCAGTTCTCCTGGTTATATCTCTAGAAATGGAATTTCTTGGTCATATGGCAATTCTAGGTTTAGCTTTTGAGAAACTGCCAAACCATTTTTTCACAGCAGCTGCACCATCTTACATTCCCACAAGCAATGTATGAGGATTCTATTTCCTCCACATCCTCGTTAACACTTGCTATTATCCATCTTTTTTATTATAACACCTATTCCAGTGGGTGCTAAATGGTATCTCACTGTGGTTTTAATTTGCATGTCTGTAATGACTAATGGTGTTGAACACTTTTCCATGTGCTTATTGGCCACTTGAGTTATCTTCTTTGGAGAAATGGTCTATTCAAATCTTTTGCCCATTTTTGATTAGATTATTTGTCTTTTTATTGTTGAAAGAATTCTTTTTTTTAATTTTTTAAAAAAATGTATTTTACTGTTTAAAGTATTACAAATGGGAGTACATATGTCTCCTTTTTTTTTTTTCTCCATTGACCTTCTCCCGGCCCTACCCCCTCAGCATATGCCCTCACCCCCGCCCCCCAGTGTCTTGTGTCCATTGGTTATGCTTATATGCATGCATACAGGTCCTTTGGTTGATCTCTTACCCCTCCCCCCAACACTCCCCGGCCTTCCCGTTGTACTTTGACAGTCTGTTTGATGCTGCTCTGCCTCTGTATCTCTTTTTTTGTTCATCAGGTTATAATGTTCCTTATTATCCATAAATGAATGAGTTCATGTGGTATTTTTCATTCACTGCCTGGCTTATTTCACTTAACATAATGCTCTCCAGTTCCATCTATGCTGCTACAAATGGTAAGAATTCTTTCTTTTTATAGCAGCATAGTATTCCATTATGTAGATGTACCATAGTTTTCTAATGCACTCATCTGCTGATGGGCATTTAGGCTCTTTCCAGATCTTAGCTATCGTAAATTGTGCTGCTATGAACATAGGGGTGCATATATCCTTTCTGATTGGTGTTTCTGTTTTCTTGGGATATATCCCTAGAAGTGGGATCACTGGGTCAAATGGGAGTTCCATTTTTAAATTTTTGAGAAAACGCCATACTGTTTTCCACAGTGGCTGCACCAGTCTGCATTCCCACCAGCAGTGAAGGAGGGTTCCTTTTTCTCTGCATCTTTTCCAGCACTTGTCATTTGTTGATTTGTTGGTGATAGCCATTCTAAGAATTCTTTATATAATCTAGATACAAGTCCCTTATAGGATGTATGATCTGAAAGAATTTCCTTTGACAGCATTTTGTAGCATTTCATCTTCAGCCTCCTTTCGTGGGCACGTTCAGTAAGCCTCTCTTCAGCTCCTGTCCTCAAACAGCGGTGATGTTAGCTCAGATACCCACTCTCAGTCTGGTTCTAGATTCAGGATCTAGCAAGCCCAGGGCTTCAACTTGTGTTTCTTCTGTGTCCTATCCACAAAAATATTTATCTTGTACTTGAGCCTCAGTCTACCTTTCAGTTCTCCCTTTTGTGTTTTGTCCATCATTGCTGAGTTTCCAGCAAAGAGCATCATTCAGCTATGAATTCACAGCATTGGATTGCCCTGGAAGACCTCCAACAATATTGCTTACAGTATTTTTCTTTGTGTGTACATTTTTTTTCGTTGTGGAGTTAGAGTTATTGACATCTTTATATGATTTCTCCCCTTGCTTTTACAGTTAGAAAGGTCTCTCCCATCAAAAGAAAGAAACATGATCTTATGATTTTTTTCTTATGATTTGTTTCTTCTTTATGTTTAACTCTCTAGTCCCTCTGGGATCTATCTAATTAGTGTACAAGTAGGGATCCAAGTTGTGTACTAATTATGTCAGACTAATGATTTTAAATACCATTTCAATTATGTATAAAATGTCAATATCAACTTTGCATCTATTTCAGATCCTTTGGTTTCAACTCTATCCCATTATTTGATTTTTTTTTCCATTCCTGGACCTAGAGTGGGAAGCATATCGTTTGTATGTTTCCTGTAAGCCTAGCATAGAGCCTGTTATATTATAGGTGCTCAACAAATATTTGCTGGATGAGTTTATAACTGAAGGTTGGAATGATGGAAAAACACAGAGGGAAAGTGTTAGAAGATGGTGAGGAATTATTGGAATGGCTGACCATTACATTAAAGAACCAAAACTAGTACCTGCATAGCACCTAACACATAGTAGGCACTCAATAAAAGAGTTAATATCGGAAAAGGAATTTGAAGTCATAAGTTCTTCATTAATTTACTTCCTCCAACTGAGGGTTTTTTTCCTCCTTCATTTTAGCTCCAACCTACCTCAAAATTCTTAGGCAGACTCATCCTTCACTTTCAAAACCTGCTCTGCCCCATCTGCCCTCCAGAGCTCCTCACAGAAACCCATAGCTCTATGCCAAGTCAGGCCACCAGGTAAAAATTGTTGGGACAAACTGAGAAAAATGAAAGTTATGATGATAACCTTTGTGTATCGAAGTCTCAGACCTTTCTCCCCAATGCCTGGCCTGTCATCTCAGGCCCACTGTAATCTGGCTCACCAAGCATTACAGAATAAAAGGAACATTGACTTCAATTCAGGATCCACGGGCTTTTGCCTCTATCTCTTTTATTAGCTCTGTGACTGTTGGCAAGTTATGTAACTTTTCTGAGTCATAGTTTATTCATCTATAAAAAAGAGACTAGATCTGCTCAGAGGGACATTATAAGAATTAAATGAGATAACTTAGATAAGAGAGTTCTGTAATGAGCACAGTACAGTATTTGCATGATAACCACGTCCACATGACCTTCCCTCATTTCCAACATGAAATCTCTGCTGCAGACAGCACAGGATTCTCCTCTCCAGATTCCACCCGTCCTTGAAGGCCCAGCCTCAACCCCACCTCGCTCCGAATACTTCTCTCCACTTTCATGGGCGTGCTCAGTAAGCCTTTCTTTAGCTCCTATCTTCAAACAGCGCAGTAATTTTAGCTCAGATATCCCACTCGAAACCTGGTTCTGGAAGCAGGGTCCAGAAGATGACAAAGAAGCATCCTTTCCTTCTTTGAACTTCTTTTATTTTATAAAAGCTATGGCTCAATCATTCCCTGCTTGTCTTATGGGGGTTGCATATCTTCAAGTGAATCTTCAGTTCTGTGTAGGAAAGGGCCATGTCACATTCTCCTTAGTACACCCCATAGTGCCTAGTTCCAATCTAGACCCACAGTAGAAGCTCAATATTTATTACCATCTGAATGGTAAAGAAAGCATAATGGTTGTAATTTCACTAGGCTGGCTGTGTGTGTGTGTGTGTGTGTGTGTGTGTGTGTGTGTGTGTAGTTGTATGTTGGGTTGTGTTAAATCACTGAAACTACAAGGTAGGTCTTCAATAGTGGTACGTGTTTGATGCTGCAAATAGCCAGCCCTTGAAACTACAGTGGACCTAGGAAAGAGTCAGGGTCAGGATCAGCAGGACACTACAGTGGAGGTAGAAATAGAATCACAGAATGTGACTTATTCCAACCTTATTATTTTATAAGAAAGGAAACCAAAGCCCGAGTGGCTAATTGCTTTTCCAAGGTCAACCCACTGACCAGGCCCCAGGTCCCCTGGTTCCTCATGCAGTGCTCTTTCTTCTGTGGTGTGTTCAGCTCCTTACATGGTACTCCAAGTTGAGATTCATACGTAGAGGAGAGGTGCTAACAGACCAGCGTGGGCGAGGAGCCATAGGAATAGTCCAAAAGGTTGGGAGATGCACAAGAACAGGTGAAATCCTCATATTCCATCAGCAGCACTGTCCTGCTAAACTAACTTGCTTGGAAGCTGGAGAGGTCTCCCGTTTGGCTTTTATCAAAGTCCAAAACAGTAAAGCGTGAGATCTCTGCTCATCCCAATGGCAAAGAAAGCCTTTGAGCAGCAAATGATGCAAAAAACATCCTGTCTCCCTGCATTATTTGTTTTTCCATTTGTTTCGCTCACCCTTTCATTTCTGACTATGGAGCAGCTGTCTTTCTTCAGACAGAAGATGACAAAGAAGCCTGCGCTTGGGTCAAGAGGAATTCCTACCCTCCCCCCAAAGTGTGTGGGTTGTAAAGTAATTATTCTGCAGGAGCGTGTGTGTGTGTGTGTGTGTGTTCAAGCAAATTACACCCTTCACTCCCTCCATTATGCCTGGGCCTGAACAACACCATGCTGACTCACACTAATGATGCTGTCAGAGGCTTTACCTATGATTTTCCGAGCAGCAGGTTTTGGGTGAACAGAGCAAGGGCTATCTGATCAAACCACAGCCGTCTCCTCTCACAGACACCTGGGAAGAACAAAAAGTCATCATGCTCAGGAGAGAGAGCAGATGTAGCTTGGGCAACAGCATGGCAATGCCGGTTGCAAACGTGCAGGGCTCTCAACTACAGTGGACATAGGAAAGAGACAAGGAGGCAGAGTCAGGGTCAGGGTCATCAGGACACTCTGGGCAATACAGTTAGAAGTAGCACAGAATGTTGGCTTTGGAAAGAGCAAATTTTATAAATCATTTATTCCAACTTTATAATAATAAAAGTATAATATGCTAATTAGACCAGACAGTCAAACGACCTTCCAGACGTTTTCCGAACAACCTTCCAGGTGAAGCTAGGGCTGCAAAGGCCAAGCCCCTTGCACGAATTTTGTGCATCGGGCCTCTAGTTATTTTATAAGAATTCTATGGTATTTACTTGTGTGTGTCCACTTGACTGGGCTAAGGGATGCCCACATAGCTGGTCAGCATGATTTCTGGGTGTGTCTGTGAGGAAGTTTCTGGAGAAGATTAGCATTTGAGTTGGCAGACTGAGTAAAGCAACTCACCCTGACTAATGCCATGGCATCATCCAATCCATGGAGAGGCTGAATAAACCAAAACAGCAGAGGAAGGGCAGATTTGTTCTCATTGTGTGAGATAGGTCATCCTTCCCCTGCTCTCAGACATCAGTGCTCCTGGTTTTCACGTCTTCAGACTCAGGCTGGATTACACCACTGGCTTTTCTGGTTCTCCAGCTTGCAGGTGGCAGGTGGTGGAGCTTCAGACTCTGTAATCATATAAGCCAGAATAACACAGAAACCAAGGCCTGAAGCAGCTGTCTTTCCAATGTCAACCCACAGAGCCAGGCCCCAGGTCCCTGGATCCCCATGCAGTGTGTTCAGTCCCTTACGTATTTTCCCAAGTCCAGGTTGCCTTTAAAGAATGAGGACATGTGGATTTTGGAGCTCTTCTCTACTTTGGATGACTATTGTGAGGATCCTGCATTTGAAAGTGTCTTTTCAGGGTCTGTGACAAAGCATGAGAAGAGCTTGGTAGGTGAGAGTGGTATTTTGGGACCACAAAGAAGAAGCTATGGAATCTACATTCCAGAGCATGTTAGTCTGTGTCTGTATGATACCAAGAAGGCAAGTCTGGTGGTGATGAACTCCCTCAGTTTTTGGTCATCTGAGAAAGTCTACCCCTTCTTCATTTCTGAAGGACAGATTTTCTGGGTACAGTAATTCCAGTTGGCAGTTTTACATTTTACAACTTGAATATATCATTCCACTCTTGCCAGAAGCCAGTCTACCCTTGCTGCTTGACACAGTCACTGCAGGGAAGAAACATCTGCACAGCATATGTTTCAAGGGACCTGGAGTACATGGCATATGTTTGCTTCCGCTCTTAGTGCTATGTGTTTTAACCAGGACCACCTCTCCGAGAAAGGTTGTTTCCCCAGGTGGGGATTTTTCCCTGGAGTTAGGGATTAACAGGACTAAGGAAAGGCATAAATCAGTAAAACCCCTTAACTAAGTACCAGGCGGGTAGTTAATCACCTTTACTACGAACAATCATGCTTAAGCTACATAATCTTTACTTAGGATAATCTCCTTCAGTTACTTCCTTGTAGCTTAACAGAACAGTAGAGTAGTGACCTTGGAATGGAGATAACAAACAATAACCTTTGGAATAGAATGGATAGGATTAAAATCAAATGGTATAAATACAGATGTAACAGGAGAATAAAGGGAGAACCTGGCTAGAACCTGGCTAGAGAACCTGGCTAGGCTGCTGATCAACTGAATGCTGTCTCCGTGTCATTCCTTCGTCGCCGACTCTGTCCACACCTTTGGGAACCCCTGGACCTGCTGGGGCTGGACCCCAACACACTCTTTCCTGGCATCAAGGTTTCCACTGAGAAATTTGTTGACAGACTTATGGGGATTCTCTTGTATGTACCAAGTCCTTTTTCTCTTGATGCTTTTAAAATTCTCTTTGTTTTTAACTTTTGATAATATAATTATAACATGTCTTGGTGTAATCTTTGGGTTGATCTTGTCTGTGAACTTTTGAGTTTCATAAATCTAGATTTCCCTACTCCTCTCAAGATTTAGGAAGTTTTCAGCTATTATTTCTTTAGATCAGCTTTCTTCCCCTATCCCCTCTTATCCTCTGGGATCCCCATAATGCCTACATTGATTACTTTATGATATCCCATAAGTCCTGCAAGCTTTCTTCACTTTTTAAATATTTTTTCCTTTTTCTGCTTTGAATGAATGACTTCAAATGACCTTATTCAAATTCACTTTTTTTTCTTCTACCTTCTTTACAGATTCTTTCTTTATGCTGTTGAAGCTCCCTATTGAATTTTTCATTTCAGTCATTATACTAGTATTCTTCAGATCCAAAATTTCTGTTTTATTCTTTTTCATAGTTTATGTCTCTGAACAAATCCTCCTTTTGGTTCATGTATTATTTTTTGATTTTGTTGAGTTGTCTGTGTTTTATTGTAGTTTGCTGGACTTCCTTGAGATAATTATCTTTATTTATTAGGCAATTCAGAGATTTATATTTCTTTGGGGTCAGTTACCAGAGCTTTATTAGTTTTCTTTCGTGGTGTCATGTTTGCCTAATTTTTTTCATGATCGATGTAACCTACATTGATGTTTGTTCATTTGAAGAAGCAAACCCTCTTTGCATACTGGTTTGTGTCAGATAAAGACCTTCTGCTGGGATTGCCTCTATGATCACAAGTGAGTGGGGTTGGAGCTGTTGCAAGGTCTATGGGTGGGGGAAGTGAGTGTGGTTCCTACTGGGTCCCCAGCTGGAAGGAACTACTTTCAGGCCCATAATCAAGCACAGCTGGATGCACAGACAGCAGGCCTGTTCCCAAGGGTGCAGATGGATGTGGCTTCTGCCAGGTTCCCAAATGTGCTTCCACCAGGTCCCTGAGTGGGCCCCTGAACAGGGAGAACTGACTCTGAGATTGCAGTACAGCAGGCCTATAGCCAATCTCAGGGGTGCATTGGGGTCCAGTGGGCTTGATACCAGGGGTAAAGACTGGCACCACTGGGCCCCAGAGTAGTCAGGGCTGACTCTGGACCATGGTTGACTGGACCTGGAGCTGGAATAACAGGACAGATTTAGGATCTTCAGTTGGGACCAAGGTTGGTGAGTTTCTCACCAGGGGTATTGATGGGTGTAGCTCCCAGGTCCCTTCATGGCTGGGGCTGAGAGGCTAAGGCCAAGTCCAAAGGAGAATGGGACTGCTTTCAGTCTGCAGCTGAAACCACATTCTGCCAGCTTGCCACTGGGATGTGGACATGCCTTCTCAGAGCAGCTCTCTTTAGTCTTGGGCTGCACTTGGGTGTTTCAACCTTCTATCTGGTTTCCAAAGTTCCCACACAGGCACTTTTGGCCATGAATGGATGCCATAGTGTTATTTGTAGGGGGAGGATGTGAGCTGGAGACCTCCTATTTTGTTGACATCACTCCCCTCTTTTAGCATAATAGTTTTGAGTCTCGTGCATGTTGTGTCATGTATCAGTACTTTGTACCTTTTTATGGTAAATGAATTACTTTTAATAACTGCACATTAGTTCATTCTGCAGATGTAACATAATTTATTTAGCCACCTTCATTCATGGATATTTAAATATATTTTTGCTAACATATTTAATGATTCATTGAACAATCTCCGTGCACATGTACAAATATTTCTGTAGGTTTTTAAAGGGTGATTTCTTTTAAACATATGTGCTAGTTATTTAATTAATTAGCAACTAATTTAATTAACTTGTCAGCCAAAATGACTCAATTCACCTGGCCATTTCAGCCAAATTGCTGAACCAAGAGCCCCATGTTGACACCAAGAAGGCATCCTGGAAAGGAAAAAGTTACAGCGAGAAAGGGGAGTGAATCCAGTAGTGATTCTAATACACCTTTCTTCCTAGCCACAGGGGAAAGCATGTGTATCTTCCCAACATAATTACCTTCCCGGCGTTTAATGAATACAACTTTAATTCATGTTATACAATTTAAATCTGCTAGAATTCAAGACATGGGGGAAGTTTCCTTGCACTTGCTGATCTGGTACATAAAAGTAAAGCTTTAAATGTCTGAGGATTATTGATTTGGTTGTTTACTTGGAGAAATCCAGTGGGGTGTCCTTTGAAGCAATTACCCGAAGTGTTTCAATATGTTAAGCAACTCTTAAAAGAAGCCCCAGAGAAGGACCCTGGCTGGTGGAACCAGAGCCTTGGCAAGGCTCATGAAGTTCCAGGACCAGATCTGACAGTTACAAGGGTCACCTGGAGAGACTATTAAAAATGCAGATGCCCACTCCAATCCACTAAATCTAAATCTGTGGCAAGAGGCCTAACTATATTTTTTAAACCAGTTCTTCAAATAATTTTTTAAAAATATATTTTATTGATTTTTTACAGAGAGGAAGGGAGAGGGATAGAGAGTTAGAAACATCGATGAGAGAGAAACATCGATCAGCTGCCTCCTGCATACTTCCCACTGGGGATGTGCCTGCAACCCAGGTACCTGCCCTTGACCGGAATCGAACCTGGGACCCTTCAGTCCTCAGGCCAACGCTCTAGCCACTGAGCCAAACCGGTTAGGGCTCTTCAAATAATTTTAATCTACACCAAAGCTTGAGGACATTAGACCCAACCATTGAAGAACTCGATAGTTTAGCCCCTGCAGCAAAAGAGCCTTCCCAAATGGCCCCTCTGCTCACACTAAGGAATGCCGTAAGAATCTGCTGTACAAAGCCGGTCTTGTATCATTGCAGACATGCTGTTGAAGCTGTTGCTTTGTTCTTTCTATGAAGCTCCAAATGAAAAAAAAACACAAAACAAAACAATTTAGACCCACTGGTTCAAGAAATTTTGGTTTATGCCAGAGAAGTAATATAATCTGAGAGACAGGGATCAAGAACAATGACAATGTGTAATAAATCGTATTTCTTATTTTATTTTTGTGGCCAGGATACTGTCCCCAATTTTATAGCTATCTTTTTGCCTTATTGAACCATATATAACTCTTGGGTTTCCACCTGACATACCCCTCTGTTATATCTTTATTTTCCTATGTCATAATTTAAAATTTTGTTTCCTATTTAACATATTTATATTCTTGTATGCTACCTTCAAGCCTTTGTAGAAGGGGGCATGGTGTGTATGAGACTGGATATGTAAGCTTCTTTATTTATTTGTTTATCTACCTACTAGAGGCCTGATGCACAAAATTCGTGCAAGGGGCTCAGCCCTCACAGCCGTGGCGGCTTGCCTCAGCTCTCACAGCCCTGGCTTTGTCCAGAAGGACGTCTGGAAGGTCGTTCGGCTGTCCTGTCTAATTAGCATATTATGCTTTTATTATTATAGATTGAAAAGTTTCAAGTGCTGATTATCTTGTGCAGGCAGTAGCATCATGGTATCTCTCTCTCTTCCTCAATCCTTTTAACATTCTTTAGTAACAAAGAAGGTGCTAAGGATGTTACTAATGGAAGGGTGAGGGCATTGACTAAAAGCTGCAAGGAAGATGCTGTAATTAAAATGAATGTTTTGGAGAGCTTCACAATGAAACAAATCTAGATGACATTTCCTCCAAGGGTCCCTTTCTCCCTCCCTGTCTTTGCCTCGCCTCTGGGGTTTGATGAGCCTGGTTGGCTCAACGGATCACAGTGTCATTTCCTTCCTCAGCCAGTTTGCTGAGTCCCAGTGTCTGGGCCACAGACAGTTCTCTTGACCTTGGCCGGGCGCCTGACATTTCTTGCAGAAGCAGCGGGCCAGAACGTGTGGATGGAACAGGATAAACTCCTCTCTGCTTCTGGGAAAACATCTCCTAGTTTACATGCTGGTGATGGTGGCTTAGCAGTATCATCTTCAAAAGGCGAGGATAAGATGGTTTTAATAGAGGAAGAGATTTGTTCTACCACTCATGCCTTTAATGTGCTCTGGCAGAACTGGCTCCCATAGTGGGCATGTCTGAAGCAGGGGCTCACATCTCAAGACTTTCCGCTGAGGCCCTAGAGAAGTGAGAGTGCGGTACAGACCGAGACTGGCCTTCACGCGCTGCGCAGATGGCAGGGCGCCCACAGGACTGAGCTGGCCACAAAACCTCTTGCAAAGGTCCCTCTGGCTGTTCTCTGAATCGAGTCCCTAAAACACAAAACACGCACACAGATAAAGCTCGAAATCATAGACAGCAATTATTTGTTTCCCGACCCACCCAGCACCATTGCTTGTGATTAGGATTTGGCTGTGCTCATCTTTACTTTCAGAAGTGAACCAACAATTCAACTGTTTATGTCTCGCCAGCAGTAGCAGTCCTTGCTCTCATGCTGATGAGTAAATTTTTTCCTATGGAAGCAGGTGGGTTAAGTGGTTCACAGCACCTACAGCAGCAAGCTATGAACAGAAAGCAAAGGGGGTTATCGCTCTAAAGAGGTATTAGGAATTTATGTGGGTTACTGACAGGTTTACAGAGCATCTTGGGTTGATTTATCTGCACAAGGGCAATATTCTCTCCTTGGGCAACTGAGGCACACGGGGTGCACAGGCTGAGCCTAGAATTATGCACCGGCAGGTAGTGGGTCAGCATCACCTCCATGTGCCGAGACTCATGCCCTGCCATACTCTTTAGTACCAGCTTGCAGCGGGTGATGAGCTGACTGGCCAGAGAAGAGATCAAAGGCTGGGAGAGGTGTAGGTGGGGTGAGGCATGGCAGACCCGAGGGAGGCCACCTACCTCAGGCCCAGCATCCTCCAAAATGCAGTCATCATGTTTTTCCCCACATTCTTTCAGCTCAATTAGTTTTACCAAAGACATTTAAATACTTAATGCTTTAAAATGATCTGTTTTTTTAATTCAGTAATGTGTTTGTTTTTGCCTGTAAATGATTTGACTTCACAGCACATAAAATAAATGGGAAATCTCAGCATCGTTCTCATGTTAGAAGTCGCTATCCAGAAATATCTATTTTGGTGCCGCAATTTTTTTTTCCTTTCTCTTTCATTTGGGAAAGATGAAAGCTGCAAAGTCGTTTATTTCCCCTAAATTAGCCATGTGACAACTCAGAGCTATTAATAACCACTCCCCACAGCATCCCTGTTTATGTCTCAGAGGGGTCAAGTGGCGATTGCCACGGAGGGAGGATGGCCAAGATAAATGCGAGCCACGTGGCAGAAATGCAGCCTGACACAGTGGGGAGGGGAGGGCAGATGTGACCCAGAGGTCCCCCAGCCGCTGCCAACTTGTAGGTGTAAGAAGGACCATGGCACGGATTGCCCTTCAGCTTGACTGTGAGTCGAGCCCTCAGGATGGATGGCCCCCTCCACGTACTCCTGGCGCTGCTGGGGCCGCTAATTCTGCCCTTTACTGTGTCTGTTCCTACCTCTGCTGACCAACTCCTGCTGCCCCAGGGCTGGCTTCCCGGGGCCATGGCCACTTCTGTCTCTCAGGACCTGGAGGGCGCTGCCACTTGGTCCCAGGTCTCAAACAGGAAGCAGGCTTTTGCTTAATTTTACCATCACACAGCAATGTTCATATTCCTTAGGTGGGTGTTGTTTGGGGCCAAATCACACCCTCTAGCTGCTGTAAACCCTTGTATTTTCACCACTTCCCAGAGCCTTTCTTCCTATAGTTCAGTGGTTCTCAACCTTGGCTGCACATTAGAATCACCTGGGAATCATTTCAAAATCCTGATTTCCGGAGGATGGGGCCCAGAAATCAGGATTTTAAAAAAAGATTCCCAGATGATTCTAATGTGCAGCCAAGGTGGAGAACCACTGCTATAGCTGGAGCCGGAGCGACGTGGGAAGCCCTGCTGCCCTCCTGTGGGTGACCACCACTGAGACCAAAAACGAGCTTACCTGCAGAGTGAGAGGAACGCACTCTGGTGTCAGGTGGCCTGGGTCGCATCCTGGCTTCCTCAGTACCTCACCAGCAGTGGCAGGCCTTTCTCTCATTCTGATGAGTAAATTCTTTTCCTAGGGAAGCAAATGGGAGCAGGTGGGTTAAGTTGTTCACAGCACCTACAGCAGCAAGCTAAATCACCTACTCTCTTCTTGCCTCCGTTTCCCCATCTATAAAACGTGAATTATAATATAGAGGGTGTCCCAAAAAATGTACACACACACTTTGAATAATTATAAAGGTGGTGCTGATTAAAATACATTTCATTTTCAAAATGAGCTATCACCTGGTAAAATGAGTATGCATTTTTTGGGATACTCTGTATATATACCTTCTAAAGGCTGTGTGGCATTAAGTGAAGGGAATCTATGATCTTAGCAAAAAAAGGTATCACAATGACAATGATGAGCGAGTCCAAGTTTTCTGAAAAAATGGAAATCTCTCCAAGATGTCCAGATTTGAGGAAATCTCAGCAGAAGAAGCAAGAAAAACTCACCTTCAGGGAGAGCACTTCTCTGAGGAGAAACCAGGCCCCCTATCACAGACCAAGTAATCTAAGATGCCCTGGGGGCTCCCAGGTCCCCGTGAAGCATGCAGTAGTCCCCAGAATAACCTCTTCAGCTTTCTGAAACGCTCAGGATAAAGACACTAAAAATTGCCTTCTGGGTTAAAATATAAAATGCTTGAAATGTCAGACCGTGCTGATCAGAGAAGTAGCAATTGAAACACCTGCTGTTTCTGTAATGGACGGTAGTTTGTAAAGGACAGCATCCTTGTCCGCTGACCATAAAACATTCAGCGACAGAGCTGCATTCAGTTTGCAGTGCCAACGGTTCTGCTCAGGCAGGGAAGGGCTCTCCTTCAAGTTAAAATCATAATGGCCAGGCATCAAGGTTTCTTAATTTCCTTCACAGCTGAGTCACTTTCACTCCGAAGAAGACTACAAAGTCCTTTAAATCCACCCCCTCATTTCCATTCCTTGTAGAGTGATCATTGTCATTCTTTCTGGCTGCCTAACATCTGAAAGCCCTTAATACAGCCCACCTTTAATATAGAAGCTAAAAGTGCAAGATACTAATTTTTCCAGCTCCCCTTGCAGCTAGGCATGGATGTATGGCCAGGCTCAGTTGATCATGTGCCCCTCCCTGCCTGGACTCCAAGTCAGAAGTTAGGAATGTGAAGAAGTCCTAATTTCGATCCAGATTCCTGAGTCATCCTATCTAATAATAGACAAACATGGTAATTGACTGTACCTTCGCTATGCCTCCCATTGGCTAATCAGCGAGACATGCAAATTAACGGCCAACAAAGATGGCAGTTAATTTGCATATGTAGGCGTGAAGCGGCCGAGCAAAGACTGAAGGCGACTCTGGCCCGGGCAGCGAAGGCTTGAAGGTGTCTCTGGCCGGGGCAGCGAAGGCTTGAAGGCGGCTCTGGCTGAACCGGTGCCAACAGCCAAGGGAAGGGAAGGCTTATTGCACAAATCTTTTCGTGCAACAGGCCTCTAGTAGAAGATAATTCTCATGTGTCCCAGTGGAGGGTTAGTAAAAGCATTACAAAGTGGCAGCCAATGTACAGCACGATCTTGAGCATCATTCCAATTTTAAGGATCTCAGATGTAGTTCTCAGGCCTTTCCAGGACTTCTGTGAGTTCTCATTATGAAGCTGAAGCTCCTCCTCTTGTTGGCATATACTTCCTTCTCTTCACCTGGCTACCTCCTGCTCATTCCTTTAGATTGGGCTCAAACACCACCTCCAACAAGAAGCCTTCCTTGACATACCTCTCCTTCCATCAGACTATTTAGACTCCTTGACATGAGGGAATAAGTCTAATTTATTATTTTATCACAAGTGCCAGACTGTAGATATTCAATCAATACATCTGTATTATTTTCCTACTAGTGGCCCAGTGCACAAAATCCGTGCACATTAAAAGGGAATTCATTAGAGGAAATATTTTAATATTGCTATTTGCCTTTTCTCTATAATAGAAGTGTCATGGATGAAAGAAAATTAGTAAAATGTATATGAAAATCTTCCTCCTGTCAGAGTCTGGGGCACGCCATGGGACCCAGAGTCAAGTCCCCGCCCACCTGCACATGCCTCAAAATCGTGAGAGACCCAGACCTGGCCGGTCCCAACCCCATTGGGCGAGACCCAGACCCGGCCAGCCCCACTCCCATTGAGCCCTGCTGGGCAGGAGGCGCAACCTCAGGTCCCCTGGCCTGGCGGCAGGCAGTAGGGGTGCAGCCTCAGGTCCCCTGGCCCGGGGCAAAGGGCACAGCCTAAGGTCCCCCAGCCCAGCACCGGGATAGGGGGGGTGTGGCCTGAGGTTCCCCGTCAAGCCCTGCCAGGCAGGGGGCAAGGCCTGAGGTCCCCCACCCTGGCCTGGCACCACACAGCCTCAGGTCCCTGCTGATTGCTTGTTACGGCTTGTTATGGGAACCCTGCCTCCGCTGTGGGTGCAGCCATCTTGTGACAGTGTGATGGCATGAGGGTTAATTTGCATATTACCTCTTTGTTATATAGGATGGCTGCTATAACAAATTACCACAAACTTGGTAACTTAAAACAACACAGATTTCTTTTCTTACCAGTTCTTACCAGAAATCTGAAATTCGTTTCACTGGCCAAAATCAAGATGATGGTAGGGTCATGCTCTCTATGAAGTCTCTAAGGGAGAATTCGTACCTTGCCTCTTCCTACTTCTGGTGGCTGTCAGCATTCCTTGAATTGTGGCCAGATCACTCTCATCTCTGTCTGTGGTCACGTGCCTTCTCTTCTGTCTGTAATCTCCCTCTGCCTTCCTCTTATAAGGACACTTGTAAATGCATTTAAGACCCACCCAGATCATCCAGGATAATCTCCCCATTGCAAGATCCTTAATTCCATCTGCAAAGTTTTTGCCATGTAAGATGTAAGATGTTATCCACAGGTTCTAGGGATTAGGACATGGACCTCTTGGGTGCCATTGTTCACAGACCATGTACTGTGTAAATTTCCATGAAATAAAGCACTAGCCCACCCCATTTTCTATGACCCTGTCCTTAGCGTAGCTCCCATAGGGCTGTCTTCTGTGTGAAGTATTTTGGTCCTTCACAAATGATACCTCCTTGGACTGAATTCACCTTGAGCAACCTGTCTTGTGTGCAGATCCACCTGGCAGCCAGAAGTCTTCATGAAGTTTACGTAAGTCAGTGTGATGGCCCTCTTCCCGATCCACTGCTGAATATATGATCATGAACGAAACTGTGAGATGAGTAGAATAGCTCTGCACTGATCCCAGGAGACCTGGCATCCAGCCTTTTCCTCATGTGGGACCTCGGGTGAGATTCCCACTTCTCTGAGCCTCAGTTTCCTCATTCATACAAGGACAGATTAAAACGGTTCCCAGTTCAGCCATGCTCTCTGCCGGAATCTGTGTATCTTCTCCCTCTTACCACAAAAGAGCACATACTGTGTGATTCCATTTACATGACTCAGTAGCAGGCAAGACTAGATTGTATTGTTTAGGACAGTTACATAGGTGGTAAAACTATAAAGAAATCTAGGAAATAATAATTAAAAAGTTAGGCTAATGGTTATGTCTGGTGAGGGTGGGAGGACAGAGAGGGTTTAAAGGACTAGCAATTTTCTACTTTTTAAAAAAATCTTCACCTGAGGATTAATTTATTGATTGTAGAGAAAGAAGAAGGGAGAAAGAGAGAAACATCTATTGCCTGCCTCCAGTATGCAAACCTAGATGCAACCTACAACCTAGGTAAGTGCCCTGACTGGGAATTGAACCTGCAACCTTTTTGGTGTATGGGATGACACTCCAACGAAGTGAGCCACCCACCAGGGCCCAATTTTCTACTTATTGGCCTGAGTAGTATATATACAGACATTTGCTTCATAATTATTTGCTTAAACTGTATATATATGCTTTATTTATTTACTTCCATTTAACTTGTACTTTTGGAAAATTTCTGACATTTCTCAAAGTAGAAACAATAGTATAATAAACCTCAGCTTCAACGATTATCCACTTTTTTTCTAATTTTGTTTCACATATTTAAGCCTCCAAATTTGGGGCAACATAGGATAGTTTAAAGCTAATTCCAGGAGTTGCATCATTTTACCTGCAAATGCTTCATTGTGTACAGATTCGTTTTATGCATATTTACATATATGTATAAATAACATATGTACAGATATGTAATATATTAGTATCTATCCTAAATAATAAAAGGCTAATGTGCAAATAGACTGAACAGTGGAACAACCGAACAACCAAACAACCAAACAATTGGTCGCTATGACATGCGCTGACCACCAGGGGTCGTGCGCAGAACATGGCAGGCGTTGTCCATGTTGGTGGACATGGTGGAGCAGGTGAGCGGAGGCACCAGACCAAGGCAGGGCGCCAGTTGCTGTCACTGGGGCAAGCCTCTGGTGGTTACTGAAAATTCTTTGCTCCCGTGTGCCACGGTCCTGCCTGGTGCTCACACCTGCTGCCGGCGCCAGGCCTGCTCACACCCGCTGCTGGTGCTGGAGCCACCGCTCGTACCAGCTGCTGGTGCCCGGTGCCGGTTTTGATCACTTGGTGCCGGGTGCGAGCCATAGCTGCCAGCCCGGATCACCCCTGAGGGCTTTTCCACCTCCCCTGCTCCTGAGGAGTGATCAGGGCAGCAGCCGCCGCTCACACCTGCTGTCGGTGCCAGCCCCACTCGCACCGCTGCTGGCACTGGCCCCAATCGGTCCACGCCATCAGCAGGTGTGAGCAGGGCCAGTGCTGTCAGCGCGTGGGAGTGGCGGTGGCGGGAGTGGGGCTGCCAGCATACAGGGGTCTGGGGACTGTGGCAGGAGGGCCCGGGTGGGGATGCAGAGGATGGGCCGAGACCTGCCCCTGTACCTACCACAGCCTTGTGCAGGGAAAGGGGTGTGTGTGTGTGTGTGTGTGTGTGTGTGTGTGTGTGTGTGAAGCCATGTGTCTGCTTTGGGTTGGATGGGCAACTACTCCAGTGGCTTAGCTCAGAGGTCATGGGCTTGAAGCAGGGTCCAGTGATGGAGCTGAGCACTTAAATGAGCTTAGTTAATTCTGGGAACCCAGAACTATAATGCTTGGGACCACCAGGGGTCTTGTAGGGCTGGATAAATCGAGTCCGAGGTCCATGAGGTCCATGTTCAACCTTTCATTTCTGTCTGCCTAGTACCTCACACACTGAGTTGCCCAGAGTTAGACCTCAAGCGTTGTTAAGTGAATAAATAACTGGGGAAGAGAATGGCTCTAAAGAACCTCACAGTTTGGAGGAGGCCTAGATATTTTTTCATGACTTTACGCAAACTGCCTTGGAGGAGGTTGTGAGCTACTTTGTGGAATAGCAGCAACCCCACTGCTACTGAGAAGGAGACATTTGGTTCTCAACAGAAGTGGGTGGAGACACTGAAGCACACCATCTGCGCCCTTAATGTGGGCCGCAATCTGTCCTGTTGCTGGAGAAACCTAGATCAGGCCTATAGCTGGTTCAAACTGTGAGAACCCATCCTGGCCAGTGTTTCTAAGTGGTTAGAGCATCAGCCTGTGCACAGAAGTGTCTCAGGTTTGATTCCCGGTCAAGGGCATGAGTTGCAGGTACCTGAGTTGCAGGTTTGATTCCCTGGCCCTGGTTGGGACGTGTGGGGAGGCAACCAATTGATGTGTCTTTCTCACATTGATGTTTCTCTCTCTTCTCCCCCACCCCCTCCACTCTATCTAGAAGCAGTGGAAAAATATACTCAGGTGAGGATTAAAACACACACACACACATACACAAACAAAGAATCCAAGCCCTGCTGAATAGGGATAGGAATGGGAGTATGCAGAGCAGTTCTCAGACTCCAGCCTGTGGTCTAAGTGCTGCTGTTGCCAGGCCCTCTCTACAGGTCTCTGAGCTTCTGGGCGCCATACAACGAGGCTGATGAGCCCGGCCAGCGAGCTCAGGGGTTGAGCGTCGACCTATGAACCAGGAGGTTACAGTTTGATTCCCAGTCAGGGCACATGCCCAGGTTGTGGGCTTGATCCCCAGTGTGGGGCATGCAGGAGGCAGCCGATCAATGATTCTCTCTCATCATTGATGTTTCTATCTCTCTCTCCCCTTTCTCTCTGAAATCAATTAAAAATATTTTTAAAAACAACAACAAGGAGGCTGGTAAAAGAGGCTAACATTGGATATCACAACTTTCCTTTTGTCAAGGCCTGCCCATTCTCCAAGTCTCCTCAAACCCTCCTCTCCCAGAAGCTCCTAGTGCACAGCAAGCCCTTCATCCTCTCCCAGCCCTGCCTTAGTGCCTCTGCCCTGGCTGTTCCCTCTGCTGGGAGTGCTTTCCACCCAGATGTCCACCTGGCTTGCTCCCTTGTGTCCTTTCTGTTCCTGCTTAGATATCTCTCTATTAGAGAACTCTTCCAGGACCATCTCCAGATAGCAACCCCACCTCTAACCTAGCCTTTCTGTCTCGTGCACTTGCTTATTGTTCTTTCTAACCCTACTGTCTGTCCCCCACCACAAAGAGCCCACAGAATGTAGGGCAGGGTTTCTTCCTGTTTTCTTCATAGTTGTGTTTGCAGGGCTTGGAGGAGGGACTCACTTCCTATTTGCCGAATGAATGAATGATTCACATTTCTTGTCCAGTCTGTGGGCTGTGGATGAAAGGGGCCACATGTTAACCTGACAAGCTCAGAGAAGGCCTGCATGGTGGTCTTGCAAACTCAGAGACCTAAAGTAACCACAAAAGATGGTCTGAAATTAAACTTTAACTAAAAGCAGTTATGGTGGGTAATTATGTCCTAGGCCGGTATCTTCAATGACAAGGTCAACTTTTACCTTAACTGAGCCTATCTGTCTTTTTGCATCTATAATAACATATCCTTGAAATGTCTGGGTACCTTGTAACTTCCCTTTTTCCTGACCCCTTGGGGCACAACCTAATGTGCCTGGACGCCAGGACAGGTACCACAAATTCCTTCATTGTTATCATGTTAATTGTTGACACATCTAAGTATGTGTCTATCATTTTACTTTTTATCCAATCCCAGGGGTTTCCCCGGCCTCTCTAATCTATCACCAGTGGGTTTCATGTAACCCACCTACATCCCTTCCTTTGATTGCAATGTATAAAAATAGATGAGAAACCACCATTCTCCGGAGCACTATCCCAATCCGTTGAGATACTGCTTCCCAGCAATTGTCAACAGTTTGGCTCAAATAAACTCACAAAAATTCTTTACAGGTTGAATGTTTGTATGTTAACAGGGTGTCACTTAACACTTTGCTGTTGTTCACATCTCTTCCTGTTTTAACCTGTCACTGGGCCTCCTTTGACTTCAGTCTTTCACCTGTGAAATGAGGAGGTCAGGGATGGTGCACACAGCCTCCAACTTGCCTGCTGGCTGTGTTCTGTAAACCATGCTCAGATATGCCCAGTTCTCTCTGCTACAGCCTCAGCCTGCCCTTGACTTTCAAGGCTGATGCAATGTGATGGCAAGGTTTTTAGGGCATTTATTCTCGAAACACATTTGATCTGTGATCTTCTTAACACAGGGAGAGTTTTCAAAACAGGGTAAACTTAAGTATGTTTAACTTACAGCTTTATACGATTTCCTTTTTAATCAAAAATTTCTAGAGGCAAAGAGGCTGAAATCTAAAAACAACTGAACAAAAAACCCTTTCCACAGAGAGGGCTCAGTCCCATGGGGACCGTCAGGTGCTTCTTCAGAGGTGTGAGGGCATAGAAAGCAGAGCTGTGGGATGCCGTGCCCAGCAGGGACCTCCATGCTGGCCTGGCTCTGAACACCCGCAAGGGAGGCCTAGACACAAGGAGCAGGGGCACTGTTAGACACAGTAACGAGTCCCAAGGCGCTAATTAATGGGAACACAATGGCTGAGCCCAGCTCAGTCTACTCTGAATCCAGCCCACCCCTCCTCCAGCTTGTCTCTCTCCTTGTCTCTTCTTGCTTAGAACAGGGCTTACCATCAGCCTCCTCTAGTCCCAGGGAAATCATTACTTCACCAGGAGCGAGAGGCAGACAGACCCCTGCCAGGGGTGGGACAGACAGATTTCTGTGGCTGATCAAAATCTGGAGAAGCCACCACATAATTCTTCTACTGATGGTGTTACAACCCCACAGCCCTGGGTACGCTCCCTCCAGAAGCCTTGAGAGGGAGCGTTTTAACACCCCTTCCCCGGGGTCCTCACCCCTCCAGCCACTCCCACCTGCTCCTTTGCCCCTGGCTTCACATCCCAGGCTGCTGGCTTTCCATGCACCGAGTCTCCCCACTTCTCACGGCTGGTTAAGCGCCTGCCTTAGCCTGTTTCCTCTTGCACCATCTCTAGCCCTGCAATATTCATCACACCCTGTCCTGGTGCCCTTCATTTCCTCTGTCCACTGGGATGGTGGGCTTTTCAAGGGTAAGCTCCGAGTTGTCCATGTGTCCCCAGCAATGGCAGAAGGGACATTGTGAGTGACCAGTGGAAGCAAAGAAGGAAGGAATGAAGGGGCCCCGGGCTGCCCCTGGTTGTGGGACCATGTGGGTGCAGTGAGGAAGGAACAACAGAGCCAAGAACCCCCAGGTGGGTGGCCTGCAGGTTCACTGACAACATCCAGGATGGCGGTCACAGTTACATGTCAGACGTGGGTGGTAGAAATGACATTTCATCCCCAGAGAGGCTGTTAAAATGTAAAGAAGGAGAAATGGCATCCAAGGAGCAGGTCACCTCCATATATAACACACTCACTACAGGCGCTGGCTAACGGGGGCCTCTGACTCAGGGCTTCCCCTGGACAAGCAGCCTTCCTGAGGGATCGCCAGCTGGACACTGAGTCCGGCCTGGTAGCCGCAGAGGCAGCACCTGGCTTCCACTCAGCCCTCCCAGGAGGAGCCGTGTGCTGTTGAGCAGGTTGCATTCTCTGGGCCTCAGTTTCCCCACTGATGGGTCCCAGGCAGCTTAAATATTCTGGAGGCTGTAATTCCACTTCAGGCCAGAGCAGAGTCGTGGGCTGTGCTAGCCGTGGGCAGCTCAGGGGCAGCGGGGCTGGCCTGGGCATCCTGCCTCCGCAGCCGGCACCCCTAGGGAAGGCCTGCGGCAAACCCAGCGAGCTGCCAGTGACCCGGTCTTTCTTCCTGGCGACCAGTTGACCATGGGGCCTGGCTCAGATTCCAGCAGCACATTCCGTTCCCCACCAGTGCCTCCTCTCCCCCCTGCCTCAGCCCACCTCTCAGATGAAAATCTGGCCCTGGCCGGTTTGCTCAGTAGTTAGAGCGTCGGCCTGCAGATCAAAGGGTCGTGGATTTTGTTCCCAGTCAAGGGCAGGTACCTCGTACCTCAGTTGCAGGTTCCCCAGCCCGTGTGAAAGGCAGCCAAATGATGTGTCTCTCTCACAGCGATTGTTTATCTCTCTCTCTCTCTCTCTCGTTCCTTCCCTCCTCCCTCCTTTCTCCTCTTTCTAGAAATCGATGGGGAAAATATCCTTGGGTGAGGATTAAAAAATATTTTTTTTTTATAAAAAGAAAATGTGGCAACAGCTTCCTGCCAGACTAGGGACCATAATTCAGGATTTGTGAAAGACGGATTCTGTAAAAGCTCTCCTGAAACACCCAAGATGACTCCTCACTGTACTCCAGTCCAGGGACCTTTGGGGTCCCCAAGAACCTGTCAGGGCATTTGCAAGGTTAAAACTACTTTACAATAACACAGTAGTCCTCCCTTCCCCATGATTTCCCTTTCCATGGTTTTCGTTACCTGTGGTGAACTGTGGTCTGAAATAGTAAACAGAACATTCCAGAAATAAACAATTTGTAAGTTTTAAATTGCAGGCTGTCCTGAGTATGGTGCTGAAACCTCCCACCATCCAGGATGTAAATTGTCCCTTTGTCCAGTGTCCCCGTGCTCTCTGTACACGCAGCCTGCCCATTAGTCCCTTAGTAGCCTCTCCATTCTCACACTGGCTGTCCTGGTACCACAGTGCTTCTGGTCACGTAGCACTTTTTTTACTCAATAATGTCCCCGAAGTGTAAGTGGAGTGATGCTGGCAATTCAGAGATGCCAAAGAGGAGCTGTGAATGCTCCCTTTAAGTGAGAAGGTGAAAGTTCTCAACTTCATAAGGAAAAGAAAAAAAAATCCCATGCTGAGGTGGCTAAGATCTACAGTAAGAACGAGTCTTTTATCCGTGAAATTGTGAAGAAGGGAAAAGAAATTCATGCTACTTTTGCCGTTGCACTTCAGACTGCAAAAGTTAAGGCCACCGTGCGTGACAAGTGCTTAGTTAAGATGGAAAAGGCATTAAGTTTGTGGGTGGAAGACATGAACAGAAAATGCGCTCCGGTTGACGGCACTGTGTTGGGCCAGAAAGCCCTGAGCCTGTACAAAGACTTGAGCGAGGGATCCTCTGAGAGGAGGGACACCAAGCCATTTACTGCAAGTAAGGGCTGGTTGCACAGGTTCAGGAATAGGTTTGGGCTGAGAAATGTAGGAGCTCCTGCAGGGGCAGCGCCTGCTGTTGAAGAAGCTGCTGCCACATCTCCCGCAGAGGTGAAGTGGGTTAAGGAGGAAGGGATGTATGTACAGGAAAAACCTGGTCTATGCAGGGTTTGGTACTATCTGCAGTTTCAGGCATCCACTGAGGGTCTAGGAACATATCCCCTGCAGATAAGGGGGACTACTTTACAGTAAGTCCTCACTAAGGCATGGATTGGTTCTTGGAATTGCACCCAACGACATATAATGAAGCCAATTATACCAGAGGCTAATTGATATAAGCAGTCTTGGGCAAGTCATTGAACTACTCTGACCTTCAGTTTCTTCATCTGCTAAAGAGACGTGTCTTGATGAGGTGCTTAGCACCAGGCCTGGTACTTGGCATGTGCTCAGTAACTACTGGTCTGTCCCTGCTCTCCAGGACGAGGGCACATTACCTGGCATCAGCAGAGGGAGTAACTGCTGAAGGAGACGTTTTCCAACCTTGCCTGACATTGAATTCATCTGCCTTTGTATTTCTAACACCTTCTTGGGCACTGTGGATGCTGCTAGTCCAGGGTCACATTTTGAAACTACTGACATGAGCCTTTAAGAGTTCAAATCTTGCAGATGATTGAGAAGTGTTTTACTTCCTTGATATTTAATGAAACCCAGGGCCTGGGAGGGTCTTGGAGGGGAAGGGGCTCCTGGGAGTGAGATCTTCCAGAAAGAGATGGGGGCGGGGGTACCTGGCCATTCTCATTAACTCTCCCTTTGGGTTCCCATAAGCAAATGCTTCCCTTGGAAAGCTCATTGGGCCAGTGGAGAGAGGAAAGGGAGGGGCCATGTCAGTAGGGTGTGATCAATATTCCTCAGTCCTCCACAGCCCTGGCTGTTGCACGTGGTCTGCTTTCTACCCTCTTGACTTCCCTCATTTTCTTTTTCCCTCTTTTTCATCCTATTTCTCCCCCTTTTAACCCAAGAGTTGGTGGCACGCACAGTCCTTCCCACTGGTCCTAAGGAACCACAATAATGAGCAGGCATTTGAGGAGGCGTGGACTGTAATGGAAATCACTCATCTCTGGGGCCCGAAGACCAGGTTCCAGTCTTGCCAAGCACTGAGGACCCAGTTAGCGTGCCTGACTAGCAAGTCAATGCGATTCTCAGTGCTTCTCTGCTCTTTCAACATGGGGGTGAGGCACACACCTTTGGCAGGAGAAAGCCCCAGGAACCAGTTAGAGGCTGATACTGTTTTCCAAGCTGGTTGGTGACTGGGCCCCAGGGCTGCTGGTCTGGGAGGGCTGGCTCTCCATGCTTGTTCCTCCCTCAGTTTCACAGCCCCGCAGCCGCATGAGGTTCCTTCCCCAGGCCCAGCTCCGAGGCCTCGAACCTGCACTGGGAGCTGGGAGAGGCCTTGCTGGAGAGACATTGGACCTTGTCCCTGGAACACCCGGCTTTGACTTAGTTCCTGTCCTGGCTGGTGTTCTGCTGACCTGATCCTATAACTGAGTGATTACATTATTAGCATATGATGAGCCACATACTGGACATGATTTCAATAAATCGCAGCTCAGCAGAGGGAAGGGAGAGTATAATTGGGCAACCAAGGAGTCTGGGCTGCCTGTCACTACTTGAGCCAATTCAGCATATATGAGATGTTTATTCCAATAGTGCCAGCATTATGGGAGAAAAGCAGGTCATCCACAAATATCTGCTCTGCAACCCCCCATAAGCCAGCTGCTTATGTTGGGTAGGACAAAGATTCCATGGGGAGGTAGGAATGACAGGCATGAGGAAGTAGCCAATGGGGGCTGGGGCAGGACTCCATTGTTTGGGCAACAAGGTTGTTAATCTTCCCATGATAATAGTCAGTTCTTGAGTGAGAATGGATGGCATTCCAAGGTTGACTTACTGGTCCAAGGTTGATTCCCAGGTCCAAGGTTGACTCCCAGGTCCCAGGGGCTTACAACTCCCAGCCAGGTTAGAATGTACTTTCTTTAATCATAACAAGGCAATCACGTGAACAGAGCATGATTAATATTTCTTATAACTATAGCTAGTCCCCAATATTCTATTTTTGCCCTAACAAGAGGAGGCAAGAGGGAGAGCTGGAAGGGCAGGAGCATGGACCTAGTGCTAAAGGAGGTCTAGACACCCTCAGGCCTCCCTCTGCCCAGTGTGTGAAGAAACCCAGACCAGGGGCAGGGAGTGACTCAGCTTGGGAGTGCACTCCATTCAGCACAGATCAGGGAGCCCACAGTGAACAGGCCTCCGCAGGGATTACAGCACCAGGAAAGTAGAAAGATGTTTTCCACAGGCGGAGATCCACTCAGAGGACAGAGCCACATCTCTGCTCTGAGGGCCTAGGACCCGCATGCTGAGCCGCCCCCGGAGCAGGGCCCCTGTCCAAGACTTAGTGGAACCCACGCTTGCTCACACCTTGGCAACTGTGGAACTAGGGTCCAGCCCACAGGAAAGCGCCCACCCGCACTGTGCAGCATGGGGTCTGTGCAGTGCCTGGTGCTCCAGTCACTCTGATCCTGGGTGACCCACACTGCAGGCTCGCCTTGATTCGGAACCTTTGCTCACTGGGGCTCCTTTTGCTCATTGGGTCCTCTCCTGCTGTCCTCTGGACTCACCTCCAGGGCTGCCTTTTGCAGACCTCTCCTGTTGGAACCCTGCTGAGTTGGAATCATGTGCCTGGATGAGGTGCAGGTTACCCCTCTTGCCTCCTGCTCTGAACTTCCTTCAGACAGCAGCTCAATGTGATCCACACCTGTCCCCTAGTGCTCAGAACAAGGCCTGCCACCAGCAAGAAGCTCAAGCTGTTGGAGCAATCAAGCAGGTGGGACGTAGGGGTAGTGAGAAGCTGAACATTCTTGGTCTTGGTAAGTGGAGAACCCAGGTGCTTTGCTGAGGAGTTCAACAAAGTACCACTTGATTTCCCTGCTCCCTGGGATCTGGGGGTGAGGGGGCTGGGAGTGAGACCAGGAGGCTCCCGCTGTGAGGAGAAGGGATGATGAGGCTGGCTGCCTGGCAGGGCCAGCAGATTGGTGGGAGGCCATACACGGAAACTCAGATAAGACAGAAGCAGACCGTCTGAGCAGAGGTCAGGGCATGGTGCTTATGAAAGTGAGCTTTCCCCTGCTTTTGTCCTCAGTTCCAAACACCCAAGCGTGCTTCCTCCCAGTCAGAGGCTCTGCTGCACCCATCTCCCCATCTGCACCAGGGCTGTGCCAAGCCTCCTTCCTGCTTTTCCCACTCTTGGAGTCCTGAGTGGTGGTAGAGAGCCCTGAAGTTGCTCTGACTCTTCCCCTACTTGGCTTCTCACTGCTGCTCTTGTTGGCTCCCTGCTGACTTTCTCAGGGTCTCTGTCCAAATGTTCCCACTTCCTGGAGGCCCCAAACACACACCAGTCCCAACTGCGCTCAGCTGATGACCTCATCGACTTCAGGGAGATTGCAACCGCACAGAGTGAACTCCTTTCAATCCCATCCCTTCGGTGTCAGTTTCTCTGTCTCCTCACCCAACCCACCCTCCTGTGCTCACACCTCCTGGCAGGAGCTCTCCATTCGGCTCCTATCCTATCTTCTCCCATCAGTCCCTCTCGCTTCTCCAATTGTTCCCGGGTCTACAGGAAGATGGTTTCATCCACCCTTAAAATATGATTTCTCAACCCAGCTGGTCCTCAGGCTGTGGCCCATATTTCTCCTTCCTGTCACCACCGTGCTTTGTGAAAGAGTTAGTCCAAATGTCTCCACTCCCTCCGCTCACTCCCAAGCCCTCATAATCATGGCTTCGACCCAGAACTCCACTGAAAGTATGTACTCGGAAAGATAGTCACATATATCGTGTGTTAGAAAATGCAGCTGATAAAACGGTGTGCATGCTACAATTCCATTTTTTAAAGTGTTTTATATATATATACTAGAGGCCCGGTGCACAAAAATTTGTGCACTGGGGGGGGGGGGGTCCCTCAGCCCGGCCTGTGCCCTCTCGCAGTCTGGGACCCCTCAGGAGATAACGATCTGCTGGCTTAGGCCTGCTCCTGGGTGGCAGAGGGCAGGCCCAATCCCTAGGTGCAGCCCCTGGTCGGGCTCAGAGCAGGGCTAATTGGGGAGTTGGGGCGCCGCCCCCTGTCATGCTCAGAGCAGGGTGGATTGGGAGGTTGTGATGCCACCCTCAGTCACGCTCAGGGTGGGGCTGATTGGGGGGTTGGGGGACCGCCCCCTGTCACACTCAAGGCAGGGTCGATGGGGAGGTTGCTGCGCCACCCCCTGTCACGCACAGAGCAAGGCCAATCAGGGGGTTGGGGCGCTGCCCCCTGTCACGCACAGAGCAGGGCCCATCAGGGGGTTGGGGAGCTGCCCCCTGTCATGCACAGAGCAGGGCCCATCAGGGGGTTGAGGAGCTTCCCCCTGTCATGCACAGAGTAAGGCCCATAGGGGAGTTAGGGCACCGCCCCCTGTCACACACAGAGCAGGGCGGATCAGGGGGTTGGGGCACCACCCTCTATCACCCACAGAGCAGGGCCGATCAGGGGGTTGGGGCGCCGCCACTGTCACACTCAGGGCAGGGCCGATGGGGAGGTTATGGCTCTACCCCGTCACACACAGAGCAGGGCCGATCAGGGGGTTGGGACGTCGCCCCCTGTCACACACAGAGCCACAGGGCGATCAGGGGGTTTGGGCGCTGCCCCCTGTCATGCTGATCCGGTGCGAGGAGGCTTCGCGGCTCCACTGATCCCAGTGCTGGGAGGCATATTACCCTTTTACTATATAGGATAGAGGCCTGGGGGCCGGCTGGTTTGCCCTGAAGGGTGTCCTGGATCAGGGTGGGGGTTCCCCACTGGGGTGCCTGGCCAGCCTGGATGAGGGGATGATGGCTGTTTGCAGCTGGTCACACCCCCTTCAGGGTGGGGGTCCCCACTGGGGTGCCTGGCCAGTCTGGGTGAGGGGCTGAGGGCCGTTTTCAGGCTGGCGGGTGACTGAAGCTCCCAACCTCTCCTTTTTTTCTTTTTTTTAAATTCTGGGCCAGCTTTAGCTCTGAGGCTCGGCTCCAGCTATTAGGCCCCGGCTGCTGAAAGCAGGTTTTTGGCCTTTGTTTACCTTCTGTATTTGATACAATGTTGCAGTCTGGCTGGCTGAAGCCCGGCTGACTAACGCAGGTTTCTGGGGTTTTGTTTAGCTTCTATATTTGCAACATAGTTGCTTAGAGTTGCAGCTGAGAGGCCGGCAAGGCAGGCAGGGAACCTGGCTTCCTCCATCACTGAAGCAAGCAAGCCTCCTGTTCGCTTCAGTGCATGGCTGCCGGCCGCCATCTTGGTTGGCAGTTAATTTGCATATCTCACTGATTAGCCAATGGGAAGGGTAGCGGATGTACGGCTAATTACCATGTTTCTCTTTTATTAGATAGGATATGGCAAAGTGACTGTCCAACCGGTAGCTATGATGCGTACTGACCACCAGGGGGCAGATGCTCAACGCAGGAGCTTCCCAGCTGTGGTGACTTGGCAGCGGTGGTTCTCGGGTGACACACTCCAGAACCAGAGAGGAGGGAGCCTGATTCTGGGGTGCGTCACCTGAGAACTGCCCTCCTGCAATCTGGGACCCCTCGGGGGATGTCGGAGAGCCGGTTTCAGCTCAATCCCTGCAGGCCAGGCCGAGGGACCCCACCTGCTGGAGGGACCCTGCTCACTCCACAGATGCCCTTCAAGCTGTGGCGCCACCTCAGGTGCTGCCAGCCAGGGAAGGACTGCGGGAGGTTGGCTCCAGGGCGTGTCAGGCCTGTCTTGCCTAGTCCCACCCTGCCAGCCACTTTTTAATATCCTTTAAATGTGCACAAATCCGTGCACTGGGGCACTAATATTTACATCTTTTTCATAGAGAAATGTGGGGTAAAAAATAATAGTAAGTATATCCCTGGGTAGTGTAGTTGTGGGTGATTTTTTTTTTTTTTTCAGATTTTTCACAATGAACATGAATCAGAACTGTCACCGTTACATATTGGACATGGTGGCTAGAGTGGAGGCTGTAATTCCACTTTATGGAAAAAAATATAAGCTTTCGGGGTGGGGGAGGGAGCAACAAACTATAAGCTTTCGGGGTGGGGGAGGGAGCAACAAACTGCTTTCCAAATGTTTAATAATAACTAATGCCTTAAAGATTTAGAAGTAGAAGTTGAAAAGAATTAAAAGAGAATAAGGGGAGAGTTTAAAATATAATCTTAGAGTAGGCAAGATTTTTCTGAGCCACTCAAAAAATGTGATGGCAGCAAATACAATGAACGCAAAATACAGGGGACAAAGTGGGGGCAATAATTCATATGTGAGAAATGGTTAGTTTCCTTAAACTATAAACATTACTTTTAAACCAATAAGAAAAATATCAACTAATCAACAGAAAAGTGTGTGGGCATAGACCTGGAAAAATACTTCACAGATAAAGACACACAATTAACTTAGAAATACATGAAACTGAATGCAAAACTCCTGCTTTGTTTTGTTGTTGTTTCTTGGTTAGTTTTTTGCCCTCTCTGGTTTTAATTGGGGGTTTTTATGATCCCATTTTCTCTTCTCTACTAACTTACTTCTTTTTAACTTCTCTAGTGGCTTCCCTAGGGTTTACATATACATTTTAACATCATCTGAGTCCATCTTTTCTCCTAATGTTATATCACTTTACAGGAAGTGAAAGGACCTTATAACAGCACACTCCCCTCACATCCCTGGGTCACTGTGTTCAGACCTTATATATTTACATGGGCTATAAACACCAATGCATAATAATTACTGTTATTCCTTTATACAATCAGTTATTTTTTAGAGCAACTAAAAATAAGAAAAATGTATTTTATCTTTATTTATTCCATGTCCAACATACTTCATTTCTTTTGTAGATTTAATTTTTTTATTTTAATAATATTCCTTCTGCCTGAAGAACCTCTTTTTACATATCTTATATAGTAATCTGCTGGCAATGAATTCCCTCAATGTTTTTTTTAATCCTCACCTGAGGATATGTTTTTATTGATTTTTGAGAGAGAGGGAGAGAGGGAGGGAGGGAGGCAGGGAGGGAGGAAGGGAGGGAGGGAATGTCCCTGGAGGAAAACTCTACAAAGGGTGGGAACGTCCTCCCCCATGACCACAGCCCCAGGAGCTTTACACTCTCATACTGGTTCACACCGGGCTCCCAGGAAATCATTAAATTTTCTACTTTAATGTTTCTACCAGCTTATATGGTATCCAGTGGCTTCTGTCTCCAGATAATAAATGCCCAGGTTCTATGTTTCCCTGAAGGTACCTGTTTGTTTGGTGACATCAGTTTTCTGATGGGTTCACCGGTCATTAATGTGATGCTTGTCCAGCTTTTATCCTGCTGTAACGGTGGGAGGGAGGGGACCCACCTTTTTTAGTTCTCTACATATCCTAGAGCTACACATTTAAGTGTAAAATAAATATATAGGCATGGAAATTTATTGCCTTGTTATTTATATTAGAAAGATTGAAACAACCCAACTGTCACTTGAAAAGAAAGCACAAGCAAATCATGGTACAGCCTACAATGCAATGCTATGCAGCCTATCTTAATGGGAATGAGAGATGCAGTCATTCAAAAGATTGAGGTGGAATATTATGCAGCAGTTAAAAGGAATGTGTTGATGTGGAAAGTTCTCCTTGAATACCACTTTGTACAGGTTACATTTTTTAGTAATCAGCTTTTGAGCTGTTCAGAAATACTGCTGGACCCATGGTGGGAACACACATAACCATCTACTTTGACATTTGTTCGTGGACCTTGCTTTGGCCAATAAACATTAGTGAGAGAATTTCACTGGATTTCAGCCACTCCTCACTCCCTTGGCAGAGTATCCGTGTGCAGGGCCTAATCTACCCAACCATGCACAGCAGCCCTGCTGAGATGGAGTCAGTCTGTAGGTACATGGACCCCACATATCATGTGGGCATGAGTTTAGGGCCACCATTTTGATACTCTGAATGCTGGAGAGCAAGCAAAAAGAATGGACGATATATGCAGGAGAGAGACTCAAGAGAGGCAGACATGGGAGGGGCAGAGCAGAGAGATGGGGCAATGAATGGGTACTTCTTTCTGATTCCTAGCTTAAGTCCCTTGAGTGACTCAGCTATACTTCATCTCCGTGGACTTTGTGAGAAACCACAATATATTAAAATAAATCACCATGTACGTAAGCTAGCTTTCCTGGGTTTCTGCTCTTCAGCCAAATTACCTTTAAAAACCATCATTAAAGATTTCTCCCTATGCAGGAGAGAGACTCAAGAGAGGCAGACATGGGAGGGGCAGGGCAGAGAGATGGGGCAATGAATGGGTACTTCTTTCTGATTCCTAGCTTAAGTCCCTTGAGTGACTCAGCTATACTTCATCTCCGTGGACTTTGTGAGAAACCACAATATATTAAAATAAATCACCATGTACGTAAGCTAGCTTTCCTGGGTTTCTGCTCTTCAGCCAAATTACCTTTAAAAACCATCATTAAAGATTTCTCCCCATTTCTTCTAACTCCCCAGGACCGTCTTCTCCAGAACCCCGTCTCCCAGGCACCCCAACACAGGCAGCCTCATATCTCCCACACCACTCCTGCTGCAAAACTTGCTCTTCACAGCAGCCTGCCCTACACATTCTTCATGGCCCAACTTCACCTCCGCCTCCCAAAGCCGCCCACCTCCAAAGCTGGACAGAATCTCTTCCTCGGCCCTGGATTAATTCCTCTCTTGAACTATTTGTCAGCCTCTGCCTGGCATTACAGTTGTTTTGGTTATTTTATTTGTGGGGATAAATTTTAAGCTCTTTGGTGGTAATAAGTGTATCTTAGTGATTTCCAGAGGGCTTAAATGTTTCCTGGATATTTAAATTATTTAGGCTGCTCTTATGAGGGTCTACAAATGCTTGAATCAGGGAGCGAGAGGAGGAAGCTACAATGAGCCCTTAATACAAAGGCTTATTCTGTTTGCTCTTTCACTGAGCACTCAAATAATAACGATGGCAAATACTGATCATGTTTTCTTCCTGCCAGACATTATTCTAAGGGCTTTTATATTTATTAATGCAAGGAATCATAATAAATCTCTACAAGAAAATTAACATTATTCTCAATTAGTTGTGAAGAAACTTGCTGAAGGGCACTTAACTAAAGGAAAGAAGCAGAATTTTTTTTCCCAGGTGACCTGTCCTCACGGTTCGTGCCTTCAATCACTTGGCCATGAGACGGGCCTGAGTGAGAGAGGAGAATTGGGACTGAGCATGCTCACTCTCTGATCTGCCAAGAGGATTTTGCATGTGGAGGCCATGCTCTTGTCTGTGGTATAGTATAAGGAAGGGAGAATTTCACCTATAGACCAGGGATCTCTGCAGGCACAGAGAGGCTCGTGATGGTCCATGGGAAAACTTCATACACACGTGTGTGTGTGTGTGTGTGTGTGTGTGTGTGTGTGTTCTGTGCATTTTGCTGGGGAGAAGGTCAATAGCTTTCACTAGAATCTCAAAGGCATCTGTGGCCTCTGAAAGATTCAGAACCTCAGTTTCAAGGAGGCTGAGTGAAGGAAGAGAAAGGGAAGGAGGAATGCCAGAGAGGATAAGGGGAAGAGGGAAGGGATGGGGACAGAGAGAGGAAGGGAGAAACGTGAGGGAAATAAGGACTGTTCGGCACACAGCAGTCCTCAGGGAAGCACTGGAGATCTGGCTTTGGTCCTCAGATAGGCCAAGAACTAAGTGTCCATGTGCCCATTAGCACTCAGGAATAGAGGAATGTGTGTGTGGGCGCATTTTTGTGATATAATGAGTCCTGAGAGAACAAATGAGATCATGACCCAAATACTGCCCCTCTAACCAACTTTCCCTCTGGAGGCAGAATGACAGGTGAGGGTCCTTATGTGGGTGATGAATTGTTCCTGAAGTGCCTTCAGTGGTAGGGCTTGGCCTTGCAGGACACTGGCACTAGTCAGTGGTTTAGGTGCTTGGGGACAGATTGGTACCCAATATGGTTAACACTCCATCTTCTACTCATTCATTCACCATCACTCTGCAGTTTACCTGTCAGCTTGGAACAATGATATCGAACCTGCCAGACCCACACCAGTTTTCTCATGCCCTCTTTAAGGTATGCCCTGGGACATTGCTTTGCATCTTTCCAGTGATGCTACCATCTTGCTACAAGGGTTAGTACAGGATCTTAATTGAGAGCTGGGCTCACAAGTATACAAGCTCTGTGACTTGCTCTAAGATTTTATCCTTGGTTTTTTCATCTACAAAATTGGGGTTGAAGTAGTTCCAAATGTATTGGATCATCCTGTGCATTAAGTACACTCAAACATGTGAAGGGCTTGGGATGGTGCCTGGCACAGAGTCAGTGCACATGAGAAAGTCTAGCAGTTGTCAGTGTGCAACGCATCTCGAATTTTTCCCAAGAGGAGACCTTGAAGCCGGCACTCAGCCCCATGCTAACCATCAGTGGGATTTCCCAGCCTGACCACTCACTGATTCACTAACCAGCCTCAGGGCTTTGGATGAAGATGAGTCCCAATTAGGATAGTCATGGAAGAGACCGAAGAATCTGGACGATTCTGACAGAGGAGGGTTAACTATCCGAGCAGTGAGAGGATTAAGTGAAAAAGAGTTCAGGCTCCCAAGAGGGCTGCTTTTGCTTTTCGTTTTTACAGTACTTTTTATCACTATAAAAGCAAAATAAGAATGTTGTGGAAAACTTGAGAAGTACTGAAAAGTTTTATGTTAACCTCTTTCATCATCCCCCATAAAAATTCCATTGCTGTTATCATTTTATTTCCTCCCACCTTTTTTATATTAAAAAGTCACTATCATACCACATGAATATATTGATGCCTGGTCTTTTGATTGAATGCCATAAATATTAGCATTTTATTACATTACTGTGAACTTTCATTCTGACTTCCTGATAAAGATGGTGCAGTCAAGTGGGCTTGGTCATTCTTCCACGTCCTCAAGCTAACAAAATGAGTCAGCGAGTAGAAATAATGGAAATTGGAAAGAAAACATCCCCCTAACTCCCCAGGAACAAGAGGGGACACAACGTCTTGGACTGCACTTTGAAAAGTGGTAGCTGGTGGAAGAGTCTGATCAGCATGTCTCAATGTGGCTTCTAATCCAGAAAGAGAGTCAACATGCCTGGGAATTCTCTTAACATCCCCTAAATGAAGGAGCTCAAGCGGCTGAAGGCGCTACCTGGGGGGGGGGAGGAGGGGAGGATCATGGAAACACCGTAAACCAGGAAAGGAGGAGTCCCTGGCTGCTGCTGTAGGAAGTAGGGAAGGCCAGAGAAGCTACCAGAACTTTCTGTATGGCCTCTCCAGGCTAGAGTTTTAATTACTAGGAATCAATGACCCATCACCTGCTCTCTAACATCCTACATAGCTACAATAAGAAAGGGTCCTCAGAATTAGAGACCAAAGAAAATATAGTGATATAAGATCCTATTAGGGAAAAGGAAGACAAGGAGAAAGAAATCAATGGTAATCCTTGAAGACAGTGAAAAGGAACATGTAGACGGTATCTGGGATAGGGTATGGGATGGGATAGAGAGTTAAGGCAGCCTTTCAAAGGAAATGAAACTTGAGTTACTCCGAATAGTGTGAAGGCTTCATTCAAGCAAAGATCTCCATCACTGGTCATCCAATCTGACTGTGCACTGAAATTACCCCGGGAGCTTTGAAACAAACAAACAAATAAACAACCACAACAGCAACCACCACGGGCTGCACTTTGGCTCCACCCCAGGGTTTGGGTTGAGGCTTGAGCACCAGTATATTTTGAAGCCTCTCTATGTAATTCTAAAGTTTAAAGAGGGTTGAGAACCACTGGCTGAGAGTCACGTCTTTGCATGCAGAACTATTTTATATTTGAGATGATTAAACTTGGTTCCTAGGCGAAGAATGGCTATTCAAATTGTATGGACATTATTGTAGGTTCATGATACAAATTGTCAAAATATTTGCACTTTGAAAATATGCAACAATTTCCCTTTCAAGGGGGCTTCTTTGAAAGAGGGTAATTCTCTCTCTCTCTCTCTCTCTCTCTCTCTCTCTCTCTCTCTCTCTCTTTGTTACTCCTCACCCGAGAATATTTTTTCCATTGATTTATAGAGAGCGGAAGGTAAGGGGAGAGATAGAGAGAGAGAAACATCAATGTGAGAGAGACACATCAATTGGTTGCCTTCTGCACATGCCCCAACTGAGGCCAGAAACAAACCTGCAACTAAGGTACATGCCCTTGACTGGGAATCAAACCTGAGACCCTTCAGTCCCCAGGCCAATGCTCCAATCACTGAGGCAAACTGGCTAGGGCTGGGTAATTCTCTTTTGAATGTGTACGTTCATTTCCGTTTCTCAAAACCTTTCAATGACATTGGGCACAGCAGCCCCTCGCCTACCATGTACTCCTTTTGTTCTCTTGGGGTTCCTTCTCTCTCTTTTTTCCCCTCCCTCCTTTCTTTATTCTTTTTTCTCTCTTTAATTCTCACCAGAAGCTTCCCGTATCTTTTGCTGTCCAGTAGGATCCAGTAACAGGATTCTTCTTGGGTTCTACCGTGGACACATGTCACTGCCTTGTACTTCACTGTCTTGGCTGGATTCATTAAAACAGGAACTGAAGCCCCTGTTCCTTGTCAGGTGTGGGCATAAAAACCCAAGTATCTTACTATAGATTGAGGGGTGAGCTGAAGCGAAATCAGTACACTCTCAGGTGGTATACATAAGTACCTGCACGTTTGACAACCTGGCTCATTTCATGGTGGGAGTGTGTAAGCACGTACAGACATAGCCTCTTCCTCTTCCCTTTCTCCTACCCTCTACATGCCCTCTCCACTTACATGACAAGAGCTTTGGGGGCAAGAATACTCAGGATATAAAAACTGTCACTTAGAGCACTCAGAGAAACTGACTAAGGAATCTCCAGGGAGGTTCATCTCTTCACTTATTTGTTTTCATTCTCGCTCAAGATTCTATATTTGATTTTCTCCTAACAGTTTAAATTTAGCAGCTCTTGGTTTATTGATTTCTTTTTTAAAATTTAAAGCCTACTCTGCAGAGTTGCTATAAATACCGTCCCGGAGATGAAGGGGGCATGGCTGGGGCATCCATCACCCCATTGGGCCCTGGGGTTGAGGCTGATTGGATTGCTCTGGAGGGAAGCTCCAGGTCTCCTCACCCCTTTACAGGCATGCTGTCCAGTAAAGCATGGGTGGAGAAGGGTGGCCTTCCAGTACAAGAAGGGCGTTCTCTGTGCACAATGGTAGGAAGACTATTTCCCCGACTCCAGATCCACGTACAAGAGGACTGGAGGGAGCAAGATGGCAACAGTGAAGAAGAAACTGTTGGGGGCTCTGAAGTAACATCTCCTCTCACAGCAAAAGAACATGCCCAAGGGTTTAGAGAAGGGAAAGAAGACGGTGCAGGATCCCAGCGGCAAAGCCTTTGCAGCAGGGCTCTGGGAGAGGCGAATGCTGCTTTTGCACTGCTCCCTTGGCTGCATGGGAAATTTAGCTGATTGTTGTCAGATTACAGCTATGTGAAGTTAAACATCTGTTTGCTAGGAAATATTTGAATAATTGAAAACAGGATTTGTTTAAATTCCAGGCCCTGGAACAAAGCTGTGCCAGGGATCTCTCCCCACCGCCCACCCTCACCCTGCGCCTGGGCCTTAGGCCACGAAACCCTGCTAGGGCCCCAGCAATCCACGGGCTGCCCGGGCAGTGGGCTTCCCAAGGTTGCCAAAGATGACACATTTGGCCTCCTGGGCTCAAAAGTAAAAATGCTCATTTTTTTTATCCAGATGAAATGTTCATTTTTTTTACCCACATGTTTTGGCTACCAAAACAAAATGGAAAACAGCAATAAGGAATTTCTCTCCTCCTCCAATCTTACATGCCTACACTGATCTTGAACTCTTCCTTATTAAACCAGACTTAATGGCTTTTAAGCAACAAAAACTCCATTCTAAGCAAGTTACATTATTAGGAGCTCATTATCAGTTAGCTGCAGGCAATGCAGAGTCAGGATTTTGCATATATATACATTCTAATAATAGATAACTTCTGAGCATTTTCTATGAGTTGGGAAACAATGTTAAGTGCTTTTCTTTTTTATCTTCATCTGAGGATATGATTTTATTGATTTTAAGAGAGACAGAGAGAATGAGAGAGAGAGAAAGAGAGAGAGAGAAACATGGATTGGTTGCCTCCTATATGCAGCCCAACCAGGGATTGAACTGAACCCTAGTTATGTGCCCTGACTGGGAATCAAACTTGAAACCTTTTGGTGTATGAAATGACACTCTACCAACTGAGCCACCCGGCCAGGCCTGTTAAGTGCTTTATGTGCAATAATTCAATTAGTCCTTACAAGAGCACTCTGAAGTAAGTACCATTACTCACTCTGTTTTGTGGATAAGAAAATGGAAACACAAAGAAGCATCTTGCAACAAACTAAGGAACTAGAATGATGAATTCACCAGTCCCTAACATGAGGATCAGTAGGGATGGATGGAAGTTTAAGCAGGGGAAACCATGCCTTCTATTTTTGACACATTAAAGTTGAGGTGTAAATAGGCACCTAAGTGGAAATATCAAGAAAATGTTTGGATCCAAGCACCTGGAGTTGAGGAGCAAGGTGGAAACTTGAGACTTAAGTTGAGAGACATCAGGGTAAGGATAGAATTTAAACCAAAAGGGATCATCTAGGGTAGTGATGGTGAACCTATGACACGCATGTCAGAGGTGACACGCGAACTCATTTTTTTGGTTGATTTTTCTTTGTTAAATGGCATTTAAATATATAAAATAAATATCAAAAATATAAATCTTTGTTTTACTATGGTTGCAAATATCAAAAAATTTCTATATGTGACACAGCACCAGAGTTAAGTTAGGGTTTTTCAAAATGCTGACACGCCGAGCTCAAAAGGTTCGCCATCACTGATCTAGAGCAAGAGTGTAGAGAAGTCTGAAGATGGCCCATGTCCCCTCCCCTAGGCTGCTGGCCCCTGATTGGCACTCCCACTGACCCCATTCAGGGGCAGGGACGGCCGGCCCACCACCCACAGCCCCCCCCATGGCTGACCCTGCCCCCAATCAGTCCCCCAACCCCAATCGGGGGCAGGGCCTGCCAGCCAATCACCCATGGCCCTTTCCCCCAGCTGGTCCAGCCCTTATCGGGGGCCTTTATCAGGCCCCGATCCGGGTGGGTGGGCCGGCCAACCTCCCACCATCTCCTCCTCCCGACAGGCCCATCCCTGATCCTCCCTGATTGGGGCCAAGCCGTCCGGACCCCACCTGTGCACGAATTTGTGCACTGGGCCTCTAGTTAGGTCAAAAAAAGGAGCTGGCAAAGGAGACAAGGAGTGGCCAGAAGAGATAGATGCCAAGAGCTTGTGTGTCTGAGCCCCAAGGAAGAAAGATTTCAAGGAAGAGGACTTGGTCAACTTACCCAAGGCTACCAACTTGTGGAGTATGATGAGGACTAGACATTTGGCAACAGTGTTATTGTTGATGTACATAAAAGCAGTTTCCATGGAGTGGTGGACTCCAAGCCCACCTGGAATGGTTGAGAAACTTGGATGCAGAGGAAAGAGGCCAGTTCACTGCTGCCCTCACTTCCCAGTTCTTTGACCTCTTCAGTTCCACTAATGGATCTTCTCTTTTTCACTCTGAACACCTGCACTTCTGAAATCTTAAATTCCAATGCTCTACACTACAAACTTGTCTCCTTTCAGCTTCCTCCTCTTTATCCCACCACACCCTTTCTTTTGTTAATATGGGGACTTCCAGCCTCTGGACCCTCCAGTTCTCTTTCTAGTATTCTCACTTTCTTCAATTCCTTCCCTTTCCAAATTAAAATCCCTTGCCCCCAGTCCATTGCACCCCATTAACAATCCTACCCCTGGATGAAGTCCACATTCTAGCTGTCAGGTGACAGAGCTCTTCTACATACAGAAACTTAGACCACCCCAGCCCCCGGCAGATGCCACTGCAAATTCATGATTCCCCAGCCCTAAAACCCAAAATATACCCAAAATGTGGTCGGGTCTGAGCTCTTTGTCTCATAAAACCAAAGAATAGATTCACAGACAAAAATGGTGGGAGGAAAACAAAATTTATTGGGGGGAAAATAAAGCTTGGGGGGATATACAAAAATGGGTTACCATTTAAGCTCTTTGTCTAGGGGGTATTCATATACTCTGCTAGCTTCTGATTGGTCCCTTCAAGGAATTCTGGCAATATCCAATTATATCAAAGTTCAAGGTCCCGCCTGTGGAAGGACCTGATTGAGGACTGCCACTTCAGGTCCAGGTTACATCACTGTTCCCGCCTGGCCAGGTCAAGGGTCAAGTTTTCTCTCCCTCCCAGACAGGTTCCCACCCAGCTAGTTCCAGGTCTTTTGTTTGTCTCCATATCTGACTTCCCTTCCCCCTACCTCCAGGTGGTCCCTGTCCCTGCCTGCCTACCTAGCCCTCTTTTCTATCTCCTCAGCCTGCCTGGTTTGCCCCCACCCCTCCCACTACTGCCTGGCCATCCTCCCATTGGTTAGCAGTCAGATCTCACCTCAACTCTCCGCAATCATTTCCTTTATTTCAAAGCTTTAAGAATCTCCTCCCTAACTCACCTCATCTCCCTTCGCCAGCAAAAACATTTTATGCCAAGTTGGAAAGTCATTTTAGAAAACAGATTTCAGAACTTTGGGCCCAACTCAATGCTCTGGGGACACACAAGCAATTTGAAAGAGAACTGATTAATTCTGGAAACCAGGGATGGCCTGATTCGTATTCCATCCCTGAGCCAGCCAGAGGAAGCTCTGCCAGTGGGAACTGGATGACAGAGGTAAAGGATGAGCACTGGCAGGCTTGCAGGCGCTCGGCCTGACAGCTTGGGGGCTGCCTGTTCACCACAGCATCATGGTGGAGGGGAGGGGTGGCTCATACCTGGAAGCTTGCAGACCCCTCAGAGACACCCACAGCCAGGCAGGGCCATTCCGTTCCTCAGCCACGCATGACTCACTTGTAACACTTAGAGAACACTCACGCCCCAGGGTATTTTAACTCCACTCTCATTTCCTGTCCCTAAACATGTATAGAATATAGTGGATTCTGGTAAGACACTTACGATGTAAAATATTCCAACAATTCCCTAAAGAATCAAAAGGAATTATCATTTGTTAGAGTCTTTGATGTGCTAGGTATTAGCTACGTGCTTTCTAAGACATTATAGTTATGCCAGAGATGGTGCTAGGCTCTGGGTAGATAGTAGTGATAAAACTGACCAGTTTTTGCCCTCACGGACTAATAGGAAAGACTAGCTTTAAACACATAAACTCACAAATGAAAATACAATTGTAAACAGTGAAAGTGTCACCAGAGTAAAAATAGGGTGCTGTTATTATGGGTTCAATTATGCTCCCCAAAAAGATGTGTTAAAGTCCTAACCCTCCCCGCCCCCTAGTACCTCACAATGGAAACTCGTTTGGAAATAGGGTTGTTGCAAATGTAATTAGCTAAGTTAAGATGAGGTCATATTGGAGCAGGGTGGGCTTTTAGTGTAACATGACATATCCTTACATAAGGAGAGAGACACAGGAAGGAGAATGCAGAGGAAGACAGAGCACGGGGGGTAGGAGAGCCAAGGAGGATGGAGGCAGAGATTAGAGTTCTGCTACCACAAGCCAAGGAACACTGGAGCCCCTTTCTTCACCCTTCCCCCCCACACCACGAAGGAGCCACTGGAAGCTAGGAAGAGGTAGAGAAGAAGCCTCCAGCTTCAGAAGGAGCATGGCCCTGCCAACACCTTGAATTTGGACATCTAGACTCCAGAACTGTAAGGGAACAAACATCTGTTGTTTTAAGCTGTACAGTTGATGGTTCTTGGTTACAGCAACCCTAGGAAACTAAAGTGGGTGCTATACAAGAGAGAATCACAGGTAAGGGCATAAGTTAGTTTGCAATGCTTATCAATCAAACTTCTTTGAGGGTAAAAGGCAGAAAGGGGAGTTACCTTATTTAAAACTAAGAAATTTACTCAAAAGAGATGAGGTAGCCCAGAGAATCAAAGTAAATGTTGGATGAGTAAGTCTTGGGAAGACAGAAACCATGGAAGTTCTGAGGTCTGGGAGCAAGAGCTCACAGGCAGATTTTTCAAGGCACCATCCTAGGGAACAAAAAAAATATGTTTTTACTATTTTACTCCCTTGGCTCAATTTGACCAAAATTCAGATTTCTGGAGCAGATAGTCCTGTGGGCTTAGCTTGGGTCATGTGCCAACTCCTTGGAGGGTTCATGAGAATGACTTGGAGAAACTGGATACCTTGATAGCCTAGCCCACAAAGCATGAAGACTACTTGCTTTCCGAAAAGAAAAGTAGAGTGCTCATAAGAAAAGGGCGGAGGTGCTGGAAAGGAAAAACAACAGGAGAAGTGACTCTGGGAAATTTACCTTTCAGCTGAGACCTAGAGGGTGGTTAGGAAATAGGCAGACAGAGAATCAGAGGCTGGGAGGTCATGGCATTGAAGGCAAGGACATTAGAAATACCTGGGTAGGGACTCTGACAGGAGCAGTGTCCACGAAGAGGTGAGTTTGGAAGCCATACCAGAGAGCTAAAGAATAAATGAGCATGAACTCATTTAATTGCCCCAACTACCCTGCAAGGAGAGAATCATTGCCATCATTTACAATCAAGGAGATCAAGGATTAGAGTTGCAAAGAAAGTGCCTTAGTTTTTACACTGCAGGAGAAGGAGTGAAAAATGAATACCACGCCTGCCCATATTCATAATACTTGGATTCAGCCATTAAGGAAAGTGAATAGATATAAAAATGTCATTAGGTAGAAGCAGGGCCTGGGTTAAAGTGGGAACAACTGCTCATAAATAGTGAAATGTTGGTTGCAGAGCATTCTGGGAACTTCTCTGAGAAGAGAGGAAATTAGTACTAAGCCAAAAGCAAAACTCTCATCCCAGGGCTCCTAGGTCAAAAGGCAGGTTTGGTTCACCCTTCTCTAAAAGGGGGTGTAAGTACTGTGGAGTTGTGTCTCAGGAGCGGGTGGGTTCTAAAGTCAGGCCATAGGTAACATTTCTGTAGAGTAAACATGGCCCTGGGAAAGTCTGTTTGGCTGGAGACTAACATACTGTATCTCAATAAGCCCAACCAGGCCCGTGTAGTTCAGATTTCTGTTTTTCAAATGAACACCAGGTGAAGTAATTGGCTTACTCAGAGGGGGCCATCTTGTATGACAACTACATCCCTTAAGACACCAGATGAACAGGGCCCTAAAACAAGCCAAGGGAGCAGGGATTCCCACATCCTTTCACACCCAGAACACTGGGGCATTCACTCAGCAAGCAGACTGGCCCGTGGTCTTTAAATTGTTCTCACTCTTGTTGGACTATGTTTGAGTAATAAGGATTGGACATCACCTCCCTCCAGAAACAACTAGAAAGCTGGACACACTGTTTTCAGGCAGGGGACTATGAAGCAACTGTTTTTAGACTTTGGGCCACAGGTAGCAGAGGACTGTGAACCCTAAGAGAAGAGAAACAAAGAAGGTGGGCCCTATGATTGCCCAGCTTTCTTTCCAGAGCATAGGCATGAGGAGGGCAACACCACAGGGCCTCTCTGAGTTGAGAAGACAGTGTTGGGAGGCTGAGGCAGCTCAAAATTCAGGGTAGAGTTTGGGAAAGGAGGAAGCTATTCAAGAGAAGTGCTTCATAAATCTACATAGGGATCTCCTTGATACTTTGCTGAGGACTAAGCGATGTGTGCATAGAGTAAAACTCCACTAGGCCAAGGGAAGAATGACTTGAGAGTTGTGAGCTGAATAATTCTCTGAGCTCACACAGATGGAGGACACATTTATGTTCCAACCAGCCAGAGTGATGAGTGCTCGGTGATCACCCAGTGGAAACCCCAGAGACCCAACCTTAGTGGCAGGGCTCAACTATCCTTGGAGGGAAGGCTACTCTAGACCCACCCTAGCAAAGCTCAAAGTAGCCACAAGTAGCTCATCTGCCTGACAAAAGCTCCACATAATATTTGATGGAAGAAAACAAAATAAAAATTTTCAAGAAGCAGGAAAACACACTCATATGATTGTGTTGAAATGCGCATAGTTGGATTTCTGTGAGCTAAATATGACACAGCATTGCTCCACTGCCTAAGACCCTGACTCAATACTGGTCCCTTGCTTTGGAATGTGCTTTAAACACGTCTTCCCTCACACCTGGGCCAGTCCTCCCACCCTCCCCTTCTTCCTGGTCTCATGGATTTTTGCTTTAAAAAGAGCACAGAAATCTAAATGTTCCAACTACTCACTTTACATCAATTACTGAGAACATGATTTCTGCAAATGCCATGGTCCTCATCACAAAAGACTAAAACAGAGATGTATGTAATTCACACTAAAGACATTAACATGTCTTTAAAGTATAGTCTTGATGGTTTTACGTATTATTTTATTGTTCTTTGGGATATTGCATGGCATCAAGTAGCAAGTATCCAGATACTGTGAGGTTTCATTCCACAGAATAAAATATAAGATGTTTATCATCCAAAACTATATAGCAAATAAAAAAAATAGCATAATTCATGCACCAAAAGACTTAAGAGCAAGAAGTCATATAAATGTGAGTCTTAAATATAGGATGGCGGAACTAGGCTGAGTGTTATGGTAGAGAAGAACTTTGAGTTAGTGGAAAGACCCAGGCTGTGGATTTAGTCAGGCCCAGGGTTGATTCATGCAGCTAACATTGGCTAATTCTGCAACTTGAAGAGAGTTCCTTAAGCTTCCTTAGTCTGACCTCTGACACTTTCAGCTGTGTATTCTTGTACTCAATTTCTTTTCCTCAGTTTTCTCCTCTGTAAGATAAAATGATAATCAGACTTACCTTCTGGGGTTGTTTTGAGTATTACATGAGTTAATAATAGATTTAAAGTGCTGTAATAACACTTGGAGCATGGTCATTGGTCATGTTAGCCATTCTTATTGTTATTACCATTTTATTTCATTATTATTACACTAGAGGCCCAGTGCACAAATTCGTGCATGGATGGGGTCTGGCTGGCCCATCCCAATCAATTGGGGCCGATTGGGCCAGGCTGATTGGGGGGAAGGGGCCACGGGTGAATGGCTGGCCATCCCCGTCCCCTGGTCGAACTCCTGGTTGAACTCCCGGTCAAACTCCCAGTCGAGGGGACAATTTTCATATTAGCCTTTTATTATATAGGATTCTCTTCTGTATAATGGATATACAGCAGACACCAACCCCCCTTCTCTGAGGTTTTGTTTTTCATGGTTTCAGTTACCCAAAGTCAACCATGGTCTGAAAACATTAAATGGAAAATTCCAGAAAAAAAAATAATAATTCCTAAGTTTTCAATTGCTCACCATTCTGAGTATTGTGATGAAATTTCATAACCTCCCACTCCTCCTGCCCAGGATGTAAATCATCCTTTTGTCCAGCATATCCACACTATGTAGACCACCCGCCCAGTAGTCACTTACTAGCCATTGGTTATCAGATTGACAGTCTCAATATCACAGTGCTTGTGTCCAAGTAACCCTCGTTTTACTTAATAATGGCCCAAAGCGCATGACTAGTGATGCTGGCAATTCGGATATGCCAGATAGAAGCCGGTATGTATGTGTAGGAAAAAAATATAATACATAAAGGGTTCAGTGCTACCCTCGGTTTCAGGGACTTACTGGGGGGTCTTGGAATGCATCCCCCATGGACAAGAAGGGCTGCTGTACTATCATCTGTCTCCAGTGCTTGACATAAGGCTCAAGTAGGACATAAGCGCAAAGCCTCTGTTAGATTGCCTACCACATAATAGGTGCTCAGTCAACAATTTATATTATTCAGGAAATAATAAGGGATAGTTGGATAAATTTGAGTACATAATATCTTAAAGTTCTATATCAGAACATCAATAAAATTAAGGGATGAACAGGAAAATTTTGGCAACAAATATAATAGCCTTAATAAATAAAGAGTTCATACAAATTGATGGAAAATGTATAGGGACAAAGGAAGTAAACAAATAATTCATATGAAAATACATAAATGAATACTAAATATTTAAAGTGTTACTTAAGCTCATTAATATTCAAAGAAATGTAAATTAACAATGAGGTGGTAAAACACTATTTCTGGAAAGCCATCTGGAAAAATGTATCAATAATCTTTTTTAAATGCCCACGTTCTTTGAGCCAATAATATCTCTTCTAAGGATATATTCTTAGGAAATAACCAAGAAAGTGGACAAAGACTTATTACTAAAATATCCTTGCAGTATTATTTATAACAGTTGCATTCAGATGAAGATACTATAAGTTGACTAGTTTTGTTTTTCATAACCTTAATGTTGTTACAGAATTACTTTAACAATAAACACATATTGGAAAAAAAAGATCACTTTAGGTTAAGAAGTAATAAATAACACTTAGAGAGATCTTCAAATTGCTTTTAACCAATAATCGCTGCTTCCTGAGCACTCAGCGAAATGCCTTAACATTTCAGTGCAGTTGCAGATTTGGAGAAAGGTTCATTTGTCTTCTGAGGTGCCAGAAAAGTACCAGTGTTGGCTGTGTGTCTCCGTGTGGCATTGTTGCTGGTTAGCTTGCGATGGGGCTTTGTAAGTAGCACTAGCACTCCATCTATAGAGGCAGCCACACTGTGTGTGAGCAGGAGCAGAGTCAGGAGCCTGGTACTTCTCCAGGAACACCACCCCCGCTGAGCTGAGTCAAACCAACAGGAATAGAGATCAGAGCCACCTTGAAAGAGAAACTCAGCGGCAACTTGCCACGTTATTAAGAGACTTTTTAAGAGACTTTTGGTAAATGATATTTGTAAAGAGCCGCGACCTTTAGAATAGCCACAGTCTGGAGACACTGCTATCCTAAAAGTCCCCGAAGGCATCACTGTTAACAACTTTATTTTTGGAGCCTCTTGCCAAGAAGCAAAGTCCTTCTGGGGAGCGAAGGTTCTAGCTGAGAGAGCTAATGGCTCTTGCTACCTCCGTTGCACTGTCACTCGCTCAGAGAAGGGAAGTCCAATACTGCATGTGCAATTGAGTCCAAGGTGTTGACTTTTAGACACAGAATCACAGAGCAGGAAGAAACCAGCAAGTTCTGATCTGGTCCCTTGATACCTTCAAGAGCAGGCAAACCTGCCTGGCTTCTCCAGATGCAGACTTGGGGGTGGGGGAGGGGAGCTGTGTTTCCATCCTCGATCAGTCCTGACCACACACACACCACCGCCGAGCAGAGACGTCCGCCCGCTGAGCTGAGAAGCTGTGGATGCTTCTCCGGGGTCTGCCATCAGTGTGTTTCACAGGGAGGGTCTTTGGAGAGAAAAAGTCCCCTTTGCCCGGCCACAGCATTGACCAGGTCTCCTCTGTCCCCATGTCCTCAGTCACACTCAGTATTCTGTAGGTGATCTCATCGATTCAGTCCTGGGATCGCTGGGGGGATGTCGCTGACACTCCACGAAGCCCCTGACAAAGCAGGTGGCAGCTGCAGCCGTGCAGCGTGGCTCTGGCTATTGGCAGGTGCAGCACTGAGACAGACTAATCGATGTTGCAGGTGGACGAGGTGAGGCACCTTCAACGTCCTGTCAGGGGCTGCGCACAAGGGGCTGCTTCCCTTCCATCAGGCCCAGAATGGCAAGTGTGCAGCCTCCGGAGCGCCCAGGCTGTGGCCCGGAAGGAGCGTGGCCTGGTTCCCCACCTTTGGCCAATAGGGACTCCCTGATTCCCATCGCAATAATCAGACAGAATGTTCTAGTTAAAAAAGAAAAGCAGTGTACCCAGCTAACATTCAACTGTAAACCCCAAAAATTCTAGGGTTGGAGAAGATTGTTTTAGTAGCCACTACAGTGCATCAGGTTAGTCCTGTGGGCTGAGCCCAGGGCTCAGGAGGAGGCCTGCGTGGGCTGGGGTGTGGCCACACAGTCTTCACTGGTCCCTCTGGGTCAGCACTTCTGTCTCCACAGAGAGAGAGGCCAGACACAGTGAGGGGAGGGGGGATGAATAGAGAAAGGATGCAGCTAAGGAAAATGGCTCATTTGTACCTGACCTCCTTGTCCAAGGTCACCCTGGACCCCAACATTACCCAGAATGGACTTTCTTAGACATTCTATCCTTTATTCCTTCTGACCTCAGCTTCCTCTGACTTCACTGGCTTTCCTGCCCAGCCTGACCCCTGTGGGTAAATATTTCAATGACTTTGCTGCCAGCACTTGCATATCGTGCCTCCTTCTCCATCATCCAACTGTCCATTTTTTTATCTTCTTCCAAAATGGCCACGTTGTTCTGTCTGGTGTTTCTCAGTGGTTAGAGCATTGGCCCGTGCACCAGGTTGAGGGTTCGAGTCCCAGTCAAAGGCACATATCTGGGTTTCAGGTTCGCTCCCTGGACCCAGTTGGGGCACATGCAGGAGGCAACTATCAATGTGTTTCTTTCACATCGATGTTTCTCTCTCTCTCTCTCTCTCTCTCTCTCTCTCTCCCTCCCTTCAACGCTCTCTAAAAAAATCAAGGAGTAACAACAACAAAAATAAAATGGCCAAGTGCTACTAAGGAACATTACATAAATATCCAGGTCATAAGACCACAAATTTGTAGTAAGACCACAAATTTGTAGTTGGCTTCTGACACCCTTGCCGCCTCCTACTCAGCCCCTAACCCAGCATTCTCGTGGGCTTTTATTCCTCCTCGCTAAATCTATAACTGTTCCATTTTAATCCTACTTCCCCACCAGCATCTAACTCTTCATAGATGAGCTTCCCTCATCATATCAGGGTAAACAGAAGTCCCAACCCAGGAATTCTTTCGACTTTACTTTCTCTATTCTTTCCATCTTTATGGAGACACCCAGCCTTCTCTCCAGCCTTTGAGAAACACGCTCTCCTGTTTGTATGCCCGGGTCTCAGCCCTGCTCACCTCTTCCTCACCTTGCTCTGCTTGTTCACTCAACTCAACTCTAACTGCATCTCCCAAGCCTCTCCATCTCCATCCCTCGGCTCACCAACGTGTTCAAGTCTCCCTATAGTCACTCTTTTTTCGTCTGCTCTGACCATTTTACTGAAACTTGTGACACTAATAATCAATGAATGGGCTATTCCCAACCTCTTGCTCAATGGACTCCCTGTGGCATCTAATACTGTTGACCATTCCTAAGTCTCAAAGTCTTTTCTGGATTCCCTTACCTCTTTACAATGGTCTTCCCAGGCATCTCATCCAGTTCCACCACCTCTACCTTTCCCTAGGTTTTGCTCTTCCCCAGGACTCCACCTTTGCTGCCTTTATCCTCTGCTCTACTTGCTCCCCTGGGTGACCTTATCAACTGCTTTGGATCCAACAATCCCTTGTCTATTGATGACACACAAATCCATGTCTCCACGCCGTCCTGATTCTTGATCTCCCCCTGGAAAGTGCTGCAGGGGCAGTTTATTTCCCATGTTTGTGTAGATAGTACCTAGCAGTGTCTAGTACATATAGTAGATGTCTGTTGACAAAATAGGGATTTCTAATCACCACCTGGTCCCCACCATGGGAGGTCATGGGACATGGAGTTGTAGAATCAGGCTGTGGAGGCCAGCAGACTTGGGTTTGACTCTCAGCTCCAACACTTTCTAGCTACATGACCTCTAAGCTTTGGGAATACATGGATATCATATGGAGATATAATCACCCTTACCTTATAAAATTGCTATGAGAATTAAATGAAATGATGCTATGTAAAATATATAGCAGAGTGCCTGGCTCAGAGTAAGAACTTATAAATGCCAGCCATTAATATTAATAATATGAGGGCTTCTCTGTAGGCATGCGGAGCAATACTGTAATCTTTTACAAACCCTTGGCAATCCAAAGCTCCAAGGAAACTTTGAATTAATAAATTCTGATGAATTTGGTTTTTGAAGGCATATGAGATTTAAAAATGTATGATACCTTATGTTTGAGTATAACTGCAAGCTTCGGTGTATATTTTATATGTCCAGTGAAATAAGAAACCAGTCTTCATGCCTATTTAAAATGAGAAATGCAACAGGGGAAATATAAAGATATCTATATTGAGTATCCATGCTTCAAAAATTTTAGAAAGAACTCTGGCAGTTTTCTTGATGGGTAAGGTTTCCTTTGCCTTTTCCGAAGGACCTGGAGGCAAAAGAACATGTCATATCCCTTCCTTCTCTAAACCTCTTAAAACACTGACAGACAGGCATTTGTACAGATGTGCCCATGATGCATTCTATTGAATTATTAACTGTCTCTGCTAAAGATCTGTAATATCTACCTCCCAGTGGACCACAACAAACAAAAATCTAACTAGGCTTCCGGGAAGAAAACCAACAGGTTTTTCTATACATGGAAATGCATGAATAATTAATTTCCGGGGGTTTGATCAATTTCATTCACAAATACATCTTGGTTTACCGGGAATTGTTTAAAGGCTGTATTTTCAGGCAGTGCCTGGAGGGATGGTGTGGGTCTGCCTAGGCCCTGAAAAGGTGATCAGAAGTCAGCGGAACAAATGAGGAATGCTTTGGGGCTGGGTCCAGACCATGCTTTCTACTCAGTGAATATGGACCAAGTATGTTTGAGGCCTGAGAATGAGCTGTATAAAAAGAGCATTAAAAATAGAAGGCAACATCCCTGGTTTAGGGAGTATTGTGGACTAAACTGTGCCCCCCCCCCCAATTCATATGTTGACATTCTAACCCCTGTACCTCAGAATGTACTTGTATTTGGAGATAGGGTCTTTACAGAGGCGAGTTAAACTTGGGACATTAGGGTGGGCCCTAATCCAATATGACTGGTGTTTTCATAAGAGGAGATTAGGATACAGACACACACTGAGGGCAGACGACCATCTGCAAACCAAGGAAAGAACCCCACTCTGCCAACACCTTGACCTCATACTTCCAGCCTCCAGAACCATGAGACAATACCTTTCTGTTCTTTAAGCCACCCTGTCGGCCATTCCCCATCTCTCCTACGCCATACCCACTGGGTGGTTTGATCTCCAGGTTCCTTTACCTCATCTCTGTCTCCCCGGTGGTGTTTTATGATGTACAAGGGTTTATCAGAAATTGTATCTTTTTATCACTGTCACTCCCCACAGCCTTGTTGCCTCCCACAATCTCAATAATTGCATTGTCTGTGGCCACAGGTGCATGGGTTCTTCCCAAGGTCTCCTCCGGCCCTCACCTGTGGCTGCCTGGTGGCAGTGGGTGAGTGGGATTCTTGTCTCCTCTGGTCTCTGTCACACACACACGTAGGTGTTTCCCCCACAGCCAGTTCAGGCCTCTGTTCTTGACCAAGAGTCTCCAGGGCCAAGACCACACCCATGCCAACTGTGCAGATTGGCTGATCCCGGGAATCCCCTGACGAACCCAGTGTGGCTTCTGAGGGGCTGGCATATGACTTCGGCACAAACCAACGCCACCCCCTCCGTGTTCCTGCCAGCAGCATTTCCTCCCTTCCCTCTGGGTGCTCATCGATCCCTGAAAAGCTCCTGTCTCCTCCTTCTCTTGGCCTCCAGCTGCAGCCTGCTACATAACACAAGTGTGGCTAGTGCTGCTTTGGGCCAGAAAACAAACACTCTGAGCAGCTTCTGTTGAATTACGGTCCCTACGTGCCTCTTACTCATTCCTTTAGCTGGCGATTGGCTTCAAATATGTGTCTGGTAGGAGATAAGAGGGCAGCGTGAGGACCTGTGCTTGGAAATCGTGGGAAGGCAGTTGTTTCTTCCACAAAAGGGCAGAGTTGTTAGCAGTCATAGCGAACAGTGGAATGATGTCTTGGAGGAGTGACCCTTCTTAGAAGTTGACAAAGCAGAGATGAAATGGCTGTTTCTCCACCTCCTCTTCTTTCTTCTAATTCTTTCTCATCTTCTTCCATGGGCCTTATGCTGGGAACAGCACCACCACTGGCCCTCCTGCCCAGTAAGGTGTCTGCAGTTCACACCCAATCCCCATCTTTCCTGCGCCACACCCACTGGGCGGTTTGATCTCCAGGTTCCTTTACCTCATGTCTCCTTTCCCCAGCCTGACCCCGGTGCCCACCATCTCCTCCCTGTGGGACAGAGCCCTTCACCTGTGGGATGGGGTGCTATCTCCAGGTGGATAGTTATAAAATTGACTTGACTTGTAGGGTACTCAGCTGGTACCGGATAATTGCTTGGTAGTGTGGGAAACACACACACCCCAATTACCCAAGCAGTGGCATTGTGCCCTGGGCAGCCGCTGGATGGAGATTGGCTTCACTTAATGCTCCCAGAACCAGACCCCAGCACCAGCATCCCCTCCTCTGAGCCTCTAGGTTCTCATGAGTTCCCTCTTTCTTTCCTTCCTCAAGCCCTCCAGGTGGTAGGCATTTTCTGCTGTTCTCTTTGGGTTCCCTCCAGTCTTATTTACCCTTTGAGCCCTTCAGTAGCTGTGCAACTAGTTCCCTACATTAAATCCTCTCCTTTGAAACACCGAATGGAGTCTCTTGTCTTCCTGACTGGGCCCTGACTGAGGCAGCTCCAGAGGACAAAGCACCGACCTCTTAGCATGGAGCTCTGGCTCAGCCCATGCCTTGGTCTCATTCTGGATGCTGGCCAGGTGCATGCTGAACCCTAGCCTTGCGGTCTTGCTGCATTTGGCTCGTTGCTAGTACCCACTCCGCCTGGGAGCTGCCCTATACCCTGCCTTGTTCATGTAGATCAACTTGAGCACCTCCTCCTCCAGGAAGCTGTGCTGACACTGGCCTCTTGTTTACTTCCCAGGTGGATAAGGTGCCCCTTTCTCTGCACCCCCTGGCATCCCGTGTTCTTCTATTACAGCACTTGATGCACTGCTCCTCCACTGAGGACGCATTCGGTCTTCTCTCCTCACCCCCTTGGTCTCTCTGAGTTTCTTTCTCATGACATGTGCTAGAGCAGTGGTTCTCAACCTTCCTAATGCCGCGACCCTTTAATACAGATCCTCATGTTGTGGTGACCCCCAATCATAAAATTATTTTTGTTGCTACTTCATAACTGTAATTTTGCTACTGTTATGAATCGTCATGTAAATATCTGATATGCAGGATGTATTTTCATTGTTACAAATTGAACATAATGAAAGCATAGTGATTAATCACAAAAACAATATGTAATTATATATGTGTTTTCCGATGGTCTTAGGCGACCCCTGTGAAAGGGTCGTTCGACCCCCAAAGGGTCGCGACCCACAGGTTGAGAACCGCTGTGCTAGAGACATCTACACTAATAAAAGAGAAACATGCTAATTAGCGTACGACCGCTACCCTTCCCATTGGCTAATCAGCATATCCTTATGCAAATTAACTGTCAGCCAAGATGGCGGCCAGCAGCCATGCACTGAAGCGAGCAGGGAGGCTTGCTTGCTCCAGTGATGGCGAACTCCAACGTTCCCCGCCTGCCACTGCCGGCCTCTCAGCTGCAACTCTAAGCAACTATGTACTAAGTTGCAAATAAGAAGCTAAACAAAACCCCAGAAACAGGCTTTCATTCAGCCAGGCTTCAGCCAGCCGGACCGCAACATTGTATTGATGTTTTCAGCAGCGAGGCCTCAGAGCTAAAGCTGGCCCAGAATAAAAAAAAAAAGAAAGAAAAAAAGGAGCGGTTGGGAGCTTCAGTCACCCGCTTCCGGAAAACAGCCCTCAGCCCCTCACCCAGACTGGCCAGGCACCCCAGTGGGGACCCCCACCCTGATCCAGGACACCCTTCAGGGCAAACCAGCCGGCCCCCACCCGTGCACCAGGCCTCTATCCTATATAGTAAAAGGGTAATATGCCTCCCAGCACCAGGATCAGCGGAGCCGCGAGGCCTCCCGGCACCAGGATCAGTGTGACAGGGGGCAGCGCCCAAACCCCCTGATCAGCCCTGCTCTGTGCATGATAGGGGGGAGCTCCCCAATCCCCTGATCGCCCTGCGGCTCTGTGTGTGACAGGGGGCGGGGCCACAACCTCCCTATCTGCCCTGCTCTGTTCGTGACAGGGGAAGGCGCCCCAACCCCCTGATCAGTCCTGCTCTGTGCCTGATAGGGGGGAGCTTCCCAACCCCCTGATTGCCCTGCGGCTCTGTGTTTGACAGGGTGTGGCGCACCAACCCCCTGATCGGCCCTGCTCTGTGTGTGACAGGGTAGAGCCATAACCTCTCCATCGGCCCTGCCCTGAGTGTGACAGTGGCGGCGCCCCAACCCCCTGATCGGCCCTGCTCTGTGGGTGATAGAGGGTGGTGCCCCAACCCCCCTCCACGGGCCTTGCTCTGTGTGTGACAGGGTAGAGCCATAACCTCCCCATTGGCCCTGCCCTGAGTGTGACAGGGTGCAGCGCCCCAACCCCCTGATCGACCCTGCTCTGTGTGTGACAGGTACGGAGCCCCAACCCCCCTGATGGGCCCTGCTCTGTGAGTGACGGGGGCAGCGCCCCAACCCCCTGATTGGCCCTGCTCTGTGAGTGACAGGGGACAGCGCCCCAACCCCCTGATCGGCCCTGCTCTGTGCGTGACCAGGGTCTGCACTTAGAGATAGGGCCTGCCCTCTGCCACCCAGGAGCAGGCCTAAGCCAGCAGGTCATTATCTCCCGAGGGGTCCCAGACTGCGAGAGGGCACAGGCCGGGCTGGGGGACCCCCCCCCCCCAGTGCACAAATTTTTGTGCACCGGGCCTCTAGTATTTCCATAAGGAAGGTTGGAAAGGAGGGGAGGAGAGGGAAAGAGAAGATCCTTGTGTCCTGAGGTGACTTTCCGTGCCCCCAGCACACGCTGCTGACCACAAAGTGTGTTTTGGAATACACTCCCTTCTGGAAGAGTGGCGTGATTAGAAGGCCATGTCCTTTTAGGGTCTAACCAGAAGCTGAATAGCTTTTCACTTCTCTGGCTGTTCTTTCCCTGCTGAGATGGACGGGACAGGCTAGCTCTTAGGGTTCAGCACTCAGCTCCTGACCAAGGTTCTGCTCTGGGAAGCAGGGACAATGAAAACAGCTTCTGAAGGGCAGGAGATGACCCAGACGGGAGCTGGCCCTGGGAGCGGGAGGCAGGGCAAGCCTGGGAAAGACCACGCTGGGTCTGGCAATGGGTACAGCAGCCGGATCCTGCTCAGCCGGGCCCAGCGGCCCAATGAAAGAGGAGAAACCAAGCCGCCCAAGGCAAAAGGAGGGGGGGCCTGGAGAGGCGCTGGCAAAGACACATCCCAGCTCCCTCCATCATGTAAGAACTGTGTCCTGTCCCCAAGCTGTCACAGGAGAGAGTTAACATCTCCAATGCGGGGGCTCTAGCAATTATAAGTTCCACTTTGCCCTCCTCCATTCGCCTCTGGCTTCCCTTGGATTGAAAAATCACTTGAATTATTTTCTCCTTGTTTAAAGTAACACGCGGGAGAAGGACTTTTTCTTTCTGTAATGTTGTGTGTGTGTGTGTGTGTGTGTGTGTGTGTGTGTGTGTGTGAAATGCCTCTCAAAGAGCCTGCAGTTGACCTGACTTGCCAAAGTGCTCAGTGTTTGTGGAGCGGCCGGCAGGAGGCAAGAGAAGGACAAGGAAAATACTCCCAAGATTTCTGGCCTGAGCAGCCACCTCACAGAGGGGGCAGAGAGGCCAGCGATGGGAAGGGGCTTGCCCACAGCCACCCAGTGGGTGCTGCTCCACAGCCAGCCTGGAACAGGGGCCGCGGACTTCAGCTTCTGGCCCAGGTCCAGGCATTAGCAGGTGATGCCTCTCTCTGATTCACAAAACCAGGATTTATTATTATCCCTGCAGCTCCTAGTGGCACATTCAATATCCTTTTTCCGGGTAAATCATTTATATTGAAACATGTTCCTGGGAGGCCACCGTGAAGCCATATAAGTTGGGAGCATCATTTAATTTATTGCTACCTGGATTCCCACTGCTGCTGGGTCCACAGTGGCCATTTTTTAATGCCACGTTGCTTGGCTGGGGAGCAGCTGTTGCCGAGCGCTGTGTGGGGCATTGCAAGGCCCACAGGGGAGTGTGGTGGCCTTTGTGGGCCTGCGAGGCCTCCCCCTGAGCTTGCTCTGGTCCCCTCTGATCTGCTCGATATACCCAACTTAGATTCAGTCAGACCCCCTAATGCAGAGTGAACACTACCCGGTCCCGGGGACCATGCAGGGCGCTTTGCAGAGGTGACCTCATTTTACTCCACAATAAGCCAGCAGGGGTAGTGCTCCCTTGTCCGCAGGCATGAGAAGGCTCAGATGGGGAGTCTGCAGTCCGAGGTGACACGTCGCAGCCCCAAAGTCTGGCACACTCACAGGTGTCCAGGTAGGAGGCCCTGCCCTCCAGCTGCTTCGTTGAGAGATGGTGGGGCCTTGTGGGTAAGAGTAGGCGCTGTTCCTTGGATCAGTCACCTAACCCCTGTGACTCAGTTTCCTCATCTGTAAAATGTAGAAATTGTGAGGATTAAATGAATGGAGTAAAGGGCTTGGAGCAGTTCGTAGTAGGCATTTGAGCAAAATGCTACTGTCAGTAACCAGGGGGCCAGGTGCAGATGCCTTGGTGGACATGTCACCAAAAGCTATTTTAGTCTCCTTCCCAAATGTGCCTGAGGCCTAAAAAGGAAGCATAAGCCCTTCAGGTCCAGAGCCCAGAATAGTCGCTGTTCTGTTATTCATTAGCCATGTCACTTAGCCCCTGGGAGGCTCAGTTTCTGTATCCATCCAATGGGGACAATGGTCCCTGTTCTGTTTGCTTCACAAATTACCAGATAACAGTGCCATGGAAAGCTGAAGAGCATCGTGTTCTCATTATGTGATAATGATGGTGATGAAGAGGGACCCAGGAGCCCACAGGACTCGGAGTGAAGTCTGCAGTCTCCGTGGGGGCCCCAGATCCTACCTGTAGCACCTGCACCTGCTCAGAGTCCCCCGTGTCCTCACCCACAGCTGCACAGGGCGCCGGAGGCAGCACAGCCTCCTGCCCAGCACTTCCATGGACCTAAACCAGCCCATTCTCCACTTCCCTACACTGGGTCAGTGACACATAGTGTGGGAAATGAAAACTGTTTTGCTCTCGGTCATTCTTGTCCCCTCCCATCTTGACCTCCGTGATCTCCTGTTCATCCTCCAAGTCCACTTCCAGCACCGCTTCCCCTGATAAGACTTCCCGAGCTTCCTTTGGCGCTGCTTCTTCCCTGTGCCCCTCACACCAGGCCAACACCTCGGGGATCAGCCAAGAGCCGGGTCCAGGACAGGCCGCCATGCCAGCAAGCAGTGGTGGGTCATCCCTCCCTCAGGTCAGCAGCGCGGGGCTTGCCTCTTCAGCCTCCCCCACACAAGGCCAACCCTGAGACTTCAGGTGAGACATGGAAGTGGGGTTTGCAGGCATTTTAGGGACAGCCATCAACCAAGTCTCCCTTTGTTGCCCAGACACAGACAGGACTTGCTCCATCAAATTTTCCCCCAACTGAGGGCCAATCTTAGCTTAGCCTGATGCTCAGTTCTCCTCAGATGAGGGCGAATGGCATCCTCTCCCATTTCACCCGTGGGGAACCAGGAGCCTTGCAGGAGACCCACAGAGCAGAAGTTCAGGTACAGGAAGCAGCCAGTAGCATCGCTGAGGAGACATGATGCCAAATGCCTGGAAAGGGGACGCTTCCGTAAGTGGTGGCCAAATGAAAGATGGGGCATAGCGTAGCCCCGTGGTACTCAACCCTACCTCTGCGTGGGAGTCAGCTGGATTGCTTGCTTAAAGCTAGCAGCAACTGCAACCATTCAAAACCTCTGCGGTGGGCTCCAGACACTTGGCCCTTTAAAGTTCTGGGTGATTCTGATGAACAGCAAGATCCACACTCACTTTTGAGTGCTGGAGTCCCCTTGTCATCTTCCTGAATACAAGGAGGATCTGTCCTACAGCTACAGAACGTAGGAGGGTCAGCATGCAGCCTCGGCCACGTCTATAGCTGGTCAAAGAGTGAGTCAGGATGGCTATTTCCACAAGAGGACCTATCACAAAACCAGTCAGTACCGTGGGACGATATTATCCTTGAAAACGCTCGGAAATTGAAAGGGTGCCCTGCAGAGGTGGGAGATCCGGGTCCTAGACCCCATTACTTTCCACTATTGGTGAGGCGGGAGTAACTAATACGCATCCTGCCTGCCTCCCAGGCTGTTTACGACTCCCGAATGAGGACGCAGATAATAAAACAAATTGCACCTTATAAGGCTTGGTACAGCAATGAATTATTACGCTGGATTAAAGCTGTCACTGCTCTGTTGGTTTTGTGGGCATAAAATACATTCGGCATAAAAACAAACACTTGTGAGAGAAAATTCCTCTCGTTAGACTAATTTTCACCTGGAAACGGGAAGTAGGCATCCTCGGGCCCGGGCTAGACACACTTAAATCACTCCGCTCCAGCGCCGTGAAGGGGAGCCGCTCCAATGCAACTGTTCACCCGACCCCAGCAGCCAGTGAAGGGGGTCTTCTGCCTCCACCAAGCCCAACTGGAACCAAAAGGCAGACATAGCGCATGGGCGGTGGGCAAGTTCCCTACCGGGGTTTGCTTGAACAGCGAGTCTCTGCACCAGCTCTTCCTGTCAAGAGCTGAGGGTGGAGGAAAAGCAGGCAGAGGCTGAGTGAGAGCAGTGCGGGCTGGGAGTCTGAGCCTCTTAGAACTTCATCAACCAGGAATGTGCAAAGGCTCAGACCCAGGGTGAGGTTAGCAGGGGAGGAACTGCCAGCCCCACGCTGGTGCTCACTCCAGCTGAGGGGCCAGGAGACCTGTCTTGAGCAACATTCAGAGCCACCCTTGTCCCCTCTTTCCTAACTTAAGGAAGCCACCCAACCCCAACCTTATTCCCTTCTCTCGGTCCCACCCAGCGGTGACTCACCGATGGACGACCAGCAGCTCTGCGGCAAGCACACCTTAGCCCCTGCTATTAGTCAGCTCCGGGCGGCTTAAACCACAGGCATTTATGTCCCCACAGTCCTGGAGGCCGGAAGTCTGAGATCAAGGTGTCAGCAGGTTGGTTTCTGCTGCAACCTCCCTCCTTGGCCCTCTTTTCCCTGTGTCCTCACATGGTCTCCCCTCGTATGTCAGAGTCCTAATCGCCTCTTCTTATAAGGACCTTGGTCATACTGGACTAGGGCCCACACTAAGTGCTTCGCTTTAACTTCATCACTTTTCAAAGCCCTTTATCCAAATACATCCCATTCTAAGGTCCTGCGGGTTAGGGCTCCAACACGGGAATTTTATGGGGACACGATTCAGCCACAATGCTGCCGTCTTCACAACCGCCCAGACACCCCTTCGCTTGACTTTCACGCCATTACAGTGTGGCTGCTCATGCTTGTGTCCTGGGCCTACAAATGTCACCTTGGGTCTTGGTCACCTACTTTGCTGAGTGCCCCCACCCATTTTCTGACTTACTCCACCCTTGGGAGTCATAGGACAGAGCCCCAGCTTTGATTCAACCCCTTAGTTCCAGTTCCAGCTGGGGGTGTCCACCCCTGAGCTTTCCAAAGTCCCACCATCCTGTCCCAAGGGGTCTTGAGACGAGCCTGCATTTACAAAGCAGTGAGAATGCGGGGGTTGCCTCGAATCCTCCCACCCCACCCTCCACTTCTGAGTGGCATGTTGCTCTACTGACTGAGTAGTGGGTAGCAGAGAGGACTATGTAGCAAACCCAGGGCTTTGAACCTGGCTCAACCACTTCCCGACTGTGTGCCCTGTGGCAGGTTACTTAATCTCCCTGTGCCTCTGTCTCCTCATCTGTTCAATGAGAACAATGACAGCACCTAACCTCCTGACCTTTTGTAATGATTAAATTAGTTAAATTATGGCGCTAATATCAATGTCAGTTATTTACTCCTTGGAGCCTGTGTTCTTCCCAGCAAATAGAATCTTCCCTGTCTGCCAGCGGGCAGATCTGGCCTCGGCCTGAGTTTTCTATCTCCCTTCCTGCGTTATGCTGCCAGCCAAGGCCAGCCGAGCCCCAGAGCGCTGGAGTTCCCATCATCAGAGGAGCCATGGGAGGATCGGGGAAGGTTTCACTTGAGGAAGGTTTTGCTCTTGAAGACCATGAAGATTCCTTCTGTCTTGCCACTTTCATGGGGAGAATCTTTGTTTGTTTGTTTGTTTGTTACTGTCCAGGGAACAGAAGCAGAACCAATATATAGATATTATAAGAGGCAGCTTTTTGCCTTAAATGAGGAGAAACTGTCTTGCTAGTGAGAAATGTCTACAGTTGCAGCGGAGAGTTCCCAGTTACCCGTGTTCACAGGTGCTACGAGGGGCTGCAGGCTCCGCATGGGAAGGTGACCGAGGTCTCCCTGCAGGTCCCTGCGGCACTGGGCCTCCAGCATCCTGTTCATTAAATGTCTCTTGGTGGCCTGTTTCTACTCAAAGGGGAAACGAAGGCTCTCCCAGCTGCTCTTGGGCTAGTGTGGGTCGGGCTTCCATTCTTCAGATGCTGAGAGGGGAATTTGAAATCATCATGTTCCCTGTTACCGCCCAGGCCTTTAGGTCCTTACCCATCCTACCTTCATTGTCCCAGGGAGGGCAGACACAGCAGAAGGCGTAAAGTAACTGAGGCCAATTTGGGAGGTTTGCATTTCAAGAACCTGCAGCTGGGCCTAAGACTGAAGCTCAAAAACACAAGGAGATAAGGGCTGAGAAAATCCTCCCAACCCATGCCCCGGATGAGCACTCCCTGTGCTGGGCACGGGCAGGATAGTCCAGGGAGGCAAAGAGCAAAGGGCCCCACCATCCTGTCCCGGGGCTGCACCTAAGCGGGTACTGAAGCTTCTAGATAAGCTTGGGCATCCAAAAGAAAAGTGGCCCGAACCCCAGGACTGCCCATCCCACTGTGCTGAGTACAGGGAGCTGTACCTGGGCTGATGGGTCATATGGGGTCACAGGGCCATGTGTCACGTGGCAGCACCTGCGTCAGTGAGCCCACACACCCAGAGCAGCCTGATGCAGGGGTTCCCAGAGCCCGGGGAGTGGGGCACAGCGGAATGTCTCCATGCACCTGAGAGTGGCCTGCACGTGGCAGTGAGAGCTGGTGGACCTGAGGGCACCTTGTAGGCAGCAAGGAATGGACTGACGGCCAAAGACTGGAGGGACACCAGGACATCCCAGCACGTGCAGCCCACAGATGATAGACTGCCCCCTGCAGGCTGCAGAGCCATGGCATGGGGGCATGCCCTCAAGGAAACGGGAAACTCAGATCGGACAGAGGCAACACTTGGTGGAATGAGAACCTGACAGAGAAATTAAGTGCAGTTCTAAGAAAACAGAAAGTGATTTCTTACAGGAGGAATTTGTGATTGGGATTCTCGCATGTTCCAGGTGAGCCTGCAGCTCTCCGGCTGGAACAGTGATTTGCTTTGCCCGCTGCATCGTTTGTCAAGATGTCATGGGCTCCAGGCCCTGGGAAGCAGCTAGGATGCCGAGGAGGGAGGGAGGCGGAGGGCCAGTGCAGGAGTCTTCCTGGGTCCTGCTCAGGGGCCAGCGTGGTCTCCTGCGTGAGAGGCTTCCAACGGGCCAGCTGCTGCCCAGGTCGGAACTCCACATTCTCCTGCAGCCACGGGGCTCAGGAGCATCCCGGGGCCAGCCCTCCCGGCCCAGGCCGGCTGCTGCTGCTGCTGCGCAGTTGCATCACTTCCCACTGTGAAAATTATACAGGCTGACTCTGGGCAAACGCTGGTAAGGATGCAGTTCCTCTCTGGTGATTGCCTGCTCCTGTCTGCAGCGTTTTCTCAGCCGGGCCCTCTGGCTGCCCCTGGCTGCCCACAGGCCACCCTCTGACGCCACCCACAAGCCAACCCTCCCAGAAGCCTCACCTCTGTCCCCACTGTCCTGACCTTCCCCACATGCCTACACAGACCAATATACACAGTGCCTCCTTGCTTTTTCCCATCTGGAGCAGAACTGAGCCCACTTCTTCACCCTGACTTCCCCATACAAGTAAAAAAAAAAAAAGTGAAAAAAAGGCACCACGTTTCACCCAGTTATTCAGCCAGAAATCCAGGAGTCAGCCTTGATTCTTCTCCGCGCATCACAGTCTGCTCCCCTATCTAACCCAGACCTGCCAACTCTTCCTCCAAAACATATCCAAGTTCATCCATTTCCTGCTCGCTCCTCTGCCACCACCCAATTCAAGCCGTCTGTTACCTCTCGCCTGGACTCTTGCAAGACGCTCCTACCGGTCTCACTACGTCTGGTCCTGTGCCTACAATCCCCTCTCCCAGAGCAGACGGTGAGCTTGTTTAAACTGTAACACAGTTCTGCTGGAAATGCTTGGATGTCTTCACACAATGTTAGAATGAAGCCCACAATCCCAGCGTGGCCTCTGGGATCTGACGCCCACCCTCCTCTCAGACCACCTCCAGCCACTCTGCTCTCCATTCCCTCTGCTCCAGGTGCCCTGGCTCTCTCTCTCCCTCAGAAACACCACACCTGCTCCCTCCTCTGGGCTTGGTGGCTGCTGGCCCCCCTACCTAGAAGGTTCTCCCCCAGATCTCTCTGTGACTCCTTATCACTGGTCAGGTCTTAGGGCAGATGGTACCTCCTCAGAGAAACCTTCCCTGACCATTGTGTCTAGAGCAGGCCCCGTCCCTTCCCCTGCCTCTCAGTGATCCCTAGAATGGTACACACACATTGGGTGTCAAAGGTGATACAATGAGGCACAAGAAGAAAACAATAGAATTTCCATTCCTATTATTTTCTACGCTATTTTTATAACATGTTTATTTTGTGCATGTTGTATAATGCATTAGTACAGTGGCACCTGCATATTATTTGTAAACATTAGTATATATGTCCAAATGTATGCATGTGTGTATGGAAAGAATTCAATTTTTTTTTAGAAATGTGCAATCAAAGAAGTTGGGAACAGCTTTACTATAACACCCTACGTCATTGTCTTCTGGTCCCCACTAGCCAACATGTTTCCTTTGTTTGGTTTATTGGCTCTCTCTCCCCGCTAGAATGTAAGCTCCATGCAAGGACCCACCTCTCTTGTTCATGATGTTAGTGCTGTGACCAGCACTAATAACCTATAATTGACTTATATGTCAACTTACGGGTTGACCATATAGCATGTGTTCATAAACATTTGTTGACTGATTGAATGAATGTATATACTGAGCCTTCCCCAGGACCTGGGGAAAGACATCCCGCTAATTCCAATACCTTTCCACACTCAGGATAGAGGCAAATAATAGCATAATTGGGATGCCTGCAGGACAAGTCTACTCCTGGAAAAATTGCTAGTTTCTGAGCCTCTTACCTCCTTTCCAGATCATTCCCCTGCATCCACCCTCAGAGTCACAGTGCTTTCAGGTAACCTAGGTCTCAGGGTCAGGAGAATAGCCCAGGAAGTCATCAGAACCTTAACATGAACTAGTTAAACGCACTACAACCTCCCACGAGCACTTGCCTCAAAACACATCAGTAAGATTGGGAGCCAGGGTTCTAGTCCGAGCTCAAATTCTTTTGAGGCCTTGTATAAACTCTCTACCATCTCCATCTTCATAAGGGGATTCACAGCAGGTTTTATTCCCTTGTTCTTTGGAAATAATTTGAATATTTACAGAGTAGTTGCAAGAAGAGCACAAAGAACACCTATATATACTTTTACTGAGATTTACCTACTGTGCACATTTCCCCCATTTGCTGCATCACTTGCTCTCTTTTCACGCACGCACACATGCACACACATCATTTCTGAATCTGTTCAGAAGACTTTCAGACACCGCACTAAATGCTTCTGGGTCTCTCCTAAAAATAGAGATAGTCTCTTACAACTACGTGCAGTTAGCGACTCCAGTGAGTTGAACACCGAGAACAACACCTTTATCTGATCTACTACCCGCACTGTGTTCTACAAACATCTTCAGCAGCAGTGCTCCTTCAGATGAAATCTTACTTGTGCTCCCAGTGGATGACACAGATGGAAATAGAAGGCTCACTCGAAGTAGGAGGCAGCAGAAGGGCCGTGTATTCATTTCCTGCTGCCTCTGTGACAAATTACAGACGTGGTGGCTTAAAACAACACAATTTTCTTATTTTACAGTTCTGGAGATCAAAGTCCAAAATTAATCTCCCAGGGTTAGAGTCAAGGGCTGATTCCTTTTGGAGGCCTGAGGCTTGAGGGAGAATCCTTCATTATTTTCTTTTTCTTGCCTCTTCTATTTCTGGAGGCTGCCTGCATTCCTTGGCTCCTGACCCCTTCCTGGAATCATTCCAACTTCTTGCTTCCTTTCTCACATCTCCTACTTCCTCCTTCGATCTCCTTGCCTCCCTCTTATAAGCACCTTGTGATCACATTGGACTCACCTGGATAATCTGGGCGACTGACTCCCCCATCTCAGGATCCTTAACCTCATCACATCTGCAAGTCTCCTTTGCAATGAAGGTAACGTTTACAGGCTCTGGAGATTGAGACGTGGATATTTTTTTGGAGGGCCTTTAGTCAGCCTGCCACAGGCCACAGTTGAGCAGGTTGGAGATTGCACGAAGACACCCAAAATCCAGCCTGTGGTTCATTTGCCAAATCCTTTGGGAAAAGACCCTGTCTGATGCCAGACATGCTCCCAGAGGAAGGCATCTTCCCACAGAGGACTACTTGTGTTACTTTATACAAAGGTTCCATGTAGGCCGGCTGGGGGCCACTCCATCACCCCCTCTTCTCTAGGCCCCCAGAAACTCCTTTTGAACAATGCTTCTAATTCTAGGATCTTTTTAAAACCCCAGGACCCCACTGCTAATATGGCTTCTGGCTCTGATGTGCTACTACACTTTGATACCACATTGGAATGTGTCCCCGGGTTCCTGGAGAACAGTTCTCCATCGGTACAAGCTGTGACCCAGACATAAAGGGAGTCCCCGAGAGGCAGCCAGCCCTACCTCACGGGGAGCCCCAAAGACTCACAAACTCTGAGCTCCCTGTGGCTCTTGGTCCTGTCCTCAGTATTTCCCCTTCGTGGTTTCCCCAAGCTAAGCTCTTAGCATCCATCATTCACTCACCCAATTGCTGACCCAAGACTCCATCATGACTACTTCTGTTCAGCTACCCTGCCCTGCTCTTTCTGAGACAGGCTGAGTCCCAGGAATCCTTGAAATTGCTCTAGCCCTAGCTGGTTTGGCTCAGTGGGTAGAGCGTCACCTGCAAACTGAAAGGTCCCGGGTTCGATTTCGATCAAGGGCATATGCCTGGGTTGCAGGCTCACTTGTGTGCAGGAGGCAACCAATCAATGATTCTCTCTCATCATTGGTGTTTCCATCTCTCTCTTCCTCTTCCTTCCTTGCTAAAATCAATAAAAAATATATTTTAAAAAAATTTAAAAAAGAAAAGAAATTGCTCTAGGGGAGCTTCCCTTCATTATATGCCATCCCATCTTGGGGCGCCCACCCTGTGGCCCAAGTACACATACTCCTGTTGTCAGTGCACTGTGGACACTTCAGGTCCAGTAGGACGTCTGGTAACCTCAGACTAATTGATACATTGGGGTACCTGTGTGAGAAGAAAGGTATGGCCTGGGAACCTGAAGAATGCTTTTGCAAACCCAGGCTTGCTCTGCGGCTGTGATTTGTCCCCTCTCAAAGCCACCAAGTCATCCCTGTCCTCCCAGAAGTGACACTCAGAGAGCCTCTGCTTGCCTGGGTTCTGCCTGCCCCCATGTCTCCATAACTGGTTATTTTGATAATAATACTCTTCTTTTTCTTCTCCTTCTCCTCATCCTTCTTCAGATTCTGTAACCTCCTGGCCCAGGAAATCTCTGTTCCTGATTTCTAGTCCGTTTTCCACTTTGGGGGTGTCAACGATGATGCTCTCTAATTCAGGATCCCTCCACAGCTATAGTCCCATGTCTCCTGCCTGCAGGACAGCCATGCCGCCTCGGTCCCTTCTGCATCATTCTGCAGCCAGGAGTACTCTGCTCTGTAGTAGCGCCCACATGGAGCTCCTGGTCCTTTCCCACATCACTGCCCAGTCCTCATCAGAACCTATCCCCCTCCCCCCCCCCTCCCCGCCAAGGCTCTCCAGGGTCGCCTCCAATAGGCAGCAAGCTTGGGTTCCTCTCTAAGAAGAGACACCTGTGCTTCTCTCCAAGCTACTGCCATTTCACCTGATTCCTGGAATAAAACCTTCCCAGACACCATGACTATCAATGCCGCAGCCTCCCACCAGTAGCCCCAGCATCCATGGGCCAGCCTGTGTTTCAGCCCCCCTCCCACATGGCTAGGCAGCCCTGCCCTGCACCAGGCCTGGCACAGCAGATCACCAGGACACCGGGCAGGCTGTTCTCTGCTGCTGATGGGCCAAGGCTGGGGACCCTCGGCCTGGAGGCTTTAGGCTTAAAACACAAATGTGGGGACCAACCATATGTGCGCAACGTGCCTCATTTGGGGTTGAGGTCCACCCACCACACTATCAAATTTTGCTCCATCTCTGCCACCAGAAGGGTAATGGGGTCTTTGATGTGCCAACACTCTGTGCGGCTCCCCCCGCCCCCACCCCCTCGCCCCAGGAGCCAGAATTCATGTTTTGCCCATTTCATAGGCAAGGTAATTAACACCTTTCAAGTTTCACCTTTTCTTCTTTGAGGAATCAAAAGGTTCATTTCTGGAATCAGATTGATGTTAGAGGCTTTTAAAATTACCCTGCAAATGAGTTTTCTCTCTAGCAGAACAACAGAGACCTAAGGAACCTGCTGAGCGGCTCCCTGGCCAGCGTTACACTGATTCCAAGGCTGTGGGCGTGGCCACAGCAGGAAGCACAGGAGGAGGGGGCTGGGCTGGGGGAGGAGGCAGAGAAAATGCCCCGCGGTGGCTTCTCCGGGTCTGGCAGGCCTGGAGCTGCTGCCGAAGTGCCCAGGGCCTGTGAGGACGAGGAATCTTCCCTGGAAGAGTGAGAGAGGGCAGCTTCGCAGGCCCCTGAGGTGAGCCAGCCTGAGCTGACCCGGGGCAGCGGCACCCTAGAGCCGGGAGGGGGCGGGGCGCTCAGGTCAGATGGCAGCTTGTTTGTGGCGCTTCTCCCCGCCCCGGCCATCCTCCGTCCAGCTGTGGTGTGGTTGTGTGGGCAGCTGGGCCTTGGATCTCTCCTCTCTTCTGGGTTTTCTATGTTCTTTTTTGAAATGCATTGTGAGCATGATTCACGATAGTCAAAAGTAGAAACAACTCAAATGTCCATCAGCTGATGAGTGGATAAACATAATGTGACTTACCCCTACAATGGAATATTACTCAGCCATAAAAAGGAATGGAATCTGATTCATTCTACAGCATGGATGAAACTCTCAAACACCATACTAAGGGAAAACAGCCATTCACAAAAGACCACATACTATATAATTCCATTCATATGAATGTCTGGAATAGGCAATTCAATAGATATAGGATTATGTGATATTTATCTTTCTCTGACTGGCTTAATTTTGCTTAGCATAATGCTCTCCAGTTCCATCCATGCTGTTGCAAATAGTAAGAACTTCTTTTTTACTGCAGCATAGTATTCCATTGTGTGGATGTACCACAGTTTTTTAATCCACTCATCTGCTGCACTTAGGCTGTTTCCAAATCTTAGCTATGGTGAATTGTGCTGCTATGAACATAGGGGTGCATATATCCTTTCTGATTGGTGTTGTAGAATGTAATGAACAACATAAACTGACGAACAAAAGCAGATCCAGAGACAGAGAAGCATTGATCAGACCATCAAACCTCAGAGGGAAGGTAGGGGAGGGTGGGGGTAAGGGGGAGAGAGCAACCAAAGGACTTGTATGCATGCATATAAGCCTAACCAATGGACACAGACATCAGGGGGGTGAGGGCATGAGTGGGGGAGTGGGCGGGGGTGCTATGGGGGGGATATGGACACATATGTAATACCTTAATCAATAAAGAAAAAAATAAAATAAAAATAGATATAGGATTAGATTAGTAGGAGCCCGGGGCCCAGGGGTGTGGAGGTTCAGGGGAAACAGTTAAGGGCTGTGAAGTTTTCTTTTTGGGTGATGAAAATATTCTAAAATGTATTATGGTGATTATTGCACTACTCTGTGAATTTACTAAAAACCCTTGAATTGTGCACTTTAAATGGGTAAATTGTATGATATGTGAATTATATCTCAATGAAGCTGTTTTGCTAAAAATGCATTGTAAGCAGGGGTGGTAGGTAATGGTTCTAGCACAGAGACAAGCTTCGATTCAGAAAGATGACAGCCCAACTCCCATCCCCACCATTTACATGCTGAGTGACCTTGGGCAACTCATTTAACTCCTCTGGGTCTCAGCAGCCTCATCTGTAAAGTTGGGCAAATACTGTCCACCTCAAAGGTGAGATTAAATGAGATGATATGTGTAAACCCCTGGCCGGGGCTCTGACACAAAGCAGGGGCTCGGTATGATGTCATTGTTACATTAGGTGGAGCAGGGGGCTGAGGCAGCACAGCTGGGTTCTCATCCGAAGGCTAGCATTGCTTCACTGTGTGACCCTGGGAATGCTCTCAGCCTCCCCACGTCTCAGTGTCCCTGGTAGTAAAATGGGGTGAGAAGCTGACTTCACAAGGTTGAAAGGGTCAGAAAGATAACAGTGTGAAAGTCCTGCTGACATGGGAAGACTAGGGGATGAATGTGTTAAATGTAGGTTATGGAGCCCTGGTTGGCATGGCTCAGTGGTTAGAGCATTGACCCACATAGGAAGGGTTGCAGGTTCACTTTCCAGTGAAGGGCACGTACCTGGGTTGCAAGTTCGATCCCCAACCCCAGTGGGGCGCATGTTTCTCACATTGGTGTTTCTCTCTCCCTCCCTTCTCCCTTCCACTCTTTTTAAAAAACAATGGAAAGCCCTGGCCGGTTTGGCTCAGTGGACAGAGCGTTGGCCTGCAGACTGAAGGGTCCCAGGTTTGATTACGATCAAGGGCACATGCCGGGTTGCAGGCGTGCAGGAGGGCACTCTGCAAAGTTGCTGTCACTTGGCAGCTCCTGCATTGAGCGTCTGACCCCTAGTGGTCAGTACACATCATAGCTACCAGCTGGTCACTTAGGCTTTTATATATATAGATTGTTTATGCCACTAAGTTCTGGGGTGGTTGGTTTTGCAGCCATCGTAATGGGAACAGCCTGGAAGAATTATGGAGGACACTGAACATCCTGCCAAGGAGTTTGTTTTACTGTTTACAGAACTGAGCACTCGTGCTATTTTCTGGGTGGCAAACTGTGATTCAGCCTGTGTGTCTTACAGAGACCATTGTGACCATTTGAAAGATAGAATGGAAAGAAGAGAAGGAAGAATGGGAAGGAGCAGCCAGTGAGGGTGGTGAAGCTGTTGTAAGAATCCAGGGAGGAGATGAAAGTTTATGCTAGACCAAGGGAAGGAAAAGGGCAAAGTCTTTGGCGGTTGGGAGGCCAGTGGAATGGCGAATTACTGAGAGTGTAGAAAGAAAAGGGAAGTTGGAAGAAGGATGCTATTAATAGTGTTTCTGAGGGTTCTAGCTTGGTAGACCAGAAGGACAGTGATGTCATTAATGGGATAAGGTATGAGTGTTTGTTCATTTAACAAACAGGCATGACTTCCTGAAAAGCAAACTTTGGCCTTTCCTAGGGCTGGCCAGGTTTCCTCTTGGCTCTCCACCCCTTCCCCCTAGGGGATGGCCACCCCACCAAAGCTCCATGCATCTCCAGGGCCACTTGATTAGATACCCCAGTTCTGACACTCAGCCTCACTGAGCCAGAGTAGCTCGCCCACTTTCACTACCTGATTTTTCTCTGTAATCTTTTCTTGAATGTTTCCAACCCTTTAGCAAGTCCTCTTAGCTCTACCTACAGAATGTAACTACTGCTTTTCCCATCTCCACAGAGATCTTTTCCCAAACTAGAAAACTGCTACATTCTCTTAACTAGACTCCTTGGTTTTGTTTTAATTTGCATCATAGAAATTAAGTCATGTTGCCCTTGTGCTTCAAATCCTTCCCTTCACTTCCCATTGTGCTTAAAATAGAACCCAAACTGCACCCCACTGCCTGTGAGGCCCCACATCTGGATCCATCTCCTGACTCTGTTTTGTTACTCTCCTAGTTGACCACTCTTCTGACCCCACTCACCCTCATTCTGCTCTTCAAATGTGCCAAGCTCCCTCCCGCCCCAGGACCTTTGCATGTTCTCTTTTCTCCACCTGGAGCTTCCTTCTTGGAGGGGACCCAATGAAAGCATTCATCTTCCCAACTTGAATCTGAACAGAGAAGTAGGACAAAGAAATGCCAAAGAAGATAAAAACATTCCTTTATGAGTAAGAAAGGCCCCATTGGAGGATGTGAAAGCTGAATGGCCTGCAAACTGTACCCCAGAACCAGAACAACCTCTCCACCCAGGCCTGAGCCTCGCTGCACAGGCAGGTCTAGCCAAAATAAGACTCAGAGCAGGGAGGACGGAGCAAAGCCCTGCACCCCATGGGCAGCTTGCTCTCAAGATAGAAAAGGCAAGGAGAATAAGCAGAGGGCAGAGAAGGGAAGATTCTGGGTACCTGGTTGAGACTTCCCAATTCTACTAATCAGATCAGCCCCTCTACCTGCCCTGGGTGCTGCTGAGGAATTGGGATAGAAGTGTGATCTTCCAACAGGAGTAGAGAAAGTGCACCTCCCAGTGATCAGGGTCTCCAAATGCCTACCTCATTCTCATCCTAAGGTCTTACAGAGGCCTTTGCTGGCCACTCCAAAGAGATACCTACCTCCATTCACACACACACAGTCAGTCTCTACTTCATCTTCACAAACTGAAGTTATTTCTTTGCATCCTGTGGAAGGCGAGTCATCACCACTAGAACATAAGCTCTGTGGTGCCAGTGGCATGTTGTCTGGTTCCATACTGCATCCCCGGTGCCCAGGAGAGTGCTTGACACATAGCAAGTGCTCATCAAGGATTTTTTAATGAATTGAAGAGACAGGAGCAGGAATCCCTGAGCCTAAATCCCTTCAGTTATGGCCTGGAGCTGGGCGTTTTGGGGCCTCTCAATCCCCGAAGGAAGGTCCTCGCAGAGCTGAGTGGAGTGGAGATCCCGTGAGAGCGTGGAGAGGTGTGAGTGTGGGTGGTGCATTCACACTATTACGACCATCCTGGAAGCATTAGCCACTTTCGTACAAAAGCAGACACTACTTAAAGAGACAGTTTGCAACTAGCTACCATGACGACAACGTCTCACCTATTTCCTTTGCTCGGAGACTCAGAGCACTAAAGATGCTGTGAAACGTAATTGGTTTCTTCAGCATGGGGTCTAAGCTTTCCGGGGTGCATTATGCTCTAAATGAAAAGGAATGGCAAGATAAAGCTTTGCCCCTCTTCCTTTTCAGTAAGAGCCGGTTCTTCCTGGCTCCTGCCAGCCCACGGGGGGTGTGAGTGACAGAGAAGCCAGCACTCTGGACCACTCTGAAATACCTCTCCTCTAGCTCTGAGAAAGGAAGAGAGCAGGGTGGGAAGCCAAGCACCTACGTAGCCCAGCCTTTCAGGGCATCGGTGTTGTGGCCTGAGAGTGTCTCACGGGTCACTGTCACCCACCCCCACCCCAAGTGAGGCTCTTCAGGGGTCTCCCCAGCTTACTCCACAAAAGGCAGTCATATGGTTGACCCATTCCCCCTATGCACACTGAATGTCTGCTCCATGGAGGAGTGGGCACAGACATCACAGGACAGCTATCCCTTCCCACCACCACCACCTGGTCTGAAAGAAGCAGGGAAAAGAAGGCAGCTCCAGGGGTATCTTGGAAGAAGAGAACAGTGTCTTCCTTTCACAATAAAGAAAAGACTGAGCAAGTCCATCCACAGCTCCCCACAAACATCCCCAAATCCCCAAACACCTGTCACTCCAGCTCTTTAATATTGGGTTCTCATTTCAATCTGTGGGGAAGGGGGAGAGGCTAAAAGAAATTCTCTTTTCATTTTGCTCCATTAAAAACTAAGCAGCACAGCTAAAATATTTATGGGCATGAGCACAGCGCAAATTCTGGGGCAGGAAAAGGAGGGATTGCAGGGGATTTTCAAGGGTTGCTATTTTTAACCCCTTTTGCAGAGAGCGCCTTAAAAAGCTTTTGGTGGGGAGGGGGAGCTTAAGGATGGGGAAGGCGATCCCCCCAGAGGGTCTGAACTGGGAGCCCCAAACACCCAAGGGGCTTCCTCCAAGTCTCCCAAAAAAGTGGCTGTCCTCCGAGGAAGTAAAGCGCCAAGGTTTCTTCCGTGAAAAAAGCCCCCC
>NW_005871093.1:2153570-2174604 GCF_000147115.1 Myotis lucifugus
GAGGGAGGGAGGAAGGAAGGAAGGAAGGAAGGAAGGAAGGAAGGAAGGAAGGAAGGAAGGAAGGGGAAAAATAAATGGTGGAGATGTAATGAGAAAGTAAAGGCAGGGATCCAATTCCCAATAAATATGTGAATAATAATCAGAATTACATTTCAAGCTCTGTTTTCTGTGTAAGGAGAGGAAGGCTCAGAGAAGCCATGTGACCTACCCAGGGTCACCTGGGTCATTGCTGCCCAGCTGTGGCTTGAGCACGTTCTCCTCTGGCCACAAATCAGTTGCAGCTCCAGACCTTCAAAATAAGCCAAATATCTTTGGGCCGAGCAATTTTGTAAGCCCTACATAATAGATACCTTTATTATGCCCATTTTGGAGATTAAAAAAACACTGAGGCACAAAGAGCTTTAATAATCTGTTATAATTTAGCTTTTAACAATGGTAAAGCCATGGTTTCAATGCAAGTAGTCTGGCTCCCCAACCCATGCTGTTAATCATAATGTCTAATCAATGGTATTTCATTCACTCAGTCACTCATTAGACAAGACTATATAAAGTCCCTGCCATATGGCAGGCAGTGCCCTGGGTGATGACTTGGAAGTTTCATCAAGCACATTGATGAATTTGCACATAAGAGGCCCAAGCAAGAGTCTGCTTATCCCAGAGTTCCTCTGTTCTAGGTGTTCATACTTCTGGATTTCAATCGCCTTTAGGATTTCAATAAAAGGAGTTGAGCCTCATCTCATACATAGTTCCAGGATCTTCCCTCCCCAATATGTCAGAATTCTTTGGTGGAAGGAAGAACCTTACATTTCTCTAAGCACTTGTTGCTCCAACTCACTTCTGCTGGACTCTATATCCTTGTCATCCCATTTTCCTCTCTCCACCCACATCTACCCAAACATGGGTCAGAGTTCAGTTGAAAAAAGAAACAGCATATGATTATATTAATCAATTGAGAAAAGACATTTGACAAAATTTCATATTCATTCATGATTTTAAAAATTCTCAATGAACTACAAATAGGAATTTCTCAAGCTAACAAATGCTATTTTTAAAAAACTACAGTTAGCATCCCACTGAATGGGAAAAGATTGAATGCTTTCCTCCCTAAAGTCAGGAACAAGGCAAGGATGTTCAGAATATAGCCAGTGAAATAAAGCAAGAAAAAGAAGTAAAAGTTATATATACATTGGGAAGGAAGAAATAAAACTGTCCCTATTCATAAACAACATGATTACCTACATGGGAAATCCCAAGCAATCCACAAAAAGAACGTGTAGAAGTAATACATGAGTCTAGCAAGGTCACAGAATACAAGATCAATCACAAACAACAAGTGTATTTCTACAGCAATAAACAATTGGAAACCACAATCTAAAAGTTAGTATCATTTACAACAACTCCAAAAAGTGAAATGCTTAAGTATAAATTTGACAACCACATACAGCATCTGTTGTTCAAGACTATAAAACATGGTTGAAAATAACCAATGAAGACCTAAATAAATGGAAAGACATGCCATGTTCATGGATAGGAAAACTCAACATAGTAAAGATGTCAGTTGTTCCCAAATTAATCTACATATTTAATGCAGTTCCAATTGATGAAAATCATATCAATATATACATACATTTATGTGGAAAAGGTAAGAAATAGCCAAAACTATTTTGAAAAAATAAAAAGTGATGATTAACTTGGTTGATGTGACTCAGTGGTTGAGTGTCAACCTGTGAACCAGGAGGTCAGGGTTTGATTCCTGGTCAGGTTACATGCCCGGGTTGTGGGCTTGATCCCCATTAGGGGGCATGCAGGAGGCAGCCGATCAATGATTCTCTCTCATCATTGATTTTCTCTCTCTCTCTCTCTCTCTCTCTCTCTCTCTCTCTCTCTCTCTCTCTTTCTCCCCCCCCCCCCCCCCGCCTTCCGCTCTGAAGTGATGGTTAGAGGGACTTCCTGACCCAGTTTTAAGCTTTACTCTATCACTACAGTAATCAAGATAGTGTAGGACTGGTGAAACAATACACATACAAGTCAGTAGAATTGGGATAGAGTCCAGAAATAGACACACACAAACATATCCCATTGATTTTGACAAAGATGCAAAGACAGTTCAATGGAGAATGGACAGCTTTTTCAATAATGGGTATTGAGCAATTAGACATTCATATTTAAAAAATGAACCTTGACCAAAACCTTATACCTTATATAAAATTAATTTAAAATAGATCATAGATATAAATATAAAACTGTAAAACTTTTAGAAGGAAACACAAGAGAAAATTTTCATGATCTGGAATTAGGCAAGGAGTTCTTTGACATGACAGCCAAAGCATGATCCATTAAAAAGAGAGAGAGAGAAATTTAACTTCCTAAAAATTTTGTTCTGCAAATTACATTGTTAAAAGAATTAAACAACAAGTTAAAGACAGGAACCAAATATTTGCAAGTCACAGGACCCAACAAATTACTTGTATACAAAATATATAAAGAACTCTCGAAACTCAACCGTAAGAAACTAACAGCTCAATTAAAAATGGACAGAAGGACTTGAACAGACCTTTCACAAAAGAGGATATAGAGAAGTCAAATAAGCCCATGGAAAGAGGCTCAACATCATTGCTATTAGGGAAAAGCACATTAAAACCACGATAAGATACACGTACTAGAATGGCTAAAAAACAAAGACCAGCTAGACTCGTGCATTCCTTGTGAAAATACAAAATGGTACAGCCACTCGGGAGATGAGTTTGGCAGTTTCTTATGAAGAAATCACACCACTTCTGAGGATTCATCCAAGAGAGATAAAGACGATGCTCAGACAAAACTTGTGCATGAATGTTTGTGGCAGGTCTATTTATTATCACCCCAAACTGGAAACAACTCAAATGTCCTTCAAAAGCTGAATAAGAAGCGAATTAATAAACAAACTGTGGGACTGCTATACAAAGGGACAGTACTCAGGAATGTGCTATGGATACACGCCACAACATGGGTGAATCTTGGAGGCCGAGTGAAAGAAGCCAGCCTGAGAGGGTTCACTTACATGCTGAGTGATGAAAGAAGCCAAAAAAGAATATGTACTGTATGGTCCCACTTACATGACATTCTCGGAAAGACAAACTATGGCAGGTGATGGAGGCCAGATCAGTGGTTCAGGTGTTGCGGTGAGGAGGATGGAGTATGAGTAGTAGGAGGGAATTCTCGGGATTGATGGAGCTGTTCTGATCCTGATTGCATTTGGCTACCCCCATCTATACAGGTGTTAACATTCATATGCTGGGGTCGGGGGAAACTGGCAGTTTTACAAGATGTTAAGTTTTAAAATAAAATGTTAAAAATCCCCCCCCCAAGTCAGCTCATCACCTACCTTTCACTTGTGCTCCCCCGCTTTTCCCCTTAAGGAGAGCCTGCTAGCCCAGGCCCAGCCCAGGCCCAGTGGGAGCAACAGGTGCTGTGCATGTGTGTTCACACAGCTCTCAGATGAGTGTGCAGATGCACTGAGCTCTTGGAGCAGCGTGCCTGTAGGGAGCAGCTCTAGGGTCAAGCCTCAAGCTGACCTGTGGCAGGGCCACAAACAAGTCCCAGCCTGGAGGGCAGAGCTCTCCTAGCATAATTAAGCCTGACCTTGTAGCCCTCCCTAATTCCTTCCTAAGTAGCTAATGGGCTGTGGAAGGTGCAGCAAGTGTTGCCAAAACAAGAACATTTGTATACATGTTAATCTTCCCTTGTTTTAATTAGACTATAAAATAAAGCATTGGCTTGCAGGTGCAGGCTGGGTCTTTTGTGTCCTCATCCAGGCACGGGAGATCCACCGAGCCCCAGCTGTCTGTCTTTTCTTCAGTCCTTCACTGTCCCTCCTCAGATTCACCCTTGGCTGTGCTGGCGTGGAACAACGCCTAGACGGTTAGACCTGGGAACCTCATGACACTGGTCACTGTATGGAATCACATTCAGAGAATTGTGTGAGGAACCCCAGAATTTTAACGAAGCAACAACTCGCCTCAAGATAAATAAATGATGAGCAATTCCTCTCTCACCAGCATCTCTTGAGAAATGTTGAAGAGGATGCAAACATCAACCTCAGCGACACTTGTTGCACACTCTTTTCTTTCTCCTTGAGATTTCTTTTGTTCTCTGCAGCCTCCAGGGCCTCTTGTCCTGCCCACTCTCAGAGGAGCCTCTCCCCTCCCTCTGCAGGCAGGGTCCCTACCCAAGTGGCTCTCTCCCTTTCTCATGTACCCTCCCAGCTCCTTTTTATGCAGCTCAGCATGGCCTTCCTCACCAAGTCCTTCCCTTCTTCTTCTCATCTCTCCAGCTGGTCTTTCTCTTGCTCACTGTAGGAAAAGTTGACAAATGTGGCATTTTCCATTGCATTTTTTAATCATCTGGTTAAGCCCAGATTGCTTAGTTGGTTGGGAAGTTGAGTGGGTCACAGACTATTGTCTTTATAGGGCAAGGGAGGGGGGAGCATAAAGGCTGGGAACATTGCAATATTTAGTAATTGTTTGCCCCATCCTATAACTATAATCCAAAGTTTTTGAAGCCGAGGTTGAGAATTTGATTCCTGTACAGGGGATAATGCTGCTCCTTACACCAAGTTAGGCCTCCTTTCTCCGTAATCCATATCACACACACACGCTTTATTGCAGCGGGCCCTAAGAGTAGCCATACTCTGGCACGAGTTCTGAGCTGATGGATCTGGGAATCATCTCATATGTGAACAGCACCATGTAAAAGTGATGTTCAATTCCAGGGAATGTTTCCCCTAGAAGTTCTGTTGAATCCTTTTTCTCTTTATTCATTTTAATGATTTTAAAGGTACCTGTTGAATAGAATTTTCCAGAGTGTTCTTTCATCTCTAGTTCTTGGAAAGCCCATGCATTCATGTCTGTGACTCCCTGTGGTGAGCTGTAGTTTGTGTTAATATTTCATCTTGTGTTAATAATTCCAGTGTCCTCTCTCTGGAATTCCATGCCCTTTGGACTATACATCCCTAAAAAGCAGATGTATATTTACTTCTTCCAGGTCCGGGGACAAGTTTTATACGATTTTCTCTTCTTGAAATTTCTCTTCTTGAAGTATGCTAGGAGAGCTCTGCCCTCCAGGCTGGGACTTGTTTGTGGCATAAACAAAGCCACACCCTTGTACTGTGCAGCTGGGGGCCCAGTTCCTCCACCGTGTGGATACTGGAGCCAGGAGTCTTGAAGAAGTTCATCCAACTTTGATTCAATCTAGGGAAGGATGTAGACCAGCGGTTCTCAACCTGTGGGTCGCGACCCCTTTGGCAGTCTAACGACCCTTTCACAGGGGTCGCCTAAGACCATCCTGCATATCAGATATTTACATTACGATTCATAACAGTAGCAACATTACAGTTATGAAGTAGCAACGAAAATAATTTTATGGCTGGGTCACAACATGAGGAACTGTATTTAAAGGGCCAGAAGGTTGAGAACCACTGATGTAGACAAACATGCTTCTTCCTCTTAGAAATGCAGTAGTTGGCCATTTATACTGCTAGCTATGGGAAGACCCCACCTGTGACCATTAACTTTGTGTCAACTTGATTAGGTTACAGGTGCCAAGAGATTTGGCTAAGCATTACTTTTGTCTAAGCCTGTGAGGGTGCTTCCAGATGAGATTAGCGTTTAAATCAGTGGACTGAGTAAAGCACATGGTCCTCCTCAGTGTGGGTTGGCAGCATCCAATCCATTGGGGAGCTGAAAAGAGCAAAAAGGTGGAGGAATGGAAAATCTGTGCTCTCTGCCTGCCTACAGGAGCTGGGTCATCGGTATTCTCTTGCCCTCAAATGGCGACTTCCACCATCACTGCATCCTGGTTCTCAGGCATTTGGACTTGACTAAACACCACCAGCTCTCCTGGTTGTAGACAGCACATCATGGGACTTGTCAGCCTCCATAATCACATGAGCCAATTCCTCACAATAACCCTCTTTATGTGTATGTGTGTGTATATGTGTAGGTATGTATATGAATCCTACTGGTTCTGTTTCTCTGGAGAACTCTAATACACCATCCAGTTGCTTTTGATTATGTTTCAGACGGAGGCCATAGTTATTTGCCTACTCCCTGGCAGTAAAGTTGAGACTGTGATGTGGTAGACACAGTTAATGAGCCAGTCAACAGGCAGTCCCCGTTCCTTCGTTTCTAGCCATGCCTGGTCTGGGCGGCAGTGCGGCAGGCTCAGGGGGTGAATCCCGACGGGTCTAAGACAGTTTTGGAAACATGTTGAGTTTCTGCATTTCCGGGGAGCTAGAGGGAGCCATGTAAATACAGTTCTAGCCGAAGCAGAAATAAACCAGAGGAGTTTGGGAGAAGATGCCTCCTCTTTGATAGAGAGAAGGAAGCTCACGAGAAAAGTTCTTTCTTCTAGCATCCTGGCTCCCACCCTTTCTTCCTGTCCTTGTAAGTGATGCCCAGAGCCGCAGCCACCACCGCGCAACCATGAAAATCTATATGAGTCACGGAGATGCAGGGTCCATGCCCGGACAGGTCTGAGATGCTGATCCAGCGCCCCAGCTCCTACTTCCAGACTTTGTTGTGTGAGATCCTTCCAAATGCCTTCGTTATTGAACTACTATTAGTCCAACTTTGGGGTGAGGGTGTTCCAAAGTGACGCAAAACAGGGCTACTGCTGCCCTTGGGCCCTCCTCACCAGCTGCAGGCGGTGGGAATCAGGGTGCCTGGGACAGAGAGTGAGCGTCTCCTCTGCTGGGTGCTAGGAGTGAGGGGGGTGAGACTGGCAAGCCGAGCCCTTCTGTGCCCGCGTGCAGCACTAGCCGCCCAGCTGAGTGCAGCCCTGGCCAGTCTGCAGGGTCACATCTTTGCAGCCCCTGAGAGCAGCAGAACTCAACCTGCCTGAGCTGAGCAAAAATGGAGCTTTTCTGCAAGGATACCAAGGTGGCTCAGACCATTAAAGGAGGCGCGGAACAACAACTTCTTGGCAAACTCAGGGAGCAGAACAGCTCTGGGAACCTCAGCAGCCAGAATCCAGGACTGTTGCTCTAGGATGCTGCCATAGAATGACTCCTATCACCTCTTTCCATCGATTTGTGTCTCTGTTCATGTTTCAAATCCCCAGAAGAGAGAATTCGACCAGTGGAGCCTGGTTGATGCTCACAGATTGGAAAATTCAGTGTGGCCAGTATTTGTTGGTCAAGCCTCACGCACTGCCCGTGGGGATGGGCCACCAGACCCCAGGGAGTTTGTCTCCAGGCGAGACTGGAGGAGAGGTGCAGGCCAAGAAAAGCTACAGCTGCAGCAGCACTGCCTTTCGTCTTGAAACGAAAGTCACGGTTGAGACTCTGGGACTACATGATTGTGTCCTCCTCATTGGCCCTTTCCAGAACTCAGACCCAAAGGACTGGAGCTTGTCCCCACATCTCATTCCTGCTCCAAATGGAAGCAACTCATTGTCATCAGATGGGCCTGGATGGGAAAACCATCAAAGGCTTTAAACAGGGGGTCACGTGTTCTAATCATACTTTGAAAGCAATCGCCTGGCTTCCGTGCAGGGCAAGGGAGGGACAGTTACGAGCAGGTCCAGAGAGACCAGGGAAGGGAGGAGGCTGGTGGTGAGTACAGAGAGAAGGGTGGCTTAGATTTCTGATGGGTGGTGGGAGTGAGGAAGAGAAAGGAAATGAGGTTCTGGGTGGATAATGTCGCTACCCAATGAGAAGGGAACGCAGGCAACCAAGGGAGTGAGTTCGGACAAATGCTGCGACCTCCACTTCCCCCAGTAGATTAGGTGCCTGTCCCAGGGAGGATGTCAAGTAGGAAGCGCAGGCTCCAGGGCCAGCCAGAAACATACATGTGGGAGTCATCAGCCCATACATGGTGTTCAGCGCAGGGAAGGATGTAATTACTGGGGGATGGAGCAAGGACAGGAGAATGAGAGTGCTGGTCATTCGGAGGCCCACTCATGCAGAAGCTGCTGCCAGCTGGGCCTGAGGAGGAGCAGCCAATTCTACTAGGACTCGGGGCTTCTCTGGGGTTGACACTACCCCTCTCCATGCAAATGCTCCTGTGCAGCTGTCAGCTTCCCTCTGGAGAACGAACCCCGGACCTGCTCCCCATGCAGCCTCTGCCCATCCACCCACCCAGCATCTCAGTGGGAGGGAATAAAACCTTGGAAGACCACTGAAGAGAGAGCCCCTACCTTCCAGACTGCACCTATCCAACTTGCTTCAAGGGTTCGTTATAATTTCTTGGCAACTGAGAAGCAGAAGAGGAATTTGAGGCTACGCTGGAGCTAGTCTTGCAGTTTCCCTCTGCTCGCCCCCATCCTTCAGGGAAACAGCACAGCCGGCCTCCTCTCTGCACTGAGCATGCGCATGAGACACAGGCCCAGGCCAGGCCTGCAAGGGGAGATGGTCCAGATGGTCTTTGGCTCAAGATATACAGGGATCTCAGCCGCCCAACTGGTGGGGCAATTAACAGGAAATTGGGGCCAAGTAATAGCCTTTGTCTTGGCTGGCCCTCACACTTGCTCTGGTAGCTTAATTTTAAATTTTGAGATAAAAGTGCTTTTACATAAGAGAAGCCAAGAAGACGGAGGACATTTCCTTTCTGTCTGACATTCAGCAGCTGAACCTTGGAAGGATGGGGAGCCCAGGCCACAGGAATTCTCGACCTTCCCACGGGCCAGAGGAGAAAGCTGGCCGTCGCAGCAGCTGACTCGCATTTACCACATTGTGAACGAAGCCCTCCGTGGGCTGGAGGCCGGGCCCCTCTTCAGAGGGCTTTGTCCATCCTGCTGCAAGAAACTCCCAGCAAGACTGAGCTGGCAACGCCAGCACTTTCTCCACCTGGTTGGCCCAGCCACACTCTGAAAACACAAGGGCCTAGAAGCGCGGCCTGTAAGCCAGAGCAGGCAAAGCTCCCAGACTGCCTTTCATCTGCCAGAGGCCCAGAGACCCTCAGTAACTTTCCCCGGGGCACCCAGTAAGGCGAAGACTAATCCCAGAGTGTATGTCGGGGCTGGGAGGCCTGAGTCCTCACCAGATGACAGGTGAGGCTGGGAGTATGTAAACGCCACCAAGGCACAGCCCTCTGCAGTCACCCCAGGTCTCTCCTCAGCTCAGATGTGCCTGACAAAGGCATCGCATTCCTCAGCTCACATGCAAACAGAGGAAGAGTCCGAGCACTTGCAAGAACAGACGCAGCCGCCGTGGGACAAGGTGCGGGGCGGGTGCCAGTGCCCCTTCCAGGGCCAGAGCCCATCCTGTCATTTGGTGTCATCAGAGAAAAGCAGATGTCCTAGTTCATGTCTTTGAAGCTGGAGAGATGATCCATAACAATTTATTTCTTTTAAAGAAAATCCTATATATCAATTTGCTTTGAGAAAAAATACCTGTTGTTACAACAGAACACCTTTGTCAGAAACGGAATACTTTTCCACCCTGCACTTATCTATACAGCATAATATGCATTGTGCACTCACGCATTCATTTATCAGACACCTCTGAGCGTGTCAGGAGTGAGGGACCCAGAGGTGACATGTCGTCTGCCATTGTGGGAGGGGACTCAGTGTGTGAACTGGAGAGTGGAGTCTGGCTATGACAGTATTGATGACAAGAAACACACTTAAAACATAAGGACAGAAAAAAAAATCAATGAAATAAGAAAAACAATAAAGAAATCTAATGAGAAAAGAAAACATAAGGACAGAATAAAATTCAAAATTTAATTAAAAGATTAAACAAAAAGATGTCAGGCAAATACAAACATGCAGGAAACTAAAGTAGTCATATTTATATCATTTGCAACAGGATTTGAGGCAAAATCATCAATAGAGGTAAAGAGTTGTTACATAATGATAAAAGGTTTAACTCAACTAAGAAGATACTGCAATTTTAAACTTGCCTGTACCTAATAGCCACAAAATACTTACAGCAAAACAGAAAAAGAAAAAGCTCTGTAAGGAGAAATTGACAAACCACAATGTGGGAGTTTTAACACAATTCTTTAGTAATTGATAAAGCATCAGTAATATATAGACAATTCGAACAATTTTAACATATTTACAAGATACGCATATTATTCCACACTAGCGAGATTACAAAAATATTTTCACTAGAACAATTCCAGGTGTTGGTGCTTACTGCTGCAGGGAGTGTAAATTGCCACAACCATTTTGGAAAAGAGCTGGGTATTGGTTAGGAAGCGGAGCATGTCCGTACCGTGTAGGACCCAGCAGTGCCACTCATAGGTAGACCCACCTTAGGGACACTCTCATGCGTGTGCATCAGGAGACGTGTGCACGAAAGTTCGGAGCAGCATGGCCACAATAGCCCAAAGTGGGAAGCAACCTGAACGTCCATCAGCCATAACCTGGGTAGGCCACGTCATGACCGCAGCGCCCCCCAACGCCGAAATGGGCGACTGCCCTTCCTTCTCCGTTTACACGAGCCAACCTCAAAAACATCATGGCGGGTGAAAGAAGCAAATGTCGGAAAGAAAGCTCAAAAATAGCCAAAGCCAAGCTATGTGTTGTCTAAGGGTAGGTCACTAGATAGCAAAACTAAAAGGAAGACTGAGGCAATGGTTAACACACAGTGAGGACCGTGGTTGCCTGTAGAAAACCGGGGTAGGAACGAGGGATATAATTGGAGAAGGTAACCTGGGGGCTTCTGGGGGCTGGCAGTGTTCTATTTCTTGACCTGGGTGCTGGCTGCGCACACCTAACGGATGCTTTCATGCACGTGCACCAGGCGTGCATAGGATAGCTCATAGCAGCACTGTTCATAATGCACGGGCGTTTATTTTATTTATATTCTTTAAACTGGGGCATATATTTCAAGCATACTCCCTTCATATGTTATATCTTTTTTTTAAAAAAAAAAAAAGGAAGGAAATGCATCACAACATTAAGAGAGTGGTTTTGGTGGGAGGAAAGTTTATGGGGGGTTGCATTTTCACCTTTATACTTTTTTGCATTTTTTCAATTTTTTCAATAAGCATGTGTATCACTTTGTCATCAGAAAAGTTAAACAAAAATACACACACACACACACACACAAATCTTTGTGAAGTGATGAAAGAAATCACAAAAGGAAAGATGAGTTTGACCACATGAGAATATAAAACTTTCACATGTCTAAAACCAAATAAAGTTGACAGGTAAATACAACAATGAAAATAATTTATTCTATATGGAACTATTACCAATAAATAGGAAAAAAGTACATGGATAAAAGACACGAGCAAAGAATTCACATAAAAGGAAATATAATTGTGTAAAAATGGATGGGAAAATATTCCACCTCAATTAGCAATCCCTCCAAGAAGATAGAATGGAACTGTCACGGCCTTCACACCTGGACAACCTGGGTGTGAACTCTCGCTCAGCTCATATACTAGATGTGTATCACTTGACAGTTATCTTTAACTTTTCTGAGTCTCTGTCACACATGAAATAAAGGAAGAAATTAATACCTTGCAGGGTTGTTCTAAGGACTGGATAGAATGCATTCAATAGTGCACAAGGTCTGACACACGCAGATGTCTAATAAATGGATTTTCTTTTTTCAGACATTGAGGAGAAAGAGAGAGAATGGGGCCAGGAGGTACGGATGGTCTGGTGGGGAGGACAGACACGAAACGATCATCCCCAGAGTGTAACACGTATCCTGATAGGGAAAGTGCAGGGTGTTGAGATATCGGATAAAAGGGTGACCCACCCCTGCTCAGGTGATCACAGGCCTTCTTTAGAAAGAGGTGTTTAAGCTGAAATCTGAGGGCAAGTATGAGTAACAGAAAGCAAAGAGAGATGAAAGGGATTTTATTTTCCAAAAATAATTACATTATCTCACATCCCACATGCATTCCTTGCAATGTAGCTTTGACACTCCCGCTTCTGAAGATGGGGTGTATGTCCCCTCCCTTTGAGTCTGGGGAAGTCTGTGGGAGGGCAGCAGTTAATCAATTGGTTAGAAATGCCTTGGGCTGCAAGTAACAGAATAAAAGACTCGTAGAGACTTGACCCATAGTGCAGCTGCTTACTTCATAAGAAGCCTGCAGGGAGCATTTCAGGAACAGTTGAATAACTTCACAATGTCTGAGTACTGGGTCAACATCTCTGTCATTCTCTAGACCAGCGGCTCTCAACCTGTGGGTCACGACCCTTTGGGGGTCGAACAACCCTTTCACAGGGGTCGCCTAAGACCATCGGAAAACACATATATAATTACATATTGTTTTCTGATTAATCACTATGCTTTAATTATGTTCAATTTGTAACAATGAAAATACATCCTGCATATCAGATATTTACATTACGATTCATAACAGTAGCAAAATTACAGTTATGAAGTAGCAACGAAAATAATTTTATGGTTGGGGGTCACCATAACATGAGGAACTGTATTAAAGGGTCGCGGCATTGGGAAGGTTGAGAACCACTGCTCTAGACCTTCTCCTTGTGGTTGCAAGATAGCTGCCACAGCTCTGCTCATCACATCCTTGTGTAACCATATCCAAAGGATGGAAGCAAGGAGAGGCCAAGGAGGTTTACAATTTTTAAAAAAGGCTCTGCTCACCTGTTTCCCTTCCTGTCCACAAAAGGCCTCCTACGTGGAAGCCTGCTCACAGATTTCATCTTGCATGGCATTGGCCGGAACTGGGACATGTGGCCACCTTGGCTGCAAGGGAGACTTAATAGTGAGAAGCAGGCAAGACAAGGAGCTGGGAATGGCTGTTCGAGAGGCACTGACAGTGACCACCACGATTCAGAGCAAGCGTGTCCTGCCCTTTCCCCCCGTGTTCTGGGTTGCGCGGATGATGATCTCCGTTTGCGCTAAACCCCACCAGGAGCAAGGCTGAGAAACAACCAGAGTCTCCAAGCAAACAGCAGCGCCTTCTCACCAGCTTGCAGTAGAACAAGCATGCCCCTGCAGGTAACATGTAAAGTCAAGCTTCGTGCATGACAAGACAGCCTTGGCATTCCTTATGCAACTTGGCATTCCTTATATGACCCTTTGTGAAGGGCTGCCGCGCCCAGGCCTAAGCAATCTGACTCAGTTCTTACGACAACCTTGTGAAGTGGGCTTTTTATTCCATTTTAAAGATGAGAAACTGAGACTTAGAGAGAGAGACTGGTAGTTGTCCTATCGTCATACAACTAGTGAATGGAAACAGAATGTACTATCAGGCTTTGGAGTCAGACACCTTTCTCTTAACCACGATGCAGTGGATCTTGTACTCCCTGTGCCTATGAATCACCTTATTAAAAATCAGATTCCTGGACCCAGGCCCCAAGGATCCTGACTTAGTTGGGCCAGGGTGGGGCCCAGGGATGTTCTAACAAGCACCCCGGATGTTTCTAACTCAGTGGTGGTGAGGCCTCACCTAGTGGGCTCTGTGCTTCACAGCTTTCCGAAGGTCTGGTCCTGCCTCCACCACAAATCCTTCTGGACCTATCGCCCTCCACCCTCGGCATTCTCTGTCTTCATCACCCTTCTGAATAGTGATCATACTCAATCATACATACTGCCGTCTCAATACGTAAGGGCCTCAAGAATAGCATTTCTCTTATACAGTCTCCTTTGTCCCACATTCCCAGTACAGTGTGAGTCATGCAGGAGTTGGAAACTATCTTTGGTTTGCACTGATTTCATAACATTTCAAGGTGCCCAGATAATGGTCTCCTGAATAAAACTGTGATCCTGGATGGTTTGGTTCAGTGGATAGAGCATTGGTCTGGGGACTGAAGGGCGTTGGTCCTGGGTTCGATTCCAGTCACGAGCACATGCCTGGTTACGGGCTTGATCTGATCAGTGTTTCTCTCTCATCATTGATGTTTCTATCTCTCTTTCCCTCTCCCTTCCTCTCTGAAATCAATAAAAATATTTTTTAAAACAAACAAACAAAAAACACGTGGCTTTTCAACAGCAGGCATTGTCTGATTAATGAAATCATCATAAATGTATTGAGTTTGCTTGATAATAACTAATCACAATCAATTGATAATAAAGTGAAATACACAATCACTTAATTGAGAATAATTGGATTGAATGACAAACTTAGGCTCCTGATGAAAATTAATGGTATTGCTGAGACAGCCCTGGAATCCCAAAGGCAAGTAATTAACTTTCTCAGGTAAGGAAGGGTAAATTCTCCTGCTTGACTGTCCAGGAGAAAGGGATTCATTTGCAGTCAATTTTTAAACTAGATTAAGAAGAGTAATGGTGGCACTACCTTTGGACAGATGCTTTGATGGGAAGCTAGAGTTGGATTAATTTGGGCAATATTGAACCTTTCTCAAAAGAGCACTATTTAATCTGGCAGCTCTGGGGAGACACCACAAATTCATAGAGGATTTGGGTTGAAAAAGATGCAAACTGAGCCCTTGTGGGACATTTAAATGGTGGGTGGGTCGCCAGCCCAGGCCCCAGGTGAGCCTGTGTCCCCTTGCTCTGCTTGGCCAAGAAGAGCTCCTGGAGGTAAGCCGTGTGCCAGCTGTCAGTGCTTCCCAGGCTTCAATGTGAGGAATCATCTGAAATCTTGTTCAAATGCAGATGCTGTAAGTCTAGGGAGGGGCTTGAGATTCTGCATTTCTGACCAGCTTCTAGGTGACGGACCACATGGAGTAATGAAGTCCTAGAGCACATCATGTCAGACCATGCTCAGCAATCAGATCTGCCCCTCGAATTCCCAGCAACATCCTATGGAGGCAGGGATTCTCTTGGCCAGGATTTTGTGTGCATTGCAGGTTACCCAGTAACTATGCTCAGTTCCCAGACAAGCTATACACTTTATCATCAAATGCCTTGACCCCAACAAGAGCCAGGAACCTAAGGCCAAGCCACAGAAACAAAGTCTGGCGACCTGAGGGACAGGTTTCTATCTGGCAGCACTTGGAGGGCTGATGAAATGGACATATTGGATACTGGGGCTGCCGAGACCCAGGGAGAGCAGGGGAGGCTCACTACGGCACTGTGAGGCCTGCAGTGCCACAGAAAGTGGCCAGGACAGCTGGGTGCAATGGGGAGAAGGCGCCTAACTACTGGATTCTCCTCTGGGAGGGATGTAAGAAGGGAGGGAGGGAGGGAGGGAGGGAGAGGGGGAGGGGGAGGGGAGGAAAAGAGGGAGGAGTTAGGAGCATGTGACCAGCATTCTAGCCCTTGGAAGGGCTGCCTGAGGGATTGGTATCTTCCTCAACAGACTTAGAGCATTGATGGGAGCCAGCACCCTTGGGAGGCTTGAGGGTGGAAAAGCTTGCTGAAGCAACACCAGACAACTTGCAGTACCACACACGGACACCAGGGGGAGGTAGACATTATGAGCTCCTGAACTGTATCAGCAAAACTCTCCTGCTGGGAAAGTAAATGCACAGCCCAGAGAAGTTTCATGGTCCCCAAATGGTTTCCAATGTCCCTAGAATCCTTGGGCTGGCACAGGACAACACTCCAACCAACTGAGCCACACCGGCCAGGGTATATTTGCTACAAGTGAGGAACCCACATTGCCACATCACCATCACCCAAAGTCCATAGTTCACATCAGCATTCACTCTTGGTGCTGAACATTCTATGGGTTTGGACAAATGTGTAATGGCATGTGTCCACCATTATGGTATCATACAGAGTATTTTGCTGCTCTAAAACTACTCTGTGCTATTCTGTATTATTTGTTACAGCTGTGTGTGAATCTATAATTATCCTAAAATTTAAAAATTAATTAAAAAATAAAAGCTAACAGAGAGCTCACCTGCTGTCCAGTATTGGAGAACCAGACCTGGAGATTCTAAGGCCAGAATGAGGTCTAAGGTCAAGGTACAGAGAAAGCACTGAGAAGGCGTCAATGCTGACACTGCTGGGCCCAGAGCCCTGAGCTTGCACCCCTGATACCACCGGGGCCAAACCCTAGACACTGCTGGTAAAACTGCAACACTATCACTCCTGGACGATGAACACCCATCCTCCTTGCACAGTGGACCTCGCACAGTCCTGCTGCTTTGCATCACCAGCTCCCAAGTCAAAGATGGTGCAAGTGCACAGACTGGTAGAGCCTGGGTCACGTGCCTATTGGAGCTGAGAACAAGAGTATCTGACATTTTTTACTTCCACCGTGGTGGGCTTGCCACTGGCCAAGACTCACAAGATGGGGAGCTCCACAGACATAGAAAGGGGGTTCAGATGCTGGTGGCCTTGAACAATGGCCAATTTCAACCATACCCATCCTTTCTCTCTCTTCCCCCTGCCACCCCTTACACATTCCCTTCACCCAGTTCAATTCTCCTCATGCTTTAGGACACAGATTACAGGCCATGCCCTCATGAAAGCCTTCTCTGACCCATCCTTCCCACCCCCGCCCCCATTCCCTACCCCCAACTCCAGGGCCTGGGTCTGGTTCATCTGCTGTGTGTTTCCATATGTCAGGTTCTATCATGTCAGCCCTACTAGACTGTGTCTTGAGGACTGAAATCCCATCTGTCCCTGCACAGGACCCAAGACTCAATAAAATTTAGGTAAAAGGGGAAGGAAGGGAGGGGAGGGCCCCTCTGCCAGTCAAGGTCACCTTTCCAGAAAGATGAGCAATCACAGCGCTGAGCAGTCTACTGGGAGCAAAGGGGGACGGGGCAAGGATAAAACGAGGTGAGTGGGCAACCTTGCACCACCTGGGAAACGGTGGACACGTGTGGGTCTGATGGTCAGAAACCAATGTCATTGGGGTGGTGAGAGAGGATGCTTCTTCCCAGACGGAAAACCCTGTAATCATAAATGTGCTGGAGCTGTCAGAAGCCCATGACGTATCCTCCACATAAACTAGGAAACATGTCACCGTTCTCTTTGCTCTGTGTCAGTGTGGAAACATCTCAGTTTTCTAAAAGATGGAATATTAAAACTTGTCACCCAGTTTTTCCTGCCACCCTCCACTATCCTCCCACCGAAGACAAAGCCCAACCCCTCTCATTCCACATGAAGCTCAGGTCCCATCCAAGCAGCGCTGTGGTGAATCTGGCCACATGCCTGGGAAGGGGGGTGGGGGTGGTCAGTATACCTCTCCAGAAGTTTCTGCAAAGGGGCAGTTTCAAAGCTAAGTCATCGAGGAAATCCTTTTTTTTAAAAAGTATATTTAAAGAAAGGGAGAGGGAGATAGAAACATCAATGATGAGAATTATTGATCGGCTGCCTCCTGCATGCCCCCTACTGAGGATCAAGCCCACAACTCGGGCATGTGCCCTTGACCAGAATCAAACCCTGGACCCTTCAGTCCGCAGGCCAACGCTCTCTACCCACTGAGCCAAACTGGGTAGGGCTCATCCAGAAAATTCTTAAATGCTCTTAGGAGTGAGGCAGGTGGACAAACGGGCCTCACAGGCTAGACACAGAGCACCCCCATGGGCTCCAAGGTCTGTGGCGCGGCCACAGCTAGGACCCCTTGTTCAGACTACTTCAGGTCAGTGGGCCGAAGGCCCCAGCTCTGTTTATTTTTCTGCCTTTTTCTGGTCCCCAGGCAGGAGCGGACAGCCTGCCTGTGGCTTCTTTGCATAGTCAATTCCCTGCTGCCCGCCAGGCTGCGGGGCGGGAAGGATTAGAGAAGCTGTTGAAAGGGAGCCAGTCCCAGACCTCCAGCAGACTGGTTCTCACCTGGACTTTAAAACCCACATTCCACTTAAATTCCCTTTGAATGACAATGCGTTCTACTAAGCCAGGCTAATGGGAAAGTAATCTTTCCCTTTCAGAGCGACTGCTCTGTGAAGTGCTTACCAAACAGGGCTTTAATAGCAAGAGAGCCCAACTCAATTTGGGAATTACTGTGTTTAAACCCAGCTGGAAATGTTGCCCTTCCTCCCCAGGCGGGCGGGCGGGCGGGCGGAAACCGGAATTGGAAATCCTCAACAGGCCCCAGTGGGCTTGGGGGCTGAGGAGCCCGGGACACCCCAGGGTGTGTCTCACCAGAGTCGGGATCCAGCAAGGCCACCCTAGGGCCTTGCCCGGAAGATCTGCCTTCCTGGGCCCTAGTGCTCTTCCCAGCAGCCACCCAACATCCCTGGACACGTGCTCAGTCGCCTGTAAACCAATAGACCAAACCAAAGAGCAGGCCAACGTGTGACACCCGGGTTATAGGAAGACCTCAGAGGCACTGTGAGTAGAAAAACCACCCTCTGGCTCCCCAAGGACCAGCAGCCACCATGGCTATTGCCACCGTGTTTTTATCTCCAAGTCATGTCCAGGCCGTTTAGCTTGGAGACTCCACTGGGCTGCTGGGAGGTGAGGCGCCCCTTCCCCCTGAGGCTGGCAGCCTGGGCCGGCCAGGCCTGCAGTGGAGAAGCGGCCCTGGCCGAGCGGGGATGCAGCTCAGGCACTTCGCCCAGCACCCACCCTTGGTGAGCACCCACCCTTGGTGTCCTTGTTGGACCCCAGACTTCCCAGCCACGCAGGGGCTGGCTCAGCTGGAGCGCAGGCCGACTCCAAGCAGCTTCCCTGTTCCAGATGCATGGGAAGCACTGACCACTGACTGCCCGCCAGCAACCGCCTCCACTGCAGCCAGGCCCCCAACTCGGCTCCTTTCTCTCCATCTCGGTGTCTTGTTTCTGTGCTTCTCAGCGGTTGAATCCTCTCTGGGTTCCTGCACCTGCCAGACCAGACCTGAGCAAGCCGCTGTCTCAGCTCGGGGAAGAGCAGTGGCTGGGTGCCGGGCTGAGCACGCAGCCTCCATGTCCTCGGGGAGGGTAGAGATTTATCAGGCGGAAGAATGATTGGATTCTTCTCTGTGTGTCTTAAAACTGGGCAAAAATCACTTCCCCATCATGATGGCTTTCAGGAGCTGGAGGGAAGAGGAAATTGAATATGTGCTTTCCTAAGTTCTGAGGTATTGACTGGGGACTAATGGAGGGAAATGGCTAATTGGCTAATTGATCGGGTAATTTATATTCTCAAGCAATCACCAGTTTAAGGGAGCCCCCAGCTGGACACGGCCTCGTCCCTTACTAGAGCTGCTGAGATGTAAAGGGCTAGAGACCCCGGTCCGTGTAAAGCGTCCCCCAGGGCCCCCCTCAGGTTTGATGTTTCTTCAGAAAGACTTAGGGAATTCAGAAAAGCTATTATACTCTTGGTTATAGTTTATTGCAGCGAAAGGATACAGGTTAATATCAGCAAAACAAACAAACAAAAAAGGCACAGGGCAGGGTCCAGGCACGAGCTTCCAGTTGTCTTCTCCCACAGGAGTCACACGACGCTTCAGTGTCCTGCAATAAGCTAGGACAACACATGTGAAGTGGTGCCAGCCAGCAGCACTCATGCGAGACTTAGTGTCCATGGTTTTCCCTGCGGGTCATGTAGGCATGAAGCACCCACATAACTGACTTTGGCTATCTAGGCTCCAGCCCCCTCCCCAAGGTCAACTTGGTACAGGGTAGCCTGGGCCCCAAGCAAACAAAAGCAAACATTCCCCATAAATCCCACTTTAGCACAATCCATCCAGCGTGGCCCAGGTGTAACCAGACAACCAACGGGTCCTGGCTGCCTGTCACTACTTGAGCCAATTCAGCAGAGACAGGGTTGAATCATGCATAAGCGTTTATTCCAACAATGCCGGCAGTATGGGAGAGCAGCAGGTCATCCACAAACATCTGCTCTGCCATGAGCCAGCTGCTTATATTGGACAGAAGGACAAAGATTACATGGGAAAGTAGGCCCGGGATAATCATTACAGGTTACAAATCATGTGGGCTGGGGGAGGGGGGTGTCTCGGAGGGCAGGAGCCTCCGGGCGCCCTGGGACTAGATTACAGGCAATAGGGGCTGGGGTTGTAAAGACCGGGAGCCTCCAGGACTAGATTATTTCAGCCACGAGGTTGTAAATCTTTCCATAATGATAGGCAGCTCTCGGGGCAGGAGGATGGACTGCATTCCAATGTTAGCTCCTCTGTCCCAGGGCGTACAACTCTCAGCCAGGTGAGAATGTGCTTTCTCTAATCAGAACAGAATCATCACGGTTAACAGAGCAGGATTACGGTAGTATTTCTTAAATTATAGCTAGTCCCTCATATTCTACTTCTGCCCCTAACACGGGCATGCAAAGACACTCCAACAGGCAGGGTGTGCCATTGGCTCAGAGGTTCTCTCTGGGGAGCTGGTCAAGGACCTGAAATGTATAGGGTGTGGACAACCTGGGCCTCCTGAGTTAGCTTTTCCTGGGCATGTGCCATGATAGCTCTGGATACCAGAGAGCTTGGTGGGGGAGAGAGTTTCTGGTTAATTCAGTTCTAATTTTTTCATCTTTACTAGAAATCCTCTGTATAAACCAGTTGGTTGGCCATATGAATCACTTGCTGGCCCTCAGGGCTCTCATTTTTTTTTTAAACAAACTTTAGAACAGTGTAGATTTAACAAAAAATTGCCAAGATAGTATACAGAGTTTGGAAATAACCTCACACCCAGATTCCCCTATTAGTCACATCTTCCTTTAGGATGGTACATTTGTTGCAATTAAGGAACCAATGCCAATATATCATTATTAACTAAAGTCCATGCTTTATTCAGATTTTCTTAGTTTTTAATCGAACATCCTGGTTCTGTCCCTGGAGCCCATCCCAGACACCACATGGCATTTAGGCTCCTCTCGGCTGTGACAGTTTCTCAGATTTCCCTTGATTTTGATGGGAGTCCTGAAGAATACTGGTTGGTATTTGTCTAAATGATCTTCAGTTAACTTTTTGACTCGAGGGCCACAATGGGTTCTTAAACTGGACCGGAGGGCCGGAACAAAAGCATGGATGGAGTGTTTGTGTGAACTAATATAAATTCAAAGTAAACATCATTACATAAAAGCGTACGGTCTTTTTTTTTTTTTTTAGTTTTATTCATTTCAAACGGGCCGGATCCGGCCCGCGGGCCGTAGTTTGCCCACGGCTGGTCTAAATGATCTTCAGTTGGGATTTGTCTTCTACTTGTCTCAGGATTAGACCAGCATTGTGGGTTTAGAAAGACCACAGAGATAACGTGTGATTCTTACCAAGCCACATCAATGTGAATCGTCACTATTGGTGTTAACCTTGATCACCCAGCTGAA
>NW_005871093.1:2174856-2178751 GCF_000147115.1 Myotis lucifugus
CGGTGACCTTTTCAGCCGCTGGCAAAGGTGTTCCGATGACCCAAACCGGTTTTGCACAATCTCATTTTTCTTTTCAAGTCAATTGGCTGTGACCAAGAAATCTATCCAAATAAGGCGTTTGGCGTATAAACTTCGTCCATGCAAATCAAAGGTTCATCATCCAACTGCCTTTAGGGCATTGTTCAGCAGACGCGAGTAGTCATCCACATGCGGCTTTTTGGCCCCTTGATTTGTGGCTATTCCACAAAGTCCCCCTGCGAGTGCACAGGTACAGTGGGATGAAAACTTGGTGGACCAGGGGCAGAAGTGAGTTTTAGGCCTGGGCGAATCTTTTTTGAAGAAGTGGCGTTAGAAGAAATGGGGGGTGTCGGTTGGTCCGGCGACGGGAGACGCGGCGCAGGCGGGCCGCGGGATGCGCAGCGCGGGGGAGGTACATTGTTTTGAGTTACGTTCTCTGAGGTTGACCCCTTCCAACTCTCCCATCCACACTCGTCTATCTGAAACAAGTATACAAGACGAGTGTGGATGGGAAAGTTGGAAGGGGTCAACCTCAGCGAACGTACCTCAATCAGATTGAGGACGTTTTTAGCAAAGGCCAGCTTAGGAATACCCTAATTAAGTTAATAACAATGTACCTACCTATATAGTTTAAGTTTTAAAAATTTGGCTCTCAAAAGAAATTTCAATCGTTGTACTGTTGATATTTGGCTCTGTTGACTAATGAGTTTGCCCACCACTGCCCTAGGGAGTTGGGAGTAAGCAATTAAGATTTACATAAATTATTTGGAATTCTTCTGTGAGGGAGAGTTGACTTTTCTCCCCATTTACATTTTATTCAATCATTTATTTATATCAGGTTGGACTCAAAGACATTTATTTTTATATTTGGGTCATAATCCAATACAATCCCCTCTTCCCCCCTCAAATTCCTTCAGCTTTGGCCTTTGGGGGCTCTTTTAGTTAGTCCTTGTGTCCCTTTGACATACCCCAATACTATGGTGGTTTTGTTTGTGTGGGTTTTTGTTTGTTTGTTTTTAGCACTTGTTTACTTTCTGAGAGAATAAGATGCACTAGGTTCATCTTGTATATTCCATGTTCCATAGAATTGTTGGTGGGGAGAATGGCACAAGGTGTCTGACCTGTGGGTTCAGAGGGGACCTGGGTTTAGCAACCTCAATACTCAAATTCTGGCTAAGAAAGAATTCAGAGCCAAGACTCAAGCTATAAGGGAACATTGATTTAGAAAATCACAGAGGTAAAAGAAGTAATTCATAGAAAAAATGGGCTTAGGGAACAAGTTATAGAGGCAAAGGAAGGGCCCTTGGAGCTTGGGAGTGAGGAAGGCAATGGTAACACACCTGGGGGAAGGAGGAGGGAGAAGGGAAAGGCTTGGGCATGCTCCTGAGGGAGAGCAGTTGGGTCCTCCTTCTTAAGGGTTTTAAGGGTGGAGATTTTTTTTTGGGGGGGGGGGGGCAGGGGAAGATCTCTATAGAGTATTCATTAGCTTTCCAGGTGTGTCCTTTCAGGGTCTGGGTCTCCAGTGTTTGATTGGTGGGCAGCAGAGGGTCATTATCCAGTGCAGCTGGTCCTGAAGTCAGCCTTGGTGTCACTTGTCTGGTTTTGCTGCTTTTCTGGGCCTGGAGCTGAAATACAACTGAGGCCTAGATGTTATCTCTAGGGAGGAAAGGTCAGGGGGTCCAAACCTCATGACCAGAGGTATGCTAGGGGAGGAAAGGTCACCTGGGGAAGACCTTTCCTACCCTACAATTGTCTGTTGCTAAGCACCCAGGGCTTTCCACCATGGTGACCTTCTGTACCTGGCCCATCGTCCTTGCTGTGCTCATGTCTGTCTATAACTACCTACCACAGAATCAGACAATTCTCCAAGGGGTTATCATTTTTAACCTTCAACTAAGCATCTTGAAATTGCAAAATGTCATATCGAAAAATGCCTTACCACATATTCTACCCCATCATTTTATAGGTGGGGAAATTGAGGCCGGAAGAGGTGGGTTTATTAGACATTGGCCACAATCATGTGGCAAGGCACAGATCTCCGAGTGGACTGCTCTTCCCACCATCCCAGTGACATCCCTCACTAATTTTTATTTGCAAAAGCAAAATAAGGAAGCGACTAGTTTGCACTCCAAGATAGCTCCTGGAAATTGCTTTCTGGAATGAATTTTTATTAGAACTTGCTTTCATGTTATTTTTTTTTTTCTCTTTCTCTCTCTCCAAAATGTTGAGGACTAAAATAAAACTTCTGATTAGTAAAGACATCTGGTTAGTGCTGCTGCTTAATGGGTCTTGCTGGACGTGCTCCAGGCTCGAGCCCTCTTGTCAGCTAATTTAATACTGTGCCTTCTTCCGCACAGGCACTTGCTTACATTTTCTTCTTATAAAGCCATTAAGTATTTGATGATAATCATTCCCATGGATACTGTAAATTTAATCTTCTTAGGAAAACACAAGTTTTTGCATTTTAATACTATACTAGAAGCCCAGTGCACAAAATTCCTACATGGGTAGGGTCCCTAGGCTTGGATGGCGATCAGGGCAGATTTGTGCGATAACTGGAGGGGTGATGGGAGGGGGGCCACTAGCACCCACCTTGGCCGGCCTGGGGCCTGTGGGCTGGGGGCAGCTCCTGTGTTGAGCATCTGCCCCCTGGTGGTCAGTGTGTGGCATAGAGACCAGTTGTTCTACATTCGGTCAATTTGCATATTAGGCTTTTATTTTATAGGATTGGCTGCTTCATTGATTTTAGTGCTAAGGAATATGGGGCAAAAAGTGGACAGGATTCTAGAAGGAAGCAATCCCAAGGTCAGGGCAGCATAGGACAACCCAAGGCATGAATTTAGGGTTGAGAACAGGAAGAATGTTACAGGATTAACAATGCAGCTAGCTAGACAAGGAATCCTCTAACCCAGACCGCACATTTGCTTCTGCAAGGAGCCAGCCCAGGACCCTCCCTGGGTCACACAACAAAAATGAGACCCCTGGTAATATGGCCAATAGGAGTGTGAGTGGTTTATTAAGAAGTCTCCACTCTTTGGGGGATGAACATGAACAGGTATTTCCCCAAGTACTATGCTCTGGAGATTCTCCTTAGCTGCTAGATTCCTGTAATGACAGGAATTTAAGTTATTGAAAGAGCTTCATTTTGGTTTTTGGTCTTGTTCATTGTAAGTCTGCAATTACAAATTCTATCCAAAAGCCTTAAAGAACTGCCCTCCCCATCCCTCCTCATCCCCTGCACAGGCTCCACCAATTACATGTCACTGGCTTTCTCCCCTCCTCCCTCTCCCCTCCCTTCCTTGCCCCCCCCTCCCCGCCCCTCCCCCCTTTACTTCCTTCTCTCTCTATATCTTTATCTCTGCCTCTGCCTGCCACACAGGAGCCACCTCACAGCCTCCACTCCTGTGTTTCTCTCTCCAACAGCTGGCACTTTGGGGTGGGGGGTGGGGGGTATGCTGAGAGGGTGATTACTAACAAAACCTTCCACAATGGTATCCCTTCTACCCAACACAAACTCCTTCCCACCACCACCACCACCACCCCTGCCAAATGGTGGTGTGGAGGAGCGAAAAAATAATTTTCCTCTCACCTTCCTAAATTCTTCTGCCTAGCTAAGTATCAAATTAACATGAGACAGATTAGCAGGGAGAAAACAACCAAGTTTAATGCATGCGTACTTATGGGGGTGCCATAAGATATTGAGGTCTGAGGCAGTGGAGGCTTATATAGCATGCTGGACAAATGAGAGAGAGGTGGGGGTGTCGGAATTCTCAAGGAAAGCAGGCGTGTATGCTGAGAAGATGAAGAAAAAAGCAAACATGTGTTAAGCCAAAATCTTTGTTGGTGCCCCCCCGGAAACTACAGGAACCCAAAGGAA
>NW_005871093.1:2179232-2182575 GCF_000147115.1 Myotis lucifugus
AGGTCCCTTCTCTTGTACTCAGCTTCTCTCTCTCTCTCTCCCTTTCTCTCTCCCTCCCTCCCTCCCTCCCTCCCTCCTTCCCTCCTTTATTTCCTTTGTATCTGGAGTTGGCTGCAGGGGATTCAGGTTCCCCAATCTTATAAATGGTCCTGATATGAAACCCTCATTTTCCACAGAAAAGGGAGGGGCAAGGATGTACCCCAGCCATGCAGCCTTCTCTGACCTCACCCAGGAGACTGGTGTCACTGCATTCTTGATGGCACGGGACTCCCCTGTCAATCACTCTGGGCAGAAGGACCTCACCTGGGTGTCCGACAATGTAACTCAGTTCTGACACTGCCTGGAGCTGCACAGACCCCGCAGGTGAAGGGCTTAGTCCCACAGGACTGTTCCTACTTCAGACACCAATCTCAAGGCCCAGCCACCTGCACTTGTGATCTACCAGGAGTACATCGGGGGTTCCCACGACCCCCTCCTCAGGTTGGATAATTTGATAGAGCAGCTCACGGAACCCAGGGAAATAGTTTGCTTGCTATTCCCAGTTTATCACCAAGGATATTTTAAAAGATACAAACGAACAGCCAGATGAAGAGCGACTTAGGGTGAGGTGAGAAGGGTCCCAAGTGCAGGAGCTTCTGCCCCTGTGATGTTGCAGTGTGCCACCCTCTTAGCGGGAAGTTCTTGTTCAACAATCAGATGCTCTCCTGACACTTGCACTTCGGGTTTTTATGGAGGCTTTAGCACAGGGGTCCTCAAACTTTTTAAACAGGGGGCCAGTTCACTGTCCCTCAGACTGTTGGAGGGCCGGACTATAGTTTAAAAAAAACTATGAACAAATTCCTATGCACACTGCACATATCTTATTTTGAAGTAAAAAAACAAAACGGGAACAAATACAATATTTGTATTTGCATGTGGCCCGCGGGCCGTAGTTTGAGGACCCCTGCAGGTGGGCACGATTGAAGAAATCATTGGCCAGTGGCAATTTAAGTTCATCGCCAGCCCTTCTCCCTCCCAGGGGTGCGGATTGGGACTGAAAGTTCCAACCCTCTAATCAAGTAGTCGTCCCCTGGCCATCAGCTCCTCCACCCCTAGGGGCTTTCCAAAAGTCTCCTCAGGAAGATAAACCCAGGTGTGGCTGAAGAGGCTTGTTATGAATAACAAAGGACGTTCCTTCCACCTTATCTCTCCAGGCTGTTTCAGGAGCTGGACAAAAACCAAACATTGTAACCAAAGATGTTCCTGTTGCTCTTATCACTTAGGAAATTACAACCATCTTAAGAGGTCTGGCCAGGAGGGTGTGTGAGAGTGGAGGGAGGTAAAGACCGAAACATGTATTTCTGATATCACACCCACACAATCCAATATTGGTGCTCATAACTTGGAGACTCAATGCACCCTCCCCCACCCTCCCGCCCGCCGGCTCTGAAGGTTAGGCTGGGACCACCCAAACTACAGTATGAGGGTGGGTGCCTGGAAGGCAGGGGGCTCTTACAGGAATTTGATAAGGAAATTAATCTTGCAAACTACAACACCCAATCAGTGGTTCTCAACCTTCCTAATGCTGCGACCCTTTAATACAGTTCCTCATGTTGTGGTGACCCCCATCCATAAAATTATTTTCGTTGCTACTTCATAACTGTAATTTTGCTACTGTTATGAATCGTAATGTAAATATCTGATATGCTATATGTGTTTTCTGATGATCGCGACCCACGGGTTGAGAACCTCTGCTTTCCATTCACGTGGTAGGAAAGGAACTCCAGAGTTTAGGTGACTTGTTCAGTGTCCCCTGGCCCGAGTTTTGCTTCTGAGGAACCTGGGATTCCTGGGCTTTGTAGTTCCCTCGCCACCACACCATGAAGTCATTTCCTTAGGACAAAACAAAACAAAACAAAACAAAATAAAACAAAACAAAACACCGTGATCCTAAACTGTTTTTTAAGATGTGAACCTTATAAGGACACCAGTCCCACTGGACCAGGGTCCCACCTTAGGACCTCATTTAACCTTAATTACCCCTTTAACTCTAACTCTAAACATGGTCACATTCGGGGTTAGGGGTTCAATCCATGAATTTGGGGAAACATGATTCAGTCCATCACAGTGGCTAAAGTTATAATGGCCAGGATCAGACTCCCCTGGCCCACCGCACCCTGGCCCGTAGGCCCAGCTTCATGTGGCTTTATCCTGGTGCCCTCACTAACCAAGACTCCCTCCCCCACTCTGTGAGCACCACCCTGCCCCTGTCCTTCTCCTACACAGCACTGAGCATAATTATTTGTGTTCATTTGTGTACTTGTGTATGCGTGTGCTCATTTGTTGTCTGCCTCTCGGATTGGATGACCAACTTCTGGGGCCATGTCAGTTTTGTTCCCTGGGTGTTTCTAACACCTGGCAACGTGCCTAGCCCATAGTAGGTACTCAATAAATATTTTTTTAATTAATTAAATCAATGCTTACTTATTTGTCAAAAGAAGCCAGAGTCCATCTTGGCAACATTTGGGTTAGATGCAACTAAAAAACACCAACAGAATTTTTTTCAATCAACAAGAGCACTTTTCCAATAACCTCAGCAGGTCCAGCATCCAGCCAGCCCATCTTCTATTTCCGACAAACGCCTAAGTGATGGATGGTTTGAGAGAGAGGACGGTGAGTGCAGGATCAATGATTTGATGTTGAAGGCAAAACATCAAAGACAGTCTCAGTTCAGGGTCGGGGTGGGAGTTGCAGACTTGCATTAAAGCACGAGTGGAGATACCATGAAGGGGAGTCTGAGTGTGCTGCTGAGGACTTGCCACCCCATGGGCTGTCTGTCCTGCCTCATGAAGCGAGCCCCCCTTCTCCACCAGCCCCCTTAGTCCTGAAATGTCTACCTGTGCACCCCAGTTCCTAAGCAGGATTCGGTTTGGTCAGCTGTGCACACACCTGAACCAACAGGCATCGGCCGATAAGCCTTCTTTGTTTCCCACTGGGGCTTCCGACTTTTACTGTGGCCCCTCCCGAGTGTGTCCCTTGAGTATAACTCAATCAGAGTAATTGCTTTCCATAACCTGTGGCCAAGCCCAAGCTCAGCACACACAGTGCAGTGTTCACAACACAGGGCAATACTTTTAATTTTCGAGCACAAGCACTTTCTCTGTATTCTTGCCACTCACAGCAGGTCTGGGAACCAGCAGCGTCAGCATCCCTAGGGAGTTCGTTAGGAACGCAGAATCCCAGAGTCCGAACCTGCATTTTTAATACCATCTCCGGAGGCTCAAATGCACCTTAAAGTTTGAGAAGCAACAACCTACATCAACTTCACCGGAAAGCTCCCAAAAATACACGCATCATGGAATGA